>NC_138663.1:29083970-29393021 GCF_964273445.1 Streptopelia decaocto | reverse complement strand
GGTTTTGTGGGGGCAAATGCTTGAGTAAGAAAATAATTTTCTTCTGCGACATCTGTATCTTAAAACCTGGGGAAATCACAGAAGGGCCTGAATCAGACACTTAAAATTCCTTCTTACTAGACAATGAAACATGCTTTCATCTGTGAGTAAAGAAAAATAAAGCTGATCATTTGAATTCACAGCCACCACATTTTTTTAAATATCTGTGGGTTTTGTGTCTTAAAGTGCTGTAACTTTTGCCTCCTATCAATTTGTTTTTCCTGCTAGCCAGCTTTTCCAATGCAAAGATATAATGCCACAGTTAGAAAGTTTTTATTTAATGAGAAATTATTTTCTAGGGTTTTCCCCACCCATTACAGGGTTAATTTTTCAAACAGCCCAATAAACTATCTCCATCTTGGTAGAATATGTAAGCCACCACTTACAAGAAAAATCTTTTAGCACTTTGGCTAACTAGAGGCTCAAGACCTATATCCATGAAACAAGAATGTTCTTGTAAGCTCAGGGCTCTACTACGTCTCAGCCAGAAAAAAATGACCATCATCTGTTTCACGGAGAATCGCCCATTTAGGCTGAAATGCAGATTACTGTCCTCATAGTCCACTGCCTCAGTCAAGAGATTTGACTTAATGCTTTATAGGCTCAACTTTCAGGTGTCAGTTGATACAAGAGTGGAGAGAACAATTATTTTATAATACTCATAATAGAGAATTGGATAGAGCACGTATACTTCTGTTTTGTTTGAATTGCTCTGGAAGACACACTGTGGTAAATCTCTCATTTGTGAATGAATGTTTTCACTTTCTCAATTAATGTGTGCATATACATAGTAATTCGTGTCTATGTATGTGTATATATGTGTATACATATATGTATGTATATAGGCATATATGTTAATTAACATATACATTCACACATGACATTAATATATACATTCACTTGTGTGTGTGTATTTATGAGTTTATTAACTAAATTTGATTTCGCGGTATTTCAAAACCCATTGATCACCCTGGCAAAGTTTCACTTAGCCTCCCTGTTGAGTTAAAAGTATAAAACTTCCTGTTTAGCTAATTTAGATTATTTTTAAAGATACGTAGCACAAACAGAGTTCAGGGTTTTTCACTCTAAATTACAAATAAACAGTTACTGATGGATTGGATGCCAGGATAAGTGCATGCTAAGTTAAGAGTTCACTTGTTGACCAATCAGCGTCCTTCCTGTGCCCTGGTTGGACAATTTTGGGTAATCAGACTTTTCTCCCACTTTGCATGTGGGGCAAACAATAAACTTTTTATTATCTATATTTTTATTTTATGTTGTTTTTATCATCTCTGTGTTTCGTTGACTGTGCTGTGATCTAAGATTATCATGTACTTTTTTTTTCAAATAAACTTTCTTTTTCATTTAGCAGGCTCTCAACATGCTTAGAATTAATCTTACTGTATATATTTCCAGCTTAGCTAAGGATATTATCTTGTACTGTTTTCATTTTAACATGTTGACCTGTTTACCTTTTTATTCTAGTTTACAGTGTTTATACTGTGAAAAAGTCTTCAGAGACAAAAACACACTTAAAGATCACATGAGAAAGAAGCAGCATCGCAGAATAAATGCCAAAAACAAAGAATATGACAAATTTTATATAATTAACTACTTGGTAAGTGCTTCTATGAATAATTAGTAAATTGACTAAAGAGATACAGACAATATCATGTTAGAAGTGAGTAATTCCGAACCAGCAATTTTGAGAAGGTCAAAAATCGAGTGAAGGACTCTTAAGAAATATGCTCATTTATGGTATGATATTCTGGATAATTGTTAAACTAAGGAATAGTAAACATCTGTTGTTGAGAATTGATTTTGAGAGATGCAAGAATGCAGCTTGAAGAGACACTAATCATCATGTCATTAGTGCTCAGTCTCTGCTTTAATAACCAGACAGAAAAATGAGATAGAGTAATGAAGTAAATTGAAGTCTAACTTGAATGCTATTGGCTTTGAGCTTGTTTTCAACAAACCTTAAGCTGGAAGTGCTCTTCAGAGTATAAATTAAATGCAAAGAGGAGGAAAATGAAAGATACATAGATGAAAGAAAGTGTTCGTTTTTAGCCTCCGGGTAGGTGTATGTTGCTAGGTATTAAAATTTTTTTATCTCAGACCTTCGAGAGTGTGCATGTGTGTGTAACAGATTTTCACTTGCTGTCTTCAACTCATGCATATAGGAGCTGCTTCAAAAGCTGCTACATTCTGTTCCAGAAATAACTCTATTTCACCTGAGCTAGTCTTTGTACCTTCTACATGTGTTAATACCCAGCTTGTAAATAGGCATCTGTTTTACCTACTCTTTCCCTTTAATTCCTCTCCCTGGATTTTACTCTAATACTGAGAACAAAAATTGTATGTTTAATGTTCTGCCAAGTCCCTTCTACCCAAGATGGAGTGAATTCCCTCTGTGATCCTGTATACTTTCAATGTTCTGAGGCCTATGTGTTCTTTTATAAATATTCAAATATCACTGCTTTAAAAATCTGACCTACACTTGCTGCACAGTGAGGAAAAAGTTGTCAAGTTCTGCAGCGTGGCTGTTCTCAGCTCCTCAACAGGACCAAACGTTCACTTCTTCCTTGCAAGTTAACAGACTTGAATTTAACACTGTAATTGTTTTAAGTGATTTTAATAGTTTTGTTCTTCTCTGCTAGTCTTGCAGGTAATCTTATGTTTTCAGAACTTGGCATCCTCTTTAAATTGCCTTCTGTCTCCAGTTTGCATTCAGATTTGAATCTGTCCCAGCTTTGAACAGCTAGACAGCTAGATGACTGTCCAGCAGCACAGAGAACCGTGTGATACTCCTTCAGAAATTTTTGAGACATGCAGGGAGGTCATAACATCATTACAGGCACAGTGGCTGTGTGATGTTAGTAAGCAGAATGTGCCAAAATAAATATAAGAGCAAGACTAATATTCATATACCTTGTGTATGCTGTCTGCTGAGAATGAGCTGTGGCCTGTGCGCTTCCTGAACCACATCCAAACGTTGTCTGGGTGGTGCTGCTGGCGTGGCCACAGAACATGTGAACTGTTAAACAGCATGGGTGATCACAGAGCACTGCTCACGTCAGGGCCTTGGTCCTCTTTAGTTACTGCTGATATTCTCTGCAGGACTTTGCAGAGTATGCTAGCCTGAACCAATTCAGGTATTGATCACTTAGCAGCATCACTTGGAGATGCATTTTTCAGGTCCTTGTCATTACAGAGGATGGTAAACGTAGTTCAAATAAGATATGTCAAGCCACCAAAATGTTTTAAGTTGGGCACAGGGGTCTTCATGTGCGAGGTTTGTATGAGTGTGCTGACAGTGCTTCTTCTGGGACATACTTTGAATGATCACAACTCTTTGCCTGGCTCTATGTGCTCTGCTACAGCCGTGTTTTCTTTCCACAGATTTTCAGTTGCCTTCCACTACGCTTTACCCAGTGGACTGTTCCTATTCTGTCTTGCTGATCCTTCAAACTGTTGCTGTATCAGATTTTCTGACATTTCTTCCTCTAAAGAAAGGATTTTTTTGAATAAAGGATTAAAAAACAGACTGAAAACTGTCGTAAACACTTATACAATAGTTCACTATAAGATGTATATGTGCACGCTAATGTCATGTGAGATTACATTATTCGTTTACATTAAATTTTTTAGGATAGCTCCTATGCAGTAGAACGTGTTTGCTTTCAAAATAGCCTTTGGTTAACCCTTTATTTTTGCACAAAAGAGACAAAGGTTAAAGGGAAGAGATTTAGTTTATTCACTGCAGGTTCAGTAGATTGGCCTTTACATGTAAGGAGAAATAACTTTCTCTACTGCACATATGTATTCTACAATAGATCATATTAATGTGATAGGATTCTTTTTTTTCGAGCTGAGTCTACATTAAGTGAATTCTAGGTGTTATGCAATATCTGGTTTCTGTAATGACTTGATGTAGAGATTTTGATTCCTCTCCCCCAGCACTTCACAATTTACTAGAAGACATTTTTTAAAAGTATGTTACCAAGCTTTGCCAACTTCTCATTGAGTTTTAAAGACCTGTGCTTTGCATTGCTCTAAATGTAAAGGGGAATTATACAATTTCACAGACACAGACATGGATTAGGTATCTTATCTGTTTCAGAATTTACTACTGAATTCATCTTGACTTAAAGATGTAGGCATATAATATATCTATTTTTTGTAGGTTTTCACAAAAAAAGTTTGAATTTTGAGAATATGACAAAGATCTTTCTATGCCAGTTTGATAATTTGTTTTCGTCATAAAGAGACTATAAAACTATGTAGGTCTCCGATGATCAACATCAATATTATTACAGTTTTATCCACCTTGCTTTTAGGATATACACCATAAAGCTTTTCTATCAGCAATTGGATCTTAAGCTATTTAATTGGATAGTTCTTTAGTACAACCATCTTACAGACATTATTGTCCTTTTTTTTATAATTTTCCGTTACATATTATCTTCAGCCAGCACTGCGTAAAATAGTCATATTAAACTGGAACTAGCAGTTGTCTTTATTCTGGCCTTTTGTACTGAGAGGTTTTAATGGCTTTTTGTTCAGAAGTCCTGAGAGTGTCTGCTGAATGGCCTCATGATCTTCTGGCCAGTTCTTACTCGTGTTTTAAGCTGATGGCAGAGCTCCCATTAATTTCATTTAGAGCTGCAGCCTTGCCTTCCTTCTTCCTTTCCCTCCATTCTGCTTTTGGCCTCACTTATGTTTTTAGCACAGTTGTATGAATCGGTTTTCATAATACAAGTTACATTTTATGTCTGTGTTTTGGTAATTCCCTCCCCTTAATTTCTGATTTGGCATCACAGTGAGTAATATAAGGGCAAATTCCTTTGTAAATATTTAAGTAGTCTGAGACTTTCCATGTCTTCTGTCATGACCTACAAGCTGCTTTGATTTGTCTACCCCCATGTTATTGACATGTTCTGTTGCTCACAGGTTAGTGTTCAGGTGAGAGTATTACCAGATGATCTTTAGTAGAAGTGGAAGCTATTTTTGTCATGTGCATGTATAATAGATTTCCTTCAAAAGCAAGTATCAAAATTTTATTAATAGGTAGTCACATTGAATTAGAGTGGAAGCTTTGCAATTATAGCTTGAAAGGCAGTGGGGTCACTTCCCCAGTGGATTTGGAGGTTTTTTGTCAATATTGTGTAAGCATGGAAGATGATACCAGTCCTATTTGGAAAGGCTTAAAGTATGAATTGAAAAAGACCAACTGACAGTAGAAAGTAAAGAACTGAGCAACAATGCATTCAAGATATATATGTAGGTTAGCTTATATTTTTTTTCCAAATAAAACTTCCAACCTAATTTTCTTGTTTCTGTGCCTGTGTTAGCCTGTGGCCCCATGACTCACCTTGCACAAAGAGCCAAGTGAAAATGGAGACGGAAGCACTTTGTGGTGCCTGCTGGAGGCCATGAGAGAACAGAGGACAGTATTAAAACTCTTTTTTTCCCAGCCCAAAGAACTGAGGTGGACCCAGACTGACAGGGTCCCTTCTGTGTTCACCTGGCTGTTACCAGCAGCACTTCAAGTACAGAGTATCCTTTGTAGGAAGCACGTATGTTTATTTTCAAATCAGCTAATAGCGCATATCTGTAGTAATGTAACATCACTAGTATGAATGCGCTTACGACTAAGATAGATGACTGAAAATGGTACCTGTTACTTACTAGAAAACTTGTTTCATAAAGCCTTTACTTTTCCTCAAAGAGAAAAAGATGTTTTTTCCTTATTGCCAAGCCCTATATCATTGTTATTATCTGTTGGAGGCTGGGCGAGAATGTTTTGTTATGGGGGGTTACTATTTATATTTAGCCTGTTTTAACTTACACAGCATGTATTTTGTAAAATATTAAAGAGAAACCCTTCATCGTTTGGTGATAGTTCAAGACTTAATAAAGTCCTCCAAGTAGGGGAACAGTCCATATTGAAATTCATCCAATATCTATTAACTAATGTTGGGGTAAGACCATCTCTTCCGTGTGATAAAGCATCTCGGGTTCTGCAGCAACATAAAACAATTCAGATGATCTCAGTAAGGCAGGTGAGAAGGGCAAGAGGAGATTTGCAGGGGAAAGCAGCATCTGTTTGGAGTTTCTGAGCCCCATAGGCCTGGAAGACTATTTGCCTGTAGTTCAGTAACTGCTCTTGTGGGAAAACTGCTTGAGATAGCAGCTGCTGTTTCTAGTTTCTCCCATTTCAGCACTTCTCAAGTTGGGATGTGTTCCCTCAGTGAAGCACACAGATCTCCCTATAGAATCTTTAAAACCGCACTCAAGTTGAGAAGATAAATTGTCAGTGAGGCAATTCATCTCTGTGCATTTAGATTTCATTTTGGAAGAAGAAATAATCAAACCACACACATTTGCGTGCTCTCCTCACTTTTCTATAGGATCTTCCTCTCTGAGGTGCACAGCAAGTATTTTTAAAAAAGTTGGTTTTCCTTGAATATACAGCAAGGCCTGCAGGTTTTTAATTATGCATTTTTTACTGTTTGAACTATTAACAATGTCAAGTCTATTTTTTGCTCTGTTTTTGTTAAGAATGTCTTGGGAATCTCTAGATATGATCGCTGGGAGTTCTTGCATCTCACATGAAAGAGCAAGGGAATTTGAATACTTAACAAAGACACCCTTGGTCCCAGATGCCCATCAAGCTGTAGAACTGAAAAAATGTTTTTAAAAAAACTGGACGAGCTTTAAGAATGTTTCAAAGAACTCTTTCCCACCCAATTGCTCAGCTTCAGTCTCTTGGCACTTTCTTCGCAGTGTGATGTTATCCTGGTTATCCATTCACCATGCAATTTTCCAGTGACAGAAGATCTGATTAGCTTTTGCCTTTTCCCTTTTTTTTCTTCTCTGAATATAAATAGATGAGGGAAACAGACACCTCTTGCAAGATCCTTCTCTACCTTCTTCACAGAAACACCATAAAGAAAGAGCAAGCAATAACAAAGCTTGTGCGTCATTTTCACCTTTAATTAAAAGGTGAAGTTTAATATTGGTTTCTGTTTTGAACATAATCTTTTGTGCACATATATCTCAAGCTGGTAAGGGGAAAAATTGTGAGTATTTGTCTTCATTTTGTAGTGGTTGTGGGCCACTATCCGCTCATTAAGGTGTTAACATTAACAGCCATAGGAAACTGGTGTGCAGCTGGGAGAACATGTGGTGAGAGGTGTTAATGGCTTCATGTTATCTCGCAATAACGGTGACATTAATAAGTCTCCCCTGTAACTCAGAGAGTTTACACACTGCCATGTAGCATCCCTGAATTAATTAGTGAATTTTTATTCTGTAATATATGATGGCATTATGTTTAGAGCTGTCTAGAGACATTTGTTTATCATCTACCTGATAGACAATAACAGCTTTGAAAATTCTCATTAAATTGTTAAATGATGGATATCTTTTCCCTCTTTTTCCAAACTACAAAGGCAATAATAACACTTGTTACGAAGGATGTTATTAAATGTATTTATTAGGAGGTATATTTGAAAGAAATAAATGAAGGAATGATCCTTTTATTAACTGCTTTTTTGTAATGGAGACAAGACTGTCAGCTGCGTTCTTTGTGAATCCTTCACTGCCATCAAAAGTATGAGTTCAAAAATACTATTTTCATTACTGGTTAGTTTGCTCTGGTTTATTTTTAAAGGCAGGAATAATAAGAGGAAAGGAAAACACTACCTAAAGATCACTGCTGGTATTTCAGTAGAACGCTTCAGCTTTTTATTGCCTGTTATTTATGTCACAGTCATGCTGAGAGTGCTTGCAATTTTGCTGAATGCTGCACAAATATATTGTGATATACTTTGTGCTGAAGGTCTTTAAGATATAAATAAACAAAAAATAAAAGGAAGAACAGAACACCATGAATAGGTGTGCTTACGTTCACGTCTGAGAAGAGGATCCAGAGGAACTGGATTCCAGCTCCAAGATCTGTGCCCTGGCTCATTCTGCCTTGCTGGAGTACTCTCTAGCTCGGTTTACACCATGTGTTTTTATTGACATAACCTTGTACAAGGTATAAACACTGACTGGTATAACTATGCCAACTGAAGTCTCAGGTGTGATAGCTGCTTTGTTTAAGCAGCATATGCTGCGTGAAGAGCAAGGTAGGCACGTTGGATTGAGCAAGCGTGATGGGAACCTTGAGGCAGCGATAACATCCCACCTCGGGAACACCTTGGTAGTGTTGCAACACTCTAGTTTTACACAGAGCTTGGATCCTCTTCTTGAGAGCTCTGAGCCAAATCATCTTCCCAGATGCAGGGTGGGAAATGCCCCATTAGAAGACAAAACAAATTGTTATTTTAAAAATTATTACTAAAGGAGTGTTGTATGACTACCCTTAACTCATGGAAGTACCAAAGTGATCCAAAATAAGATGTTGAATGTGACTTCCTGGATGTTCTTTCAGTTGATATATAAAATGTGATGTGAATCAGGAAATGTTTTTTCTTTTCTTTTTTCTCCCCAGGAATTTGGAAAGTCCTGGGAGGAAGTGCAGTCAGAGGACGACCGGGAATTACTAGATAACCTAGAAGAGTAAGAGTTAGTTATATGCCCATTATGAAGACTTGCAAAACCATTATTGTTGAAAGTAGTTACCAGGAAAATGCTGTGCATAGTTAGAACACAGTTAAAATTCATTTAAGCCAATCAAATAATCTCCAAATTGTTCTCATCAAAGACACTTCTCCACAATGGGGACTGTAAATTTCATATTTCAACCACAAACCTATTTTTTTATTTGCCTGTAGCTCAAATAACAGCCTTTTGGGTTGGTAATGATGTAGACAAAATGTGTTGGTTTTTTTTTACTTTTGTATTATAAAATGGTTGAACAGGTTTTGCTCAAATTTAAAAGTCCAGAGCAAGCATCAAAAATATCAGCACGAGAAAGAAATGTCATGAAAAAGTCTGATTAAAAAAGTAACGACTAGAGATTAAAGCAGAATTTTGAAGGAAACTTGTCAGCAGTGCTGATGGAAGGTGACATCCACCTCTCCTCCGCTTTCTTCTGTGGTCCAGGCTCTCAGATTCCTGCAGAGGTGGCTTCCTTGGCCGTAGAGAATTGAATAAGCAGGAAGTAATTTGTGGCTATCAGTGCCCCTAACCTTCCTGGTTCCATCTGTGACTTGAGCTTTATTTTACTTGATTGGACCTGGTTGCAATCATGTTTCTATCTCTCAGCAATGGATATGTTGGTAAAGTAAGGGTACATATCTAAATGTAGCATAAATGAGTGTCTGTATCAGGAATAATAATATTTCATAAGTAAATAACACTTAGAGTGAACTCTGCCTGGTGATTATGGCTTTGGCTGCTGTATTGAAAGATTAGAAAGGTATAAAAGAATTTTAAAAGACCTTATAAAAATAAGCACTGTAATGCAATATTGATGACTTGCCAAACTGGATGGAAACTGAAGTTAAGATCCTGTTTGTTAATGCAGGCAAATTCAAGTAGGACTTACTGCCCGTCTGCACAGGAATTACCCAACAGTAACTGCTTAGTTATTCTTGAATTTGTAATTCCTTTTAGACTGTAAACCAGATTCTAGTAATGTATCCAGCTATAAATCCATACTGTCTCTTCCACCCCGTTAAAGTATTCCGTTTCTCTGGATTTATTTCTAATGCTGTGAGTGCAGACTCTGAAGTGCCCTTTCACAAAATGTCTCTTTTCACAAAATGTTCTCTTTTCTACTATTAAATGGATCTTTTTGACTCTTGATCATAAGAGACTGGTCTGACTGGGAAGAGCATCCTGTATGTGCAGTTTGCCTTTTCTGTGAACAACAAGCAGACACCACAGAAAAACTGTATCTTCACATGCAGGTAAGACTTGTTTTAAATAACAGTTCTTTCATCACGTTGGAATTAAAAAGTAGGATCGTAGTATCTTTAAGATCAAATCAGCTGCTGCATTAGAGTGCCCGCTGTGGTGCAGAACTCAAGTCCTATCTGCATCCCCAGCATCTGTTCTCTAAAATATGCAGAGGAGTCAAATTTTACATTGAGAGTGTGACTAGCTATTACTTAAGAGTGAACAGACTAGTACAGACAGTAAAGAGTTAGCATCTTGAATATTATAGTGGCTTGATGATTTAATACACTTAGTGGTTAACATCTCTGTTTCAGTTTTAATAAACTACTTAATAGAAGCGTTGCAGTTTAACAAAATATGAAAGTTTCTGATGAAACAAAACTTTTGGTGGTTTCATATATTAGCGTTTGCATGTCTATATGCATATGTCTGTGTCAGTCTATGAAAAGCTGAGCTGTTTTTAACTTGGAATAGTAGAAGTAGTGGAAATAAGATATTTTTCTGTTTCCTTTTTTTTTTTTCCTCCAGAAATCACATGGATTTGACTTTCCTAAAATAAAGTCAGAGCATGGTGAGTAAGAGATGCTGTAATTGTCAGCGTTTGCCACTAGTGTGGAGAAAACCACATCATAATAATAGTGGAAAACAACTGTATCAATTTGATTTTTATTCAGACATTTAACTTTTCCATTATGGAAGCTGTTTTTGCTAGCTTACAAAAGAAAGCCAAGAGCACTTTATTTTTCTGGAACTGTTGCTAGTGCCAAGGATGTGAGCTATTTTCTTTAGAACCATTGGATTCTTTTGCAGAGTAGCTTCTACAGATACCCACTCTATGTGTCCCAAATCTGGCTGCTGAAGCCCTGGAAGTATTATTATCATTATTGTTATTATTGTTGTTATGCCTGTTAATACTTATTTGCATATTAGAAGGCCGTGCTTTAAGCTTTGTTTGGCCAGTGTTTGCTTTCTGCTGTAGGGTGAGAGGAAGCAAGGTGTTTGCAATTTTTACATTAAAAGAAGGGCTAGTTCCCATGTTTCCAAAGTGCTTGTTTGCTCCCATCTCTCCTAGGTCTGAACTTTTATCAGCAAGTAAAGCTAGTGAACTTCATCAGAAGAGAAATCCATCATTGTCGTTGTTACAACTGCCAGGAAAAATTTCAGTCTAAAGGAGTGTTGATAAGCCATATGGAAGAGACCAAACACATTACATTCCTGCCAGCCAGGTCTACATGGGATCAACCACAGTAAGGGCAAACACGTTTCTTCTAGCATTTGTACTGTTACTTCGTAACATCTGTAAAACAGTAAGTTGAAAGTTCTGATTTTTGCCAGTGCAACAGTGCCCTGAGCTCCCCAGCTCTACTAGCCCAGATAAAATAATAAGTGCTCTTAAAACTACTCAGAATTAGAAATCTCTGTACTGTCGGAAGCTAAAATGAACATGGGATACTGCTTTTCCAGTTGCATCCAGGATGCACGGTCCCCGTAAGCTGTGTCCGCACTGTCAGGTCGGTACACGGTGACAGGCATACCTGGTGAACTCAGATCACCTCCCCTCCTGGTGGAACCAAGGTTGAGTCTGCACCAAAGTGACATCGCGAATGTCCCTCTTCTAGGCATGAGGTCTTCCAGCTGTTGGCTCTCTACACAGATTCCTGCCTGGAATGGGCTTCTGGCACATATTTCATTGCTAGTAAAGATACTGCTGTGGACATACAGTTCTAGAACCAAATCAAACCCCTTCTTTTGCACGTATAATGTAGCTATATGCATAATGTCTACCTAACATTTAGGCATCAAAACAAGTTGGTTGCTTATCCTTAGTTTTCTCCATAACAAATAGTATAACATAACACTGTTTCAGACTGTAAGAAGGCTGAATAGGTCTAGGGGACGGTGCCATAGGTGGTAAAGCACAAAGATTGTTCCAACACAAACACCTCGGTTCAGCAGTTATGAGACAAATCTGGATCTGTGGCCTCAGTTTTGACAACAGACAGATGAAGATATAGGAGGAAGGACTTTTCTGTTGCCAAATCTTCTACATGACTCTTCTAAGATGTACACGCCAGTTGATATTTTTGGGTGTGCTGTTTACTGTCATTCCAGACAGCCAGACTTTTCTAATTTTTCCTCTTTTAAAATTCTAATCTCATAAAATATGCTCTGCCTCTTTCAAACAAAGTATGTGACTATCTAGTAATTATGCCTTCTTGCTTTCAGGTATTATTTTCCTACCTATGAAAATGATACACTCCTGTGTACACTGTCAGACAGTGAAGATCTGATAACTGAGGATAAAAGTGAAGATGTCCCTGTTGTAAGTGAAGATATATCCAATCTAAAAGCCCTCAAACAAAGCAGCGTTTTAAACCAGCTCCTGTGTGAAGAGAACAAGAGTCAGGAGAAATTTTGACCTTGAATTACAGTTGCTGACCTTTGAGTGTTTCTTCTACAAGACAAAAAAACAAACAAAAAACAACCAACAAACAAAAACCAAACCAACACCAAACATTCACTAATATTGGAATACAATTTGGTTCATAGATGTTATCACTGGGCAAATACTATATGAAAGTGTAAACTTCTTTTGTTTATCTTCCTTTAAATTCTAGCTTTATTTTAAAATTAAATGCTGGATTTTCTGCAGTTTGTCCTTTAATTTTTTTTCTGAATAAATCAGAATCTGAGTTCTATTTTAAGGCCATTCTGTGAAAGGCACAAACCATTGAGATAATATGTCTTGATACATGACCCAATGAGTGAATCTTCTATGTGTTATTGCCGTTAGAGATCATATGGAAAAGAGCCTGAATTTAATTCTTGGTCTGTTACATAAAGCAAATTTTGCTATTTTTAACTTTAGACCCTCTGTATATCTCTATCTTTCATCATCAGTATGTAAGATATATGGTGCCTGTTCTGAAAAGTGACTCAGAAACATCAGTAAAGCTCTGTCTGGCCCCTGGGTATCTGACTGCATGGAAAGCTGCCAATCCAAAGCCTAAAAAAGCACAGGAACAATTGCAATCTTGATTGCATCAAAGATCCAAAGAATTTGAAGTAGACCTCTTGTATGGTCATGAACTGAGATGCAAAAGAAATTATTTAGCGGATTGCAGACACATAAATCCAAATTAAATCCTCAAATCTCAACTCAGATGTCCATTAAAGTTACCATTTTTCCTTTAACACTGAACTTTAAAGTTCCCAAAATAACAGGCCTTCAGCATGTCCAGAAAGCACCTCAGTGTTGATACGGCAAAGCAGCTCAGAGCAGAGGTCCTGCTAGGGTTATCCTCTGAAATCTTAAGAAGAAATTCCAGAGTTCAGGTTTGGCTTTCCATAATATGTACAACTGCTTTTAAAACTGGCAGCACATTCTTTTTTCTTCTTTAGGTCGGTGTTAGAGCACTTGCTCAAAGTATGGGAGTCTCATTTCAGTGGCCTTCCCTGCCTGAGAAGATTCAAAGCCATAGCTTTGCCTTTGCACAGACCTCTTTACCTGAAAGAGATTGCTGTCAATAAGAGTTGTTGTTTGTCATTATACAGTGATTGAGATCTCGACAGCAGTCCCTGGGAGCAGGGGCTAAAGTTCAAATCTTCACTCGTGTTCTCCTAACCTTCCATATCCAGCCTAATCCACCCTGCAGTATATTTGTATCTGTTTATTTTAATTTGCATTGAATTTGCTTTCTCCTGACATCATTACCCAGCACCCAGTAGCACCTCTCTTTGCTTCCCCTTTCTTATTTTCTCTTGGGCCCAAGTGCTCTGGAGATAAGTCCAAACAACAGGATGCTGAAAATGCACTGAGGAAGATAGATCAGGCAGTTAAGTGCACAGTAAAATGGAGACAGAAGCAATATCTGACTCTGTCAAGAAAAAATGGGGTGAAAGTGGTTCAGGAGGTGCCAAGAGTACAGACAAGGGGGTAGTTGTAGTCGTATGTCTGTGTTGCCTTTGATTAAACTGGTGCAAAAATTTAGGAGGAACAGCCCAAATATTTTTGAACTAGAACATCTGATCATCTTCAATAAGCTATAGTCTGTACTTCTTGCATTTGTAAATTTATTGATTTCATACAGTAATTGCAATGGCTGTTGCTGGGGTTTTATTCCTCTTATGTAATTTTCTTCCTAAGCAGTTATTTTCTTCCTAAATTAGAAATTTATTTCAGTCTTTTCAGTCAGATTCTTAGCTGAGGTGGGAGTACGAATTGATGGGGTTTACATTAATGATAAGCGTCTTGAGCAATGGTACAAATCAGCAAGAAAACTATGGCTAAATCAGCAGCACATGAACATGTTTTATGGCAAGCCCATCTCAGAAGGGCACATTAAGGGAAAGATAAAATTTTATTGATACATCATAAAGTTAAATTATAAAACATTTCCTAATCATGAGGAATGTGATGCTGAGTGAGTCACATCCCTACAAAATGAAAAAATAATGTTAATATCAGCAATATGGAATGACTGCTGTTCCTGGTTCTAACAAAAATTTGAAGTAACCTTTTATCAGTGTAGGATTAAGAGAATATCTTAAGAGAAATTGTATAAATGATGTGGATTGGCTGTCTTTTTTCAGTAATTTATCAGCAGTGTATAACTGTTCACTGAAAATACAAGGAATAAGAGGAGTCAGATTGAGGTTGACCTTGTTACTTCAAATATGAACAGCAAGCAACAAAGTAGGTCTAAAGTCTCTGTATGTTCACAGAGAGAGCTGGGTATGTTTTCTACAGTGAAAACTGAGCATCTTCATTTAGTACAATGATGCTTCTAATTGATAGTTTGCTGGAGCATACTGTATTTCTTCATATAATGGCCACAATTTTCCCCAAGTATTCTTGTTCTTTATCTAAAGCAAAGTCAAAATCAGCGTCTTTTTGAAGTTGTCTTTTGTCATGAGTAGGGGACACAGTCATGACCATGTACACTGTGTAGGCTCAGCTATTATATGGGCAAATATGGTGTTCTAATAAAAGAGCATTTCTGGAAGCATTACAACAAAAATAGTGTTGCCATAAGTCATAGAATGGACAAAGTTGGGGTTGACAAATGCTCTTGAGAGAGTCAGATCAGGAGAATAAGTGGTGTTAGTTGGTATGGAAAAAGTCCAATGCACATTTCTTGCCATAATATTTCCTTTTAGCCAAGATCTTGACTCCTTATACACACTCAATTTGCTTTATCTAAAACCATCCCCTTGTTTAGAAGGACCTGGGTAAAAGGAGGAAAGAGGCTTGTGTCCTGCTGACGAGTGATTCCTCTTGCTCTTTCTACATTATGTCCTTGATACCCCTCCACACACAATTTATTCTGACAGTTCTGTGCAGATCTAAATTGACTTAACGAGTTAATGGTCATTGAGTTTCATTTAAGACTCTAACTGTTTTCATTTTCTGTATTACATCTGTCTGGCATGCTGTGAGGGAGCTGTCAGTGGCTGCTCTCGGCTGGCTGGATGGTAACCCATCTGCAAAACACTGAAGTGAGTCTCTGAAAAGTCTCTTTGCTGTTGTTATCTCTCAGGGCCATCACTGCTTCTGCATTCTGGTTAGATCTCTTCTAGTGAGTGGGATGTTTGCTACAGTACCTCTCTCCTTCTCCCATTTTACATAGTGGTTGTCCTAAATGTGACACGAGAAACTGAACTGTGACCAGAAGAGCAGTACTTTTCATCAAGGTTACCAGTCTCCGTGCTCAAATTCAAGTCCAGAGCGGACCCTGGACATGGTTCTTGGCCACATCTGCCATCCACTGCCATTAAACAGCAGCAAGCATCACAGCTTTGCTTATGACTTAGTGCTGTATTAAATTATTTTGCATTATTTGCATTTTACTTATACAGAAGCAAAGGAGAATCAAAGGTCCCTGGAGAAAAAACTTGTTTTTCACAGGAGCAACATGAAAAGTACTTTGTTTCCCCAGGAGTTCTTTTTAAGTTGTGATGCTTTCTAGGCCTTAGTTACAATAGAAAGACTGAAGTGTCTGTGGTCAAATTATGCCCTCGTCTATCTCTGTCAGGTATATCAAACTGGGTTAGATAACAACTGTCACAAGGAACAGGTAATTTGTAACCCTGGAATACATTACTGCTTCTATGGAATAGTCATTAGAATCTGCTGCTGTAGAAATACTACAGGGTACAGTGGTTGCATGAAGAACCTAGTTCATGTAAAATTAATTCCTTTTCTTCATGAGCACTGAATGTGCTGTTCTCCCCAATGCTTGGGTTTTTTTTCCTATTGGAAGTTTTCTGCTACTACGTGACTTCTTCCACCAGTGAAAGTTTTAGTTGCTCCTTGAATTTGATTTTACAGCTTTTCCCAGAGTCTTGCTCATGAAGATACAGATAAGGTAACTATTTTAGAAACTACTGTGTAACCCCTTAGTTGAACTCACATTTGGTATTTTACATCCCTGATAAATTCACTCTCTCCATAGGAAGAGTGAGGGAATTTTGGATATTTACAACTGAAAAGACATCAATCGCCTTTGCATAAATGTAGATAGAAGTAAAAGCATTTTCCTGCCACAAATGATCCCTGAAACACGGTTCTCTCCATCTGGTTTACCATCCTGAAACTGGGAAGCTGCCTGTGTGTAATTTACATATGAACCTAATGTCTTAGCTTCCATTATAATCAATAAATGCAGTCTATGGATCCTGGAGCTCACCCTCAAGTGAACACCTAAAACTTTATTCAGTTTCTTGTCCATAGACACGTAATGTCATCTGAGATGCTTGAAAATTCCTGGTCTCCAGCTGCCTCTCTGGAATGATGCTGCCCTCTCAAAGGTCTTGTGTCCATTCTGTCAACTGCATATGAGTATTTCCAATACCATGGAGCACCTCAGATGGCATTGACACATATCTAAGTCAAAGCAGCTAAATCCAGCACCTTTGGCTGGTAGCTAAATATCTCTTTTAGGCTGCAATACCTGTAATGGAAACTTAGGCACCTGGGTCACATCTGTTCACCGCACCCGGACTCCCAAATTTAGTTACATTAATTTAAAGCTTTATTCTACACTACTATTGTGGAATTCATTTAATCTGAAGGTAGATATCTGCATAGATCAGATGGTTTACCTTCTGGAGTAGAGAATTAGCTTTGGTAGCTACATTGGAAATTTCTAAAACGTCATTCAGCCTCTGCCGCTCTGTTCTCACAACAGTTTTAGAGACAGGAGGAGAATTGGTTACCTTTTGGCACATAGGGTCACAGGTTAAATTATAATCATGCACCACAGAAACCACTAAAATGTGGCAAAAGTACACCACAAAACATACGTTATATATGTGCTTCCCTGATTCAAGGAATCTCAATTATAATCCACTGTTGAGTAGATGCATGTTAAACAGGAGTAGTCAAATTCTGCAGATAGATTGTGATGTTTGTGTTCTTCCTGCCCACAGACTATTATTACATCTCTATTTTTGTGTGGGAAGACCCTCCTGAGGCTGAATATGGGTGAAAAAGATGGTGGAAGTCCATGGACCACACTGAAGAACATGGCTAAACCTTGACTATCCCACTCTTACCTTTCTAACCACATTCTTCATTCATATCTCCAATTTTTTTGGCTTATAAGCATTTTGGGTCAAGAACTATCTTTTTTCTTCTTTTTATTTTGAGCATTTAGCACGCATGGTTTAACCAGCTTGAGACCAGTAGGCACTGTTACAATGCAAAGTAATGACATTGTAATGGCATCCCAAAAAAAAGACCTATGGTTTGTGGTGATTAATTTAATCTGGCTCTTGACAGAAATTATAGCAGTCATTGTACCACCTCATCACGTAAGAAAGCATTTAGATAGCACTTAAACTGGCATGTATCCCCTCAGGGTGCCTTTGCAAAGGAAAGAGTTTGTAGCTCTGCTCGAAACGAGGATCCAAAAGGCCCCAACGAAATGTGTCCCGTCCTCTGGCAGCTCATTCCTTACAGTGTGGGCATAAACCACAACACCACAGGGACTTGGGTGTGAATTCAGGCAAGAGGGACAGCTGCTAGCTGAGAAATAAATTAAATTGCTAATTATTATTTTAAAATCCACAGGCTGGTGGTTGTTTTTACAAATTGTATATCTGACTATATTGGAAAGACAGCACAAAGAGCCTTATCGCATCACAGGAAGGAAAAACATGCTGCTCTTCATCTGCACTTATTGCTCCAGCGTGCCCACATGCAGCCCAGCTCTTCCCACTCCCGCAGGGTTTCTTTCCTAGGTGTCATCACTCAGATAAGCAGCATTCCAAAAGCTCCTGCTCTTCCCTTTAGCACCACGAGGAGCCTGGGAAGTGCCAGTGGCAGCTCCAGTATTAGTGCTGAGCGCCTGAACACTAGGAAGCTGCAAATGTGATTCTTTAGTATAAACAAATGCTTCAAAATTTCAAACTGAGGGAGTCATGCTACGCATTTTTGTATCACTTCACATGAGGATGTATTGAAATCCCTCCATACAATTACAGGCAGACTTGAGGCATCACCTCCAGGCACAGCTTCACTTACTATTGGGAAATATCAGAACAATATAGAAATAAATAATGCAGGATTAGCTGATTGCTCATTAGAGAGTCCGTCTTTGTAAAGCGGACACAGCTTTGCCACAGCTTTAGAGCGCTAAGCACTGCTTTAACATTTAGGTGGTTTTGGCAAACTTCCAATTGTATTGTGGTTGGTTCATTACTCTCTGATGCATATCTGTCTTCATACCATTTACAGAAATATTGCTGTGAATCTTCACAAATATTTGACCAATTTTAATAAACCGTCTGATATTTTTGTTTGAATCTGGATTAAATAAAGAGCAAATAAGCAAAGATGGAGCTTAGCATTTGTGAATAAGGATCATGAATGTGTGACAATGCCAGCCTCCTCTGTTATTACAGTGACTTACCACACATCTTTTGACAAATATCATTACTTCCCTGTGCCTCAGTTTCCTAAGCAGCAAGATTGTGATAATAACTACCAGGGAAAAAAAGGCACATATGAGATAGGATTCCAATGTATGCATGCATCTTATCTGCATTAGTCAGGTTTTCATATTTAGAATATTTACTCGAAAAGGTGACTAGATCACAGTCAAAACAGTTGCTCATTCAAGAAGAAGAAACTTAAATTTGGGAGTATATTCCCATAAAGACACAGAAATTAAACATTTTGAGAATGACATATTTTAAAAAGAAGGGACAACTTCTGAATAAGATTTTCAGAATATGTCATATTTGGCATCACTTGAGGTAGAGAATTAATATTATGTAAAAGATCCTGTGCTTTCAGTCACATTACAGATCTTTCAAGTGTTCAGGTGCATACTGGGGAACACTTATTTTCTGTAACAAAAAAAAAATCACATAATGTAGGGTGGTCATGGTCCACACAGGTTAGAGAAGATGTTTATCCTGGTTTCATCTAGCCTTAAAAGCTATGGACCCATGAGTTCACTGATATTTAAAAAATAATTTTAAAACATGAAAAAAAAGGCAAAACATTGTGCATACTTTAATTCATTTAATTGTTCCTTTGCTTTGTAAACAGCCTCTATTTAAAATCCAAGCTCTGTAAGAACTTTTGAAGGGCAGGTTTAATATTTTCCTCATAAAGTGTATATGTGTGATGTAGATAAAGATTTCTCAACATTCCCTTAAGCTTGTGTTATTTCATTTACCTTGCCTTTGCTTCAGGATAGGAAAGTTTCTGAGTAAGATGGGACTTCTTCTGTATTATAGCGGATACTTGGATGAGATTCTATACACAAAAGTTACTGCAATGGCACCTTTGTTTATATTCTCGTCTTAACCAGGGGTCTGAGTTTTCTAACTTGCACTGATCCATTCAGACAAACAGGACACATTTCAGATAAGCAATCTCTGAAAGGACTGATCACTTAGTAATGCTGATACTCTTTGCTTCTGTAGACATGAAATACGAAAAAAACCTTACTGCCTGATCCTTAATTTCTCTCTGGTCTTTTTGCACAGAAAACAATGAGGATCCATGAAAGAATCTTTAATAAAAGAACCCCTGATATCCTTTATGGCCTCTGTTATATTTGGGCTGGAAAAAAGTCTTTTGGAGATTTTCACCAGATGGCTGCTAACACCTGCAGCAGTCCCAGGTGCTCGCAATGACTCCTCACCCTCCAAGCAGAGCAGAGAGGCAGGTGAAAGCAGCTCCTCCAGCTCGCAGCAGGATGTTGGGATAGGAGGATCCACTTAAATATGAGAAGAAACTTATTTATGGTGAAGGTGACAGAGCACTGGAACAGGCTGCCCAGGGAGGTTGTGGGGTCTCCTACTCTGGAGACATTCAAAACCTGCCTGGACACATTCCTGTGTAACCTCATCTAAGTGTTCCTGCTCTGTCAGGGGGATTGGACTAGATGATCTTTTGAGGTCCCTTCCAATCCCTGACATTCTGTGATTCTGTGTGAACCACATGGACCATTTCCACATTGATGCTGGGCTGTCACCACTGACCTTTAAAGATCAAGGAGATGGAGTTCCTGCTGTTTCCTGCTAGACTCATCTAATTGCCCCTAACTGGTTTGAAACCAGTTACAGAGGATTCCAATCAATATCTAAAATGAATGTCAGCATCCTGCCAAGCAAAGATTTTATACTATTTAGGTTTTTTTCCATCCGAAAAAAAAAGAAATAATTCCTTAATGTGTTTGAGAGCGTTTATCCACTAACTTTCTTTTTGGGCTTTCTGCTGATTAAAAATAGTACGGTCAAAGACTCTGGCCTCCCTTGTTCCCACTCTTTTATTCCTCACCTCTGTGCCTCGGCCACCATCCATCCCACCACCTCCTCGGGCAGGTCTACCTTGCAGGCTCACAGGTGTCATCGCAGTGTAAGCTCAGACTCTGGTTCTCCTGCCATGGGCTGATAAAGTCCAATGAGATTCTAGCAGCGGCTGAAAGCTGACCTGAAAAAGAAATAAAGGGCTTTGGGACTAAGAGAAGGGAATCTGTAAAAATTATGCACCAAGACTGTCTCAAAAAAAAAAAAGACTAAAATGAAAGAGAAAATTGGATAATAAGCTGTGGAAAAATCACAGGAGGGTACATCAAGTGGAAGCTTGCACTGACTTCCAGAGCGAGAGCAATGGCTAGAAGGTAAAACATTAAGGAAGATGACCAGACCACTACCAAACATTTTCTAATAAAAAAAAAATATTAAGCTAAAAATATCAGGGCAACATTGGCCAAAAATAGAACTGAGAAAACCAAAGTATCAAAGTGCAAGCAGCAGTTGCAGATGAAGACACATAACTGAGTGAAGTATCAGAATATTATCTGGAAGCTAGATTAAATATTATTTCAAATAGCCAAGGGTTTAATAGAGCTTAGTACATGTGCAGGATGTCTCCCATGCAGATTTGGGGCTTTGCAGAGGCAGGGGAAGGCAGTAAGAGCTGTTAAATATTTTTGGTTGGCTCTGGCCATGAAGTAAAAGGCAAGAACACATTTTCTGCACGTATGTGGGATGATCCATGTAAAAATCAGTAGTTATGGGATCTTGCAAAAGGACTTTTATAAATCAATAATGACAAATTATATACTAATCTATTGGACATAGCAATAGTTGAGTATAAAGCAAACAGATGACTGATGTCGTCTGTTGTGCAGGCTGTGAATTAATGTTCTGGTGGCTACAAAACAGTAAAGGAAATCTGGATTTTTTTTTTTAACTTCAAAGAACAAATTAGTATTTTGTCCTTTTAATTACAGAGTTTTTATGCCTGCCTATGAGAAGGCTACATCTGTCCAAAAGATCTGATGTTTTTTCTCCAGGTATTTAGAGTGGTCACTGCTCACTCCTCTGGTTTGTAACATGTTTAACTCCTTGACCCTCTGACTTCAAACAGCAATTGAAATGGTGTTAGCTTAGACACATGGTGATAAGGCAACCATCTTTTTAATAAATGGTCTAATAAATCTCATTTTCAGTCATTGACTTAAAATTACTTTTAGCTTTAGCTCCTTGCATTCTATTAACTTGTTTTATTAATGATTTTTAATTTAACTGATGTTTTGTCTTACACTACATAGAAAATGGGAGACTAAGCATCTGTAAGCTGAAATGAAAAAAAAAGGCAGAAGCCATGTAAAGGTGGTACAGCTTGAGATGCAAGATTTAAAACAAACAAATAAACAAACATAAAAAGCATGCCAATAAACCTATATTTTTTCCCCAGAATAATCAGAAATCTTGCAAAATTCTGAAATAGTTTTTAAAAACATTATTTTCTGAAATGAAAACTAATTCTTCAGGAATGGGAGACATTGAAAATACTTAGCACACAGAAAGTATTAGCAGGCATATTTACAAAGTAGCTGTAACTTGTTTACACTTGAATACCAAGGAATAGACAGAGCAGCAGAGGTAAAACTACATTGCCCTAATGAATCCTTCCCACCCTCTGATAAGCCCTGATGTCTCACACCTGTGAGGTTTTGGGGTCCTTTGGCTCCCTCTGATTTCAATGGGAGTTGCCAGGAGCAGTTTATAGATTTAGTCACCACATGTATTCACTTCCCTTGCCGACTGTTGCAGCCAGTAACTTCAACAACTCACACTATAATATGTTTTTCTAGTGAGCAGCACTTGCTTTTATAACAAAGAGCCACATAACTGCTTGCAAAGACAGTGAGAAAGGGAAAGACAACTCTTCATTTTCTCTTCTCCCTTCTCCAGCAGCTGGTGACACCACTTCTCACACCTCCAGCTGTCCTGCAGCCGGCTGCCCTTCCATCTCATGGCAACTTGCCCTGTCCAAAATTCTCCTTTCCCTGTGGTGGTGGAAGGTTATGGCCTCCTCATTGTCCAAGAAGAGCCAGAAGGCTAAGAAACCCTCCTGATTCCTTCTTCCAGGTGTACATTGTTTATATTCAACCTTCTCCCCTTTGTGGCAGAGCACAGATTTTTATCCCTGCCTCAGCAGGTCGTGGAGGGGGTTGCAGGCAGATGGTTCACTCTCGGACCCCAATTTCTTGAATCCCTCCTTCCCCTTGAGGCAATAGCTAACACAACAGCTAAAAACACAAGTAGATAGAGCACTTCCTACTGAATTTCCTTTGCCCATAGCCTGCTGATACAGAAGTTCATACATGTGTGCAGATTAATTTTCAGTGAAATTTCTGTACTTCATGACTTGGGTGCTTTGACACTGAGTTAAGCAGAATGGTTCCAGTTCCCATGACTGTTCTGTGGATTTGACACTATTCTCCAAAGCAAGGATTGCCCCTCTGGGCTGACCCCCCTCAGCATGGGGCTGCAGACCTGTGCGCATTTTGATGCCACGTTCTTGCACTGGCCTTTCTCTTCTGTGGCAAAACAGCCACGAGACTTAACAATGTTTAAGATGAGGCTGCTCGTGCAGAAGATGCTTGAAACCATTTTAGGCAGAGGAAGATACTGGACCACATCCCCACTCCCTGTGCAGCTGTACTAACTAGGCTCTTACATAGCAATTCTGCTCACAGCATGAAAGAAAGCAGTGGAAACCTTTCAATAATTTAAAACCAGATGAAAACAACCTCCAGGGGAGTCTGTGGGATCTGTATCTTACCTAGGTGAAATTTCTGCAGCCTTCATTCAGGCAATTCCGTGCTAGAAACAGCTTTTGGATGCAAACCTCTTCATCCTTTTCTGCTGGCTCCCTGATTCCTATGCTGATGGTCTGGGCATTGTTTTAGGATGCTTGTCCCCATGGACTAGACAGGGAACACAAGTACTAACTCAGGGCTCTGTATTTCCTGGCAAGGGCAGGTACATCAGAGTTGCTACACAACATCTGAGATATTTTGAAAAGTAGCAGGGGTTCGTAAACATGTGTAGAGCCGGGTCCTGAGCAGAAGAAGGGTACGTCAACATGGAGAAGCTGTGGCTCCCAGCAGTGACCAGAGCTGACATGCTTCGGCACTGGCTTGGTTACAGCACCACACCAATGCAGTGTGATAATAAGTCACAATCTGGGGCTCGAGGCATCTCTCTTGTGTCAATGCTGTTTAACTTTCTCAAGACTTGCAGGTAATTGCTACAAAAGTAAAAAGCACACATGCCATAACAACTGCCACAAATTTGTCATTATTTGATTAACAAACTGCAGAGGTCTCTCCTGTCCTTCTCTACACAGTGTTTCTGTTCCTATTTGAAATTGGTTTTGTCACCGGTGACAGATTGCAAACTACCTTACCTTTAGAAAGTTGACTGCTCTAGGCTCTGCATCCATTACTGTCATTTAACACATCGAAAGAAACATAGAAACAACTGCTGCTTCCTCACAGCATGCTACAAATGAAAATCCTACCAAAAAATCAGATGTGATGTTTTGACAGCAAACATTGCTTAGTGGGCAAGGCTTCTGAAATGAGCCACTTAATACACTGGAGTCAGTGGAAAAACTACAAATAGCCACCTGCTTTCTCAAAATGTTGAATAATTTAAGTTTACAAATTCACTTTCACTAATCTTTAGAGAGAATAAAAATGAGTTTCTGTCCTCTGCGGGGAACAAAGAAAGTTCTACCTGAGATAGGCAAAGTGCCATCGCTGAAGTAGAAAGACTGAAGTGTGGCAACTTCCCGGGATTACACAGAGCAGGAACATTCAACCCTATTTTTTTCAAGAGGCGCAGACCCCTCAGGAGCTTGGCACATGCAGAGTCACACACGTAGGACATGAATTTGCTTGTTCTTGTTCACTTTGGAGGCAGCGCCTGGTTGGAAACCACAGGTTTAGGACTTCTGGAAAAAAGGAAGTGACTACGTTTGTCCTACTTTCTGGTTAGTTTTATGAAAAAACACATTCTGTCACATAAAAGTTATGTATAGACTACAATAGGTAGATGTCTGTCCTCAGTGTCTGATCTAAAAGGACAGAAAGGGCTGTGGGGCTGAAAGGCCGTGTACCCAGCTGTGCGTTGCTTCATCTTATCATTCCTGCTGCACAGCCATCATTTTTTTTAATGAAGTAAATGTTTGTAGAGATACTGATCTGGGTCACTGAACTCAAGTAATTCCTCAGGCAAGTTAGACCAGTAATATTAAAGAAGAGCTCAAGTGATTTTGAATCATTGATACACCTGATAATATTTTATTCATTATTTTCTGTGCATTATTGATTGCATCTTTTGCTCGTTCACTCAGATAGAGGTCAGTTGCACTCAGGAGCTGAAAGTTTGTACCATCTGACAGTTGGTCTGAAGGCATCTCCTGGCCTCTAGGAGATTAATTTTGTCACCTTAATCACTGTGCACATCCACTAGTTTTCAGTGATTGCCCAAAATCCTAAAGGGAAGATGTGGACTCTGGTCTAGCCCCTACCTCAGTGTTTTCTTCAGGCAATGAGGGCAGAGAGAGCACGTAGGTGTTCATCACAAGTACAGAATTATTTGGGGGGAGGGCAGCATTTAGAGCTGGTGCCACCAGCCAAGTTCCTTTTAGCATCCAGTATTTTTATATTTTGTAATTCATTTTCAGGGAATAAATTCTTGTCTCTCTGACCCTATCCAACATACTTTCTTAAAATAAATTAGTTGATTTGGGGGTTTCAGAGTACTTTTAACAAATATTTGTATTTTTACTCAGATTGATAAGTCAAGCACATGCATTATTTTCTGCTGGTAGTTCTTTTTCCTTCAGCATCCTCTCAAAGCCCTCATCTCATTTTTATGAGGACACATGGCAGGCAGTCTCTCTCCATCTTACTTGAGTGTGCTGCAATTTAATGCAGGTCATGCAATCTAAGAAGAGCGTATGAGGCTGAGCAGCTGCATTTGCTGCTCTGCCTAACACTGAAAAGGCCTCTTGAGATAAGGGAATTGAAAATTTCTGATATTTCTGCCTTGTCATTAGAAAGGTAGTTTATTCCAGCCTCAGAGGCTTGCTACCCACAACTTCTGTGTTAGCACTTGGGGTTTTGTAGTGAAAGAAGCAGGGGTGGGAAAAAGAAAGCGCAAATGCAGTTACATTGGATAAAACCACCAGCAGAAGGGCAAAAGCAGTCTAACACGATCTTACAGAGTAACACTGTTGTCTTTGCTGGCCAATTTACAGAAAGAAGGGCTGAAATGGAGTTCCTGGTCCAGCGTAGCATCTTCATTTATCAATATGACCTTCCCTCCTGCTTTGGGGCAATTTGGCAAACATTTTCTTGCAGAGCAGATTTTGAAAGTTTCAAAAATACTAAAGCTATTTATCAGTCTAATCTATTGATATCTTTCTCAAGAGCCTTTCTGTATAAACAGTGTTCAATCGTCTCTCTTAATTCAAAGAGGCTTATCCTATCCTAATCAGGTTTTCCATATGTACAACTTGGCAAGTATTCTATATTAAGGGATAAATTAACCAACAAACATAAAGAGAAAACAATAAATTCTCTTCTTTAGAGAGCTCACTGAATGTATCTCAAGTGTTGGAAAAGAAGATTAATGATAACCTTTTTATCTACTCTTGAGGGTGAAAAAGCTGAATCTATTTATAGGGCTGTTTGTTTATGAACAAAGAAGTATTAAAGGAAAGACTATATTAAAAAAGGAAAAGGTTTTGGGTTTTTTTGTTGTTGTGCATTAACTTCCCAGTATTTTTTATTCTTTTGCAAGTGTCCTATGACTCCACATCAATGTTTTTCATCCCACACTGATAAGCACCTTCATATGCTGAAGAGTTCTGTTGTTGGTGCCATGGCCTTAAGGAAGAGACAAGATCTCTGAAGACCAGGACCCAGAAGTGCCCTGTGTGTATGAGCAGTGACTGCCTAGATTCCCTGTTTCTGGTACAGAAACGTATAAATCAGATGGAAGTGCTAAGAGCTAGATAGAAACTCTGTTTGCCTTTGATTCCTAAATCCTTGTTTTATAGGTTGTCTTCTTGTACTAGGCAGGCCAACTGTTTAATGATTCAGTAGGCTCCCATTAAAAAATATTTGGAAGACTTGATGTTACATTAGCCAATACAAATAACATTATTGAATTCTTACTGCTGCTTCCCTTTCCTTCTCCCCTGTCACATCTTATGTCCTATTCAGGTCCTGGGCTCTGAGTGTCAGGAATACATTCATAGGTATTTGCAGAGTGCCAAAATGTCACGGGTGCCTTTTCTGCCTTGATTTAGATTCTGGCGTAATATAAAAAACGAATGATAATATTACCTCTCTGCTCCTTCTTTTGCACACTGGGTAGGTGCATTTTCTCATCCACCATGGGCAGTTATCATCTCTTTATAATTAGACTCAGCTACTTCACTGTATCATTCTGTGTATTTTTCCTGCTGGCATATGGACAATACTTTCTTCATTGTCTCAGAAATCACATCTTTCCCTCCCTGAGGTATTTAATGAATGTACTACCCTCATGTTTTCTAGGATAGCCCAATTCTACACTTCTATGCCTACAAAAGTTGTTGGATTCACCTAGAGCAGGGACTTGAAGGATAGTGTAATTGCAACGTGAAGGTCTAGTCTTAAAACTGATAAAAATTTTAGTGCAAACCTATGCCCTTGTAAGGAAAATTGTTCTCTGTAATTACCTGGAATCAAACAGGGAGGCTCACACAATTCCTTGAGAGTTTCCAGCACTCACTCTTCCGATGAAAGCCTTTTTTAAGCAGCACGCTGCATTTTTTTAAGATCCTTGAAAGAAATATGTTAAAATACTCAAAAATAGTGGCATAAAGTTTTATATACCATAGGTATGTGGTAACTAGCTTTGGGCAACAGTGAAAAATATTGTGTACTATCATGCAAGAACCCCAGGTGTACCTTACAGGATCATGTGGCACCTGCATGCCATTTTTGTTCGCTATGTATCGTTTGCAGAAATTGTTTTTAGGATATTATACTGAAAACCTTTTCCCATTTCCAACACACATTCATTTGAATTCACGTGGGACAATGCTCTGCCATTGCTACTAACTGGATGCTGAATAGTATCTTCCTTTTCCACAGGGTCTTATATTCCATTAGCTGTGCACGGAAAGTCCTTGTTACTTTCCCATGGTTGTGTTATTCTGCAAAGGAGACTTGTGAAAACATGGGTGTATTTGTAGGCTTTTTGACAAACATTTTCTCTGACTTGCCCCAGGTCTGCCTCAAGTTTAATTTGGAAACCTTTCCAGCTCAGAACTAATGAGGGTACATGTCTCTGGTGTGAGGCAATTCTGTAGAGAAACATGAAGCTGCCTCCACATAGGAGCTATAGGGTATGGCATTGTGCCTGGTAGACATTCCTCAAGCTGGGCCAATTTTCACATGGTGCCTACATAATACAAGGATTGTGCATATTATAGCTGGGTTGGCTGTTAAAAGAGAGAACAAGGTACAGTCTGCTGGAGGTTTGCGCAAACTAAATATCCTTGCTTTAAATCTCTCTTCACACTAAGATGGTGTATTAGGGCCATTCCAAAAATAATCCATCTGCTCTTACTGCCTAAGGATGGGGAGGCAGAGTTTAAATCTTAACTCACCAAGTCCTTTTAAAAAATAAATCATATACTAATTCCATTGAACATCTTGCTATGGTTGGAGACATAGTCATTAATACACGGACATGAAAAAATACCCTGACATCTGCCCTGAGCTGCACTCAGAAGTTCATGTACAACAGCAGGGCTCAGTTAAATGCTTGACTATTGTGAATACCCTGAAAATCTGGCATTTCCAGTGATCAGACATGCAAGTTAGCTGTTCCACACAGCCTTTTGCAGACTGCTGTTTTGCAAATCAGGTTCTACAAGGCCAGAAGCAAGTCAGGAAAACAAGTGAGGCAAGGGGCAGCCTGGATGACTGCTTGTGAAACCCTTCTGCTGGAAACAGGCTCTGTGCCAGGTCTGCCTTTTCTATGATGTTTTCCTTTCAGGTTTGGGTCCACTCTCTACATCTACCTCTTTTGAAGATTTTTTTTTCCTTTGAACAGTGCGTTCTTGCTTCACAGGGAAGCAGAGCCATGGGAGCACCAGCAAAAGCAGCATTTGTAGCTCCAGCATCGAGAGTTCTGGCCTTTCACTTCATTTGCTTCGGACTCCTCGCACACATTCAACCCCCTTATGAGCCCAGTCACCACTGACAGCCATGGGCTTCCCAGTTTCTCTGAGCATTAGAGGTATTATTAGGGCATCACTTACTTCTGCAAGAGAAGGAAATTACTTGGAAACCTATGTAGCAATTGCAACCTAATTTCTCTAAAAAGATGGAGAGGCTTTTTTTTCTTTTTTTCCTTAAAAAAATAGGATCCCAGCTTGATAATACCTAAGAAACCTCTGAAACACCTGCTGAGCTAGTTCAAATACATAAGACTAAATTAGATTCTCTGCAGGCAGTTACAGAAACTTGAATCTAGAATACTGATCAGTTAAGAAGCTTAGCTGTTGAAAAGGCCTGGTGATGTACAGCCGTGTTTCACAGTCTAACCTTGCCCACACATGCTTCAGGTACAGGACCGGAGCAGTAAAGTGCCAGCATTAGCGTTAGAGGGAGGCACATTTTTTTTCTTAAACAGAATTAATCTTTTTCCTGCAACCTGCATGCTCCATTTAGAAGGTTAGGTCATGTCTTAGGCTGCACATCCACACCAGGAAAAGAAAAGGGACTCAAAACCTTTGCTAAGCCAAATGTACCTCTGGAATGTATCAGCCCATCAAGCTGGCTGTCCCCCAAATCGTGACACCGCCCAGCACAGCCAGGTCCCCCCAGGGCTGCTGCCCATCACCAGCAACTCACCCCTTGCAGCACCAAAGGCTGGGCACCGTCCCAGCCACTGGCAGGGACATCTCCATGCAGAGTGTGCAAAACCTTGCCGCAGGCTGCCTCAAAGCCAAGCACAACCTGCAGCCTTCCTCTTTGGTTTCTCCAGGAGAAGAGGAGTCTGGTGCTTTCCAGCTAGCACGGTGGAAGATGCACCATCTGCTACCGGTGCATCTGGAGCAGTGGCTGTGTGCTAAGTTGCATCAGGCATCTGATGTTTAAATAAGACTATACACTTTTAGTAGGCTATACACCCCAAAAAGTGTAGTTCCTAGGGGTGGGTACATATTTTGCAGCACATTTTCAGAAGCTGAAAAACTGGAAGCTATTGCAACTGCCACAAGATGGGTGGTGGGTGCAAAACCAGTATCTCCCAATGCAGTCAGCTGTCTCAGAAGTGTTTCCCAGTGTGCCATGGCTGTGTACTGATGCCACAAATATCTGCTGCCAGGAAGAGTCCAGCAAGTCTGTGCTGCTTCTCTGAAATTCCCAAATACAGTTTAATCTCCCTGTGGAATGGGGAATTGCTACTTTTTTCACTTTCAGAGAGGGATCAAAGCACAGAGAACCCAAGGAAAGAATCACAATGGGTGGCTGCGTGTGCATCTGCCTTTTAGGTAGTTAAAATCATCACTTAACCTCTCAAACTTCAGGAGCAATTTAATCCTGGAGACAGCTGTGTCACTGTAGCACAACAATAACTTAGACCAGATTCTTATTAGAGGATTCAGCCAGCAAATAAAAGCACGTGCATTTTATCATGTTATGCTTCATATAATAGTTTGGAGTAAATTTGTATGGTATTCCCTCTACTTGTCTTCTCACCAACACAACACAACAACTAGATGCAAGCTGGTGATTTCAGTTTGTGGCAACTATGACATTATGAAAATTATTTTGCTTGAATGGCAGAAAATGAAGGATTTTCTTTTAATTGTTTTGGTCAGTCAGATACATTCTATTTTCATCTTTTTATCTTAAAGTTGGAACTGAACAAATTATAATCAAGAAAGAAACGGACTATTTGTTATTGAAAACATTGCTTGCTGCCATTTAAAAGACACTGGTGGACCATTAATGGGCCAGTTTGCATTCCAGCTGAGAACTGGTAATTGGTTTAATTACTGAAATGTACTACTATTTAAATAAAGAAGGTACTTGAAAAGAGGAAGATAAAATATTTTACGGAAAATTAAGATACTGTCAAAATAAGACTGCAGGATGTTTGTGTCTAAGCTAGTCTGCTTTCTCAGCAGAGGAATATAGTGCTGGAAAGTTTGTGAGCAGTTCCTTTAAAATAGTGAAGGGAATGAGTCTAACAGAGTGCATGCTTGTCATGGGGTTTCTGATTAATACTGTCAGATGGCTGGAAGGTTGACCAGCTGATTTACATGCTGTCCAGGATCCCTCTGGGGGACAGGAGAGATTTGTGGAGGTGAGGAGGACATGGCTCCTTCGTGGCCATGGCAGAGACCACTGTCCCAGCAACCAAGGAAATTAAAAGTTAAATGTGGAGACCGAAGGCTGCACACATGAGGCACCGCACGTAGCAACCTGCCCGAGCACCACGACTGAAGCTGCTGCTGACTTCTCTGTACAACAGAAATCTCCTTGGAAAGTTGGCACATAGATGATCAAACTGCTCAAATCCTAAAATAAATACATAGTAACTACAGAGACTCAGAGACAGTAGCTCTGCTTTAGGTGTATTAAACCAAGGGCCTTTTTCTCAGGCTGTGGTGAGGGAGAGGCTGGTTCTTATCTCAGTTGGTACAAACTTCTGAAGGCAGGATGGTGACAGCTGATTTAAAACATGCCTGTGTGTCTGCAGGGGTGGTTTCACATAATTTTCCCTTCTGGTGAAGAGATACAAAAATGATCTAATAATCTACTATAGTATCTTTAATGATATGGTTCTTGTTTGTTCTGAACTTACAGGTGGTCTGGTTTCTTTGTAAAATGAGGTATTTTAACCCTCATAAGAGACAGAGTCACACAGACAACCAATCATGGTTTTCACATCTGCAGCATCATTTCATTACCACAGGCAGTGCTAATAGAGTAAACCATGAGATCATAATCTCTCAGTTTCTCTGCTGATGTGAATATTTCCCTGTGCTGGACAGGCAGTTTGAGAAATCTTAAAATCAAATAAAAAGTCTAATCCTCCATACAAACCACTGTCCTTCGAACAACTTTGCTGTACAAACCATAACACTGATGGGAATCCAGAGCAGAATTCAGACCAGCTTTAAATATATGCAACTCATTCCTTCTACTCTGCCAAGTCATCAAAAGAGGAACACACAGACACGCAAAATGATTCATGCAGGAAATCCAGAATACTGCAGAATTCATCCTGCTGCAGCGATAAGCTTATTTTAGTTTTGTGTATTTTATTTCCAATGCAAATAGCTTTCAAGAGAAGACACTGTTTCTGTGTTTTATCCAGGTTACTTGGGATGTAGTGTGAGTGACATGCCTTGACACAGGCAAGAATTAGCAAATACAGCACAGTGTTCAATTAATTCAGGGACGCTGCATTATACACCTACAGGCTGGAGATGTCAGTGCTGCAGATGCTGTTTGCACAGGAGCCAAGTTTAAGTCAAGGAAGTGTCTTCCTGAAGGGCTACTGGGTTGTAGTCTAAGCTTGAGCAGTGCAAAAGGAAGAACTCCTCATAAGCAATCACAGGGAAAAATATATTAGAAGAAAAAGAAAAAGAAGAGAAAAGAGAAGAAAAAAAAAAGAGAAGAAAAGAGGAGAAAAGAGGAGAAAAGAGGAGAAAAGAGGAGAAAAGAGGAGAAAAGAAAAGAGGAGAAAAGAAAAGAAAAAGAAAAGAAAAGAGGAGAAAAGAAAAAGAAAAGAAAAGAAAAGAAAAGAAAAGAAAAGAAAAGAAAAGAAAAGAAAAGAAAAGAAAAGAAAAGAAAAGAAAAGAAAAGAAAAGAAAAGAAAAGAAAAGAAAAGAAAAGAAAAGAAAAGAAAAGAAAAGAAAAGAAAAGAAAAGAGGAGAAAAGAGGAGAAAAGAAAAGAAAAGAAAAGAAAAGAGGAGAAAAGAGGAGAAAAGAAAAGAGGAGAAAAGAAAAGAGGAGAAAAGAAAAGAAAAGAGGAGAAAAGAGGAGAAAAGAGGAGAAAAGAAAAGAAAAGAAAAGAAAAGAAAAGAAAAGAAAAGAAAAGAAAAGAAAAGAAAAGAAAAGAAAAGAAAAGAAAAGAAAAGAAAAGAAAAGAAGAGAAAAGAAAAGAAAAGAAAAGAAAAGAAAAGAAAAGAAAAAGAAAAGAAAAGAAAAGAAAAGAAAAGAAAAGAGAAGAAAAGAAAAGAAAAGAAAAGAAAAGAAAAGAAAAGAAAAGAAAAGAAAAGAAAAGAAAAGAAAAGAAAAGAAAAGAAAAGAAAAGAAAAGAAAAGAAAAGAAGAGAAAAGAGGAGAAAAGAGGAGAAAAGAGGAGAAAAGAAAAGAAAAGAAAAGAAAAGAAAAGAAAAGAAAAGAAAAGAAAAGAAAAGAAAAGAAAAGAAAAGAAAAGAAAAGAAAAGAAAAGAGGAGAAAAGAGGAGAAAAGAAAAGAAAAGAGGAGAAAAGAAAAGAAAAGAGGAGAAAAGAAAAGAAAAGAAAAGAAAAGAAAAGAAAAGAAAAGAAAAGAAAAGAAAAGAAAAGAAAAGAAAAGAAAAGAAAAGAAAAGAAAAGAAAAGAGGAGAAAAGAAAAGAAAAGAAAAGAAAAGAAAAGAAAAGAAAAGAAAAGAAAAGAAAAGAAAAGAAAAGAAAAGAAAAGAAAAGAAAAGAAAAGAAAAGAAAAGAAAAGAAAAGAAAAGAAAAGAAAAGAAAAGAAAAGAAAAGAAAAGAAAAGAAAAGAAAAGAAAAGAAAAGAAAAGAAAAGAAAAGAAAAGAAAAAAGAAAAGAAAAAGGGAAGGGAAGAAAAAAAGAAAGGAAAGGAAAGGGAAAGGGAAGGGAAGGAAAGGAAAGGGAAGGGAAGGGAAGGGAAGGGAAGGGAAGGGAAGGGAAGGGAAGGGAAGGGAAGGAAAGGAAAGGAAAGGAAAGGAAAGGAAAGGAAAGGAAAGGAAAGGAAAGGAAAGGAAAGGAAAGGAAAGGAAAGGAAAGGAAAGGAAAGGAAAGGAAAGGAAAGGAAAGGAAAGGAAAGGAAAGGAAAGGAAAGGAAAGGAAAGGAAAGGAAAGGAAAGGAAAGGAAAGGAAAGGAAAGGAAAGGAAAGGAAAGGAAAGGAAAGGAAAGGAAAGGAAAGGAAAGGAAAGGAAAGGAAAGGAAAGGAAAGGAAAGGAAAGGAAGAAAAAAGAGAAAGAAAAAAGAAAGGAAGAAAAAGGAAGGAAGGAAGGAAGGAAGGAAGGAAGGAAGGAAGGAAGGAAGGAAGGAAGGAAGGAAGGAAGGAAGGAAGGAAGGAAGGAAGGAAGGAAGGAAGGAAGGAAGGAAGGAAGGAAGGAAGGAAGGAAAATAAGAAGGAAAGAAGAAGAAAGAAGAAAGAAGAAAGAAGAAAGAAGAAAGAAGAAAGAAGAAAGAAGAAAGAAGAAAGAAGAAAGAAGAAAGAAGAAGTAAAGAAATAGGTAGAATATTTCAGCTTGGTACATCACTGGTTTTCAGCCTGCCAAAATTTGTATTGCTCACAGCCTTTGACTGACATCCTGGAAAGAGGGAGGGAGGTCACAGCAGTGTGTCACCAGCAACCAGATGCTGCAGAGCAATCCACAGTGGTGGGGAGCACCTGCCAAGTCTTCCTGGGGTTACAGTGCAAGTCGGGGCTGTCCTGGGTGTGCCAGAAACCCAGGCAAAACCTGGAGTCCTTCCTCCCCGTGGCAACAGAAAGCCAAATAAAATAAAGCATAGCCTATCCTTTTCAGGCCATAGGCATCTTCCTGGCATCTCGATGGTCTCACCACGGCAGTGTCTTCTGCATATACACCTCTGAGGGGTCCTATATGTCCTACTGCTGGGGGGGCTGCCAGGCTCAACCTCCTCTGAACAGCCCTCCTGCCAACCCAGTGGGGCAAGAATGACCAAGGAGCACACAGGATAAGGGATGGAGGGACCAAAACCACCTCATCCCCTTTCCTCCCCTCCTGAACACCTAGGGAGTGAAACCAGTATCACTCCTGAAGGACACCAAGGGCAGGTGTCCTTCGCTGCTCTCTGAGCCCACTCTTGGCCATACCCCACTTTTTAAAGTCAGTATCTGTTTGTGAGGTGCTGAAAAGCAACACAGGTAATAAAGAAAAGGTAACTGTGCCTTAAAACTGACATTAGCCAGCATCTGCATCTCATCTTGAAGTTCAACACACTGTTATCAAGTAATGAGTAAGCTGCAAGGCGTACATCATCTTTCTGGAGTGTAAAGCTGTCTGTGCTGGCTTCAAAGCTGAGGGGTTGAGGGAAACACTCGCACGGGTACAGCAACCTTCAGTGTCAGCTCTCAGCTGCTGGCCTTCACCCCGCAGCCAGCAGAGAGGGAGCTCGACACCAGTGTAGGAGTGACTGCTTCAGCATTACAATGAAGGACAAGGCAACATGAACTCTCATGACTTTCACATAAGTTTCATAAAATTCTGCTTGTTTCTGAGTGTTGTAGCTCTTTGTGATGGGAAAAAAAAAAAAAAAAAAAAAAGACAAACCAAACACCAAACCAAAACAATTGCAACAACAGCAAAACAATACTAGCTTCCCTTTTCTGTAAGGGTAACTTTACACTCAGTGTTGGGGAGTAACAGCATGAAAACATAACCTTGATGCACCTGAATAAGACAGAAATTAAGCATAAATTAACAAAAAAAGGAATGGATTTTAAGTATCATTTTAATCCACTTCTACTCCACAACCACATCTTTTGAAGGCTTGATTTGACAGCTCTGAAGATAAAAGGCACAGCACTTTTTAGAAACAGTACAAAGGCTTGTAAAAGGCTTTCAGTGCCTTTTAATCCTACTTTTGTGTTCCGACAATCTTACTTAATTAAACACTTCCTCAGCATCAAAGATGCCCTCAGCTCTGACATGAACTCCCTATGGCACTTCTCCTTCCCAGAATGTCCATAGTCTTGCCTACATCTCAGGGTGGGTTTCTCTGCTGAATCCTGTGGTTTTGCTTGGAGGAGGAGAGAGGTGTGAGGAACAGGCTTTGCTTTTGTTTGTTTTAAGATTTTCAGGCATCAGAACACCCTACGGGCAATTTTTCCTGCAGATTTCAGCCTCCCCTTTGGTATCTGTTTGGCTGACGGTCACTAATGTTTCTCACCATCGTTCCTCCTTTTACTTGCGCTATCCACAACCAATTTCATAAACAAACTGCCAACACAGAAGTGCCTAGCATTTATTTTTTTTTTCTAAAGTGCTTTTGTTTCCCTCTTTTAGTCCCACAGCAAGTTTTGCTGACTGTGGTTTGTTGCACGGTAGGGCAAAAAATGGTAGGAAAGCTCTGTGACGCCAGGAGATATGGGGGGAGACAACAGTAACTCCTCTATACAGCTTCTTTCTGCTTCAGGCAGAGCACAGAGCCTGGGCAAACGGGCAGCTGAAGATAAGTTAGAGGAGAAAAGGAAGCTGGATTACAAAAATAAAGCCAGTTTCTCCTTGGTGAACTCTCACTTCCTTGTCCTTTGTCTTCTGCTTGTTGTTACCAACATTGTCACACAGGAGTCAGGAAGGAAACAGAACAAAACAATTTTAGGGAGATAATGTTATTTGCAAATATCTGAGAGTGCTAGTAGGAAATATCGTTCTCCTTCTCTGTGAAGATGTTTTTAACATAGCATAACCTAAAAGTGAAAGAAATACCTGAGGAAGGTTGGGTTCCTTGTGGTTGTTTAAAAGGAGCAATAGAGACTCATCTCAGAGCAGCCATTTCACTGAACTGACTTCACACAAAGGAGATGCTTTTCAGCTTCTGTCAAAACCAGCCCTAAAGCTACAGACTTGGGACTGTTTTTTCAAGGCTCGGTACCTGCAGCTTGCTTTGGCTGTGGTGGCACCTGCCCCACCACTGGCTCCCCAAGCCCCTCTTCAGCATCTGTGCACAAATCAAATGTACCAGCTTCTGGCAAAACAGGGAAGGAAGATCTCCTCCTCCTCCTCCAAAGCAGAAACCTTTGTAGCAAAAAACCCACCATTTCACAGCTGTGAGAGAAGCCCCAGGTACACAGTTATCTACAGCTTCTTGTGCATCACATCTCACAGCTGTGAGATGGTTTTTTGCTACAAAGCTTTCTACTTTGAAGAAGTAGGAAGAGGTGGAGAAGGTGCTTTGTCAAAGAGTTTTCTACATCCCACTCTCCCAGTGGGGTGCTGGGGAACCCACAGGAGCATCACTCCCAGGTGTGCGGCAGCACCGCGCTGCATGCGGGGACCAGCAAGGTCTGGGAGCTCTGGAGCTCTGGTCCAGGAGGCAGTGGTGTGTGCAAGCCCTGCCGCCCTCACTGCCGCAGGGCTCTCCGCTTGCCTCAGAAATAATGAGTGTTCCCCTTAAAAATACAACCCCAAATTCCTGGTATTTCTGCATATACCCCCACAGGGGATATATAAGTAGTTTTAGTCTTCAGAGTTTGGACGATGAATTTAAAAAAAAAAAAAAAAAAAAAAAAGAAATTAGATTCTAGATAACTCACACACAGGCTGCTAGGCTGTTTGCTCTCATTCTCAAGGAAAACTGAAATGCCTTCAGACTGAAAACTAAAGAATGCAGCCATGCCAAGCAGATTATAGCATGGCCATGAACAGAGAGCAGTGCTTTGGTTTACAGGACAGGTTTTCTTTGCTTTTCAGTGGACCCATGCCATTTCACAGCAGCCAAAGGCCCTGCTCCACAGCACCCTGTAATGAAAATGACAAACACAGGTTTGCAGCTCCTCTAATTTTTAGGCAGCTGTATTAGTTGAGCTGGAAGATTGAAGTGGCAAACCATGAATGAAATTAGTGTCCTGTGTTAGAGGAAAAGCATTCAGGCTGACTGCAAGTGCCATGCAATAAGACACCATTCTATCTTCCTGCTTAGCAATTCTTTTTCTTCATCCTCCATTTATGCTATATTAACTATTTATAAGAGATCACTTTAAATCCCCTTTGCAGTCAGCATGTGTACATCTTATTTGAAGACTTGTGGCTATTTGCCGAGGCTCCATAGCCATGAAAACACACTGTGGGTAATCATTACATTGAGGGTTTCAACTAAACAGGTAAAAAGTGTTTGTTAAGTGGCTTTACAAAAAAAGCACCATTTTTCCATCTGCACTCATTTATGCTCAATCCAAATTCATTCAGGAAAGAATGCTAGCATATGCTTCAGAAATAGATGCTAAGCTGGGATGAACTAACTGAATTTCATGTTTTGGAACTGAGAAACTACTTTTTGCCCATATGAAGAGAGAAGGCGTGTGCTGTGTCTGCAAGGAGCCGGGCGCAGTGTGGTACTGCACCCTGTTGGTCTGCTGCGTTATGGAAGCCCAAACGCATTCTCAATACAATGCAGGACAATTCCTTCTATATTAAACCTTTCTTTTAGTGAAGGCATCTCCAAATGCCATGTGGAGACAGGTGGGAAAGAAAGAGAAAGAAACTCACATCCTTGCAGAAACAGTGTGACACAGATGAGAACAAAATCTGGATAAGGAAAGCAGCTGAGATTGAAGTGTCCTCACTCACTAGTTACTGGGTAGAAGCAACAGTAAAATAATGAGCGAGCAAGGAAAAGGGAATAATGTTTTCATGCCTCTTGTATCGAAGCAAGAGGAATGTTTTAAATAATTAGAAAAGAGTGACTCAAAAGCATGACGGACATTGTTCAGACATCTACAAAAGAGTGAGTTCAGGAGAACCTGAAAGATATTTTGGGAAGTTGGTGCAAAAACTCAAATTCCAGAAAAAGTGATGAAGGTGTCTTATGAACAAGGTGTCTGATTCAGATTTATTGCCTGAGCACATGGCCACTGAACTCTTTTTAACTCAGAAAAATTACATCAGAGTGGCCTCCCAGCAAAAGGGGAAGAACAGGCTCCCAGGAAGGGGGCCAGGGCGAAGGACCCAAGTGCCAGGGGGCTGGCAACCTGTAGAATAAGTTGTGTATAGAGGGTCAGAGTGCCGCTGTGAAGTACAGAGCAGGATCAGAGAGGTCATGCATCTTACAAAACCAACCAGGCAGACCCTTGGTTCGGGCACTTCTCCAGAGAGGAGTTTTGCCAGCACACCCCACTGATCATTTGGTCACATGCTCTTATGCCATCAACACTGTTTTATAGCTGAGTCAGGAAACAGCGCATACTTATCGGGTAGTGTTTCCCCAAGCAGTCTGTAAAAATAAACTCATCCTGTTGGAGCCACTGATTCAGTGATTGCACACGACTGTAACAACTCTTTCCCAAACCAGCCATACTGGTTATCTGTGTCCTGCCACCGCCTGCTTGGTGGGGACCTCACAGTCATGATGAGATCAGCCGTGGTTGTTACATCCTTGCTTGCTCCCATGTTGATGCCCTCTCTTCCCACCTACAGAGAACTATCAGAGCTCCTGGTCTGCCTGGCCTTTGCTTTAATCAGTCTTGGCCTGAATGACTTGCCCTACGGCTAAATAGGACAAAAATAAATGCCAAAGGCAAGCAGCTGGCTACAGGCGCTTCTGGACTAGCACCTTAGGGGAATAGCTTTTAGGATGTTCATTTGGTTAAACCAGTCTTTTAATAGTTGTTGACAGTGGTATTTTAAATCTGCTGCATTGTAACAACTTCAAAAGGACCTGGAGGTATGATTGTTATTTTGTTCTCCTTAAGACACAAGTTCCCTTGTCTCTTTGTCTCATTACTTACTTGGAATTTAAACTAGGATGCAGTACAAGCTGCAAATGCCAGAGTTTCCAGGTGCCTCTTTCTCACATAACCACATAATTTGCGATGATCTGCTATGACTTAGTTCATGCATGAGACTAAATCAAAGAGGAACTGGTATAAAAAAGGAGGAATGGGTTGGCATGGGATGGGTTGGGATGGGATAAGGGGATATCCACCACTCATCGCGTTGATATTCATGTTTAAGCAGGGTTTTCGGGTATCCCATTGCAGCTTTTCCCACAACTAATGTTGTTGGCCATTTAGGTTACACATTTGGTGGTCATGGAGGCTGTAAATGGGTGGACTCAGGAGCCCATTTTAGTTTCCTTATTAATAACACATTCATTTTCCTGAGATATGTTTTTCTTACAGCTGCAAACCCCTTTCTAACTTGTATAAACACCAACAGCTTCCACGGCTTCCTCTTGCGATCACACTGCTCCTCTGACTGTGGCATTTCCTTCCCCCACCCCTGCCTGCTTGCCCTTGTGTCCATCACTGGTACCCAGGAACACCTCCCTGGGTGGGGCTCAGGTTTTCTTTGGGTGTTGCATTTTGGGCAGGGCTCCTACTAACATAGCTCTTGTCCTGTAACAGACCCAGGTACTTCACTTCACACCTTGAATGCAAAGCCACCCTCAGACTAAGCAGCTTTACGGAGTTTAAGCCAGCCTGGAGGAGTGCTTCATGTCAGCAGCTGTGATCTGCCATTCTGCAAAGGCTGACAGAGCTCAGCACGTGCATACAGGCAGGAGCCATGCTTCAAGGATGGTATGTTTAATTACTAATTGCTATGAGAAACAGCATTCTCGTGCTCTCATTTTCTCTGGCACTTGCATGTAGCCTGCAGCAGGACACAGCTTTATCCCAGCAGCCATTTGTGACACAGTGAAAGAGAGAGCCGCCACCACCTCAGAAAAGAGGTGAGGAGGTGAGAGCCAAACACCAACCCCAGCCCTGGCACCATGCACCCAGTGACAGTGACTCACTTGGGAACACTACAGGCGATACACAAAGAAAGCCAGCATAGCAACAAGGCCACAGATGTTGTTGTAGCCTTCAGAATCAATCCATCTATATCTGCAGGGCGGAAAGGAAAATTGGTACAAGGTAGAGCAACCCATGGTGGGGGTTAGCCTATGTTACTGGGATAGGAGGGACCAGAGCCACTCAGGGAAGGGGGAAGGCACAGTTCAAGCTGCAGCCCCAGAAATAAAGCACCTCAACAGTCCACCTGCCAAAGCAGCGCTGACTGAAAGCCACTGGATATGGCAGGACTGCCCATGTGCTGTGAGCAGAGACTGACACACAGGCATATGAGGAGAATGGGTAGCAGGGTGGCCATAGTGTACCAGTGCCTCTGGGCATTCCTGTGGGCTGCTGAGCTCTCACATCAGCTCAACATAAATCTCCACCACACAACACCTCTTCTTCTCCCTGAGAGTATGGTCTGTTGCAAAGTGACAGAAACACGGAGCCCATTGATACTCCAGGGGCCTCCTCCTTCTGGCCTCATGGTTGGGTGCAGAAAGCAAAAGCAACCATCACTGCCAAACCCAACCCCAAGCAAACAGCACCATTTTCATTGTGCTCCCCTTCGCCTTCACAGCCCTCACATCCGTGTCTCTCTGCTGCATGCGACCCTGCCGGAAGGTTTCTTAAGAAGCCCCTCTTGTCCGCAGTCAGCAAAGAGCGAGATATCTCTCCCCACCCTCTGTAATTAACAGCCAGATGTGATTTTACATCTTGGAGCACTAGGAGGTAGCTCAAGGCAGAGCATCAATGCCCTGCTGGGGTCACGTATAGGCAATGGGATTTTCCTCAGGGGGTTCCAGCTGAGCCCAGGGCAGGTTTGATGTTCACAGTCTCTCTGTTTCCTGGGGTAACCTTACAAGGGCCAATGCCAACTAATGCCACACAGTCAGATGGCTGAGGCGTTGGACCCTTCTCTATCTGTTTCTGTCCCCTGCCAAACATTGTATTTATTGGGTTCAAGCTAAAGGTAACAGCATGTATCCAAAGTGTGTATAACCAGAAGCAGAGCTTCTTGGAAACTCCCCAGCTCCAGTTTGCTTCTGCTTTAGCAGGTGCTAAAACTCAACAATATTCTCCATCACCTGAGGGGCAGATTACGGGCAGAGCCAAACAACAGTTGTGTGGATTTGAGGAGTGGTTTAATGTGCAAGGCGCAGGAAAGACTTTCGACACAGGAACATAAGAGCAGAAGTGGTGATCTGGCATCATAGCTCTTGTCTACTCCTTTTGAAAAAGACTAGACACATTTTAATCTTTATTTGAGACCTACCTGAGGCAGGCAAATGTGATGTATAACCTGCAGATACTGGTCATAAATATTGCCATATTTCAAAAAACCGAGAATGGGCTTCTATCTGTTTTCAGTGTTTTTTCATTTATTCATCTTGGTTAGATATTTAACATTGTCTTTTCTTCCCATGTGAGCTAACCTCCATCCTTCTACTCCCTCCGTGACAAGCATGAATACCAATCACTTATCCTACTGTTCAAACTAACAAGGAAGAAAATTTAACTATATTAAGCTGATTCATTATTTTATGATGTCCTTCACCCCCCTGCTCTTGGCACTGAATATCAAAGCAAGGTTTTGATCATTCCATCTTGCTTCAGACTGCCCCCAAAATGTTATTAGCACAAGATGAACACAATCCCTCTTGTTATATTATTTCATTATAACTCCTAAAGCTGTGGCAGTGCAGCCAGCCAGCAGGTGACCTCCTGTGATTAGCCTGCAGATTTCCAGGGAAATATGGACAAATCTTGGTGCTTTTAAGAATTCAGAGTTTGTTTCCCCACATTAAGTTCAACACACAAGGACCAATGGTGCCAGTAGGCTTGACAAGCCGTGTGGCGTGCAGACCTTGCTGGGGACCACGGTTTTTTGGGGAACCGGTGCAGTTTTGCTCAGGACTTGTCACTCAGATGGCTGAGAGAAGCACGCTCTCTCCTGGGAGTGCTGGCCCAAATCTCCATGACAACAGATTTGGGATGGAGACTTGGCATACTGGGTGTCAGGAGGTCACAGCAGCGAAAAAAAATGTATTGGGGGTAAAAGAGCAGCTGAGGAAGAGGTTAAGGGGCAGCTTGCAGCACTTTCAATCATACCGACGTTTGAGTTCACTGGCTCCATGTGCTGGAGCTTTTAAAACAATTTTGTGAGAAGTGATGGCCATAGAGAACGAATCTAGTCAGATCCTGTGTATTTCTATCTGTTAATACCTTTTTATTACTGAAATGGAGAATACAGAGAGCAAAAATACATTTTTTTGCCCCACAGACCTTGTGATCTAAATTCAGGATGAGAGACAAGAAGAAGACTGGTAGACAGACAAAAGACAACAGCACCGAGTCCAGCTCCTTAGGATCCATTTTCCAAAGTAATTAATTTTTAGCTTGGTTTTCTAAGGAACAGAGGCTGTGTAATTGCAGCGGCTGCCTGTCCTCCTGTCTGCCTCCCCACCCTGCAAAGGCTCCTGGAGCTGTCAGGCTATTTTTATCCAATCCACTACAGAAGTAGCAGTCTCAAAGATATTTAACTCCTAAATAAAATGCTGGTGAATGGGCAGGGCTGGGAGTACCGCAGGGGTGCCCTGAAGGAGGGGAGGAAAGGGTAGCTCAGCCCTGCATCACTCCGCTGCCTGAACAGCATGTACATGCTGCCATCGGGCAGCACACACGGAGCTCTGAACCCGCTGGAGCATATGCTGCCTCTTGAACTGCCAAAAATACAGAGGCATAAGAGGGAGATGAAGCACTGCAGTGAGGAATTAGTGAAAAGGTGAGGTACAGCTGAAGGAAATGAGGGAAGGAGTAAGGGAAAGGGAGGAGATTGGCCAGCGTTGGATGAGAGCAAGGGCAGAGGTGATGAGGAGGTGACTGGGATGATTGCGTGTGGGAGGATATGGAGGGACACATGAAATGATCCATGAGGACCTAGATTCTGTCCACAGAACACCTAGTTGGAAATAACATTTTTTGCACATGACACAACTGTGTGCCTGGGAAAGCTGCTGAGCCGAAAAACATGGCAAGCAGGTCCCTAATTTGTGCAGAGGACAGGCACAACAGAGTGAACAGTAAATCGACACCCGCCCTGTTGGTAAGGAAAACCTTCAAGGAAAGGTGAGCCTGTTGTTCATGGAAACTCTCCATCTCCCTCCTGGGGTCTATGATAAAACTGCTGAGCAGCATAAGTGCGGTGGAAGCATTTTGGAAAGTGCACCGAGCACTCCCTGCAAAGCTGCCGCACCTGGGAATGTGTGCTCCCAGCTTTCCTCCTGCTCCACCTGCACGCACGCAGCTCATTGACACGCTCGTCCGGGCTGCAAATGCTCCCGGGCATCTGCTTCTGCCAAAGATAAGGGGAGATTTCCCACAGGTATGTCAGCCACATTTAGCAGTTATGAAAAGACAAATCATAAATATTTTATATTGTATTCTGAGCGCCTTTGTTCTCACACGTTCTACAAGCCAGCAGTCAGTGTGATGCTCGTTGCTGTAAGGCAGCCTTGAATCGTGACAGACACCTGCCTGTCACCACGGATGTCACTGTGCAGTCCTTGCTCATCCTGCCATTTCCTGTGCATTCGTCATTAGGCCACGCCTGCGTCTAATAAGTGCTCATTCTTTTTATTTTACACATCTCCTTAACATGACATATGGACCAGGAAAAGCATAAGAACAGCAAAGAGAAGTGCATCTTTGTTTAGCTGAATTTGAACAGCAGTGATATTGTATACAAAGTAAGTCCAAATTCACAGTTATTTTCAGCAATGTCATGTGAAGCCGTTGTATTTCACACGAATAATTGGTAGTGGATTAAAAATAGAGAATGACAGGTAAAAATTACTGTTAATTGCATAGGGTAGTGCTTCATAGAGAACATCTTATTCAAGACTATCGCTTTACTACATCATGCAAGAAAAATAGCTCTGTCTAAGGTTGAGTTTTACGTTTCTGGGTTTTGCATTCATTTTTGCATGCAAAATACTTGTCGGGCATAGATGACTATGCTCCAGAGAGTGCCATGCGCTGTCAAATCATTTATTATCCCCAAATAATTTAATCTGATCATATGGAAACCATGCTGAACTCCAGAAACCTGGATGCCATACAAGCAGGCTGCCAGCCAGGGTAAACCAAAGACATTCTGTCCTTGGGGTGGGAAAGGTACACGGTTGCCAGGAGCCCTAAAAAAAAATAATTAAAAAAAATCAGCATCAGGAAGTATCTTGGCCAAGAGGAACTTGGCAGAACAGTATTTTAGCTTTGCTGAGGGACTGTGTATGCCCATTGAAATGGTAACAGCTGTGGAGGAAGGGCAGAACGCGCGGATAGAATGCAGTTTTATGGCAGCGCTGCTTAGTCAGGGAAAGGGACTCCAAAGGGAGCTGATGCAGCCAGCTGGCTGGCTGATGAATGAAGTAACGATTGTGGGAGAGATCAAAAAGCTAACGAGGGCTCCATAATGGCAGCAGTAGGAATTTCTGGGGATTAGGGAAGCTCGTAGTTGAAGAAAATAGGTGTGATTTCAGGAAATATTGAGAGCTTTTTGGATTCTTAATCATTAAAAATTAATTTGATCTCACAAGCAAGCCAACGTAATGACAAAACTAACAAAAAATCTGAAATCCAGCAGGAGTTAATGTGAAACAGACAGAATACTGTGCTCTTTTTCACAAAATGAGGGCAGAAATATTTTGTACTGGTATGATGGATTCCCACTGGGTTCAGCTGTGCACCTTATGGAGTTGCTCTCTGTGCAGAGCACAACAAAGGCTGCTTTTACTCTGAAATGTGGTGTGGTGTGCAGCAAAAATAGCTCTTAAAGAAATGTATTTATTCTTTGCTCAGGTTACTGCGTTTTCTGTTTCACCTTTACAGAACTTCAGGAAATTTACTCATTTTTCCTTCACTTATCACAGTTACTGAATCACAGTAACTACAGAAATGTTGTCAGCTGATCAATTACAAAAAGTAAATTAAAGTAATTTCAAACCCTGTAGCTCTCCTTGAACTCTTCTGGGTAATTTCCATTGTTTTTACCCACTTAAAACCCAAAAATGTTCTCCCTTTTCCCAGTCTTTGAAAAAACTGTACAAACAGCAGGTAAATTACTTCAGCAAAGCCATAAAATTGATTGTAGAGTCGCTATACCAAACACCTTCCAAAACACAGAGAAATACATTTTTTCTCTTATGTTTTCTAATATCGTCACGGGTGTTACATCGGTACTACAACAACGGGCAAGGCAGTTCCAGGGAACATGGCAATTTTCAGCTGGCAATGGTCCTTCTGTTGTGTATTACCTTTTGAGATGCTTTTCTGGCATCTAACAGCTGCCTTCAAGAGGATTTATATGCTATTTTAGTTTGTTTAATTTCTCTTCCCAGTTAATGTGCCTTTGTAATTGCCGCGTGGAGTTCATTAACTGCACCAGAAGATGGCAGCAATGGAAACTGCTTTCGTGCCCTCCATTCATAAATTATGTTTCATGCTGAGCAGCAATCAGTGATATGATGGCATCAGTCAATGTTTAAAAATTGCTTTAAAAAAAAACCAAAACAAAACAAGAAAGAGTTTTCAAAGCAGCCGTCTTCACTGTTGTAGACACTGAAAGATGTTTAAAAAAGATTGGAAACATGGGAGGAGCTACGTGATCTCTTCCCAGGACTTAAGGTCATTTTTCCAATGTCTCATTACAATGATCAGCGATAGAGATGTCAATAAATAAAATCATTGCAAGGTGTGACTTTCCCAGGCTACGACGAACGGAAGAGTCTTAAAGTAGCCTAAACTGATTTGATCTTCATGGCAGGAAACAAAAAGCATTTGACTCTGGAGCAGAGGAGGACAGGGGAGATTCTTAAGAGAAATCATAAAGATCAGAAATATGTTTTGGGGCTGCTGGATCTTGACTCCTGTCACTGGTTCAGAGAGAAAAGGCACTGGGAGAAAGTTGTTTATTTAACTGTTTTTATAACACATGTGAAGGAACATGTAGAGCCAGGCAGAGTGTTTCCTTAGGAGGAATGAGTGTTTATACAGGCAAATTAACATACATATTTCCCACAGGACACAAGCATTATTAGACGTGTTATGAGCTTTGTCAGCAACCACTGAGGAAGAAAATAATCTTATTTACCCTTCTCAATATGGACCAGTCTTCAGGGCAATACAGCTGCTAGATTTATTTACACGGGTGCTTGTGTTACAGCCAGGATTTATAACGCATGATAAATGCAAAAGTATCTCAGCTTCAGTTAGAAGCTTTTGCTCCCAGAATATTAGCGGGTTTTGTTGTTGTTGTTGTTGTTTTTATTGCCCAGAATAAAATGACCTTCCCTGCTGGGGGTGGTGTTTGTGTGCCGCTGAGCAGAAGCAGCAGTGAAGCTGGGGGCCATGGCAAAGCCCCGGTGCTGCACTGGGCTCCGCAGGACAGCAATGGCAGCACCAGCACCGGGACACTCTGGATGGCAAAGGTGCTCTGATATGTCCACAGCTTTCAGCACAGCTGGGACAACCCCAGGCACGTGTCCCCCAGGTTAGGAGGCAAAGGTCGCTGGTTCTGTGCTCTCCTGAAAAGGAATTTGTCCAGTGAGAAAAGATGCAGCCCATCGTCACGTTTCTTGTTGAATTTGGGGGTGTGAGTTGTCTTGTTGTCTTTGTGAATGAACAGGAACTCTTGTCTTGGAGAAACATCTGCTTCCATCATCAATGTATCCTCAGCAGAAAAGTCTATAACACCTGAAGCTTTGGCTGATTGCTTGTTTTAATGAGATGACAAAGTTTATGGAAGTAAACCTGTCCTGCGTCGCACTGTCTTCATTAGTGAGAAATTAGTTGTGACTACTGGAAACAAATGATGTTGTGAGGTTTTATGGGGCTTGCTTGAGTTAGAAAGGTTAATATTTCCAGGAGTACATGAGGTTTGTAGCTACAAGCACTTCAATCATGGCAGAGAATTCAGAGCAATTTTGTTTTCTGAAAATTAAAGATCTACAACCCTCAAGGTATAATGAGTTCCACTGCAAGAAAATATCACTAATACTGCTTGGAGACGTCCCCTGTGCAAACCAGGTCAGTGATTATTTTGATGTAAAGCAACCTGGTCTTAAAGAAGTGCAGATCAAAAGAAACTTCCTTAAGTTATACAAAACCCTGTAATTATGAGGTTAGTTAATTTGCAGAACAAAAGATCACAACCTCTGGGTTTGTTCATAGTTTAATATATTCTGTGTCTCAGAGCACATCAGCAAGATGGACTTTTGCACCTCTAATTGTTCCTGTGGTTAGCCTGTAAGAGAAATGCCTTGTCTTAAACACTTCAAATGTAATCATGTCCTATTACTACCTGTGTCAAAAATTTTATTACAAGCTACAGTGAGTATTCATCCCACCCGGTCTATAATAGTCTAATATGTGAATCTGTTTCTCTTATTTCTAGTTACTTAGCTGCACTGAAAGGCAGCCAGATTTACATTTTCAGCATGTTAATCTACTGCTCGTAAGATGGTTTCAAATAAAAAATGGAAGGAATGGTACATGCAGCACCACTGGTGTGTTGTTAATCTATAGGGTATGCCTCATTCCTCTAGCCCTATTTATTTAACATATAAATAAACCAGAGACATTTAAAGATATTTTAATAATCCTAGGTACAATTATGAATAGACAGATTCTGTGATGCAGGAAGAAACAGTGTCTAACTGTCCTCTGAGCAGATTTTCTTAACGCTGATAAAAAGGGCACACAGCAGTGTGGTGTCACACAGAAGCACAGAGGTCCTGGGCAGCAGCAGCCATGAGAGGCCTGTTCTGGCTTTATTTGCTCCATAGGCTTTGCCCTGCAAGAGGAGGAAAGGGCACCTGAAGGCTTGTGAGCTCCAGCCCTGCCCCTGCTGCAGGCTGAGTGCTGCCTGCCTTTTCAAACTGTAGTACAGAGTCTCCTTGAAAAACGAGATGCCTTCTGAAATGCCTGAATTTAGATGCAGATTTATTATTCAGGTTGGAATAGCAATTAGCTCTTGCCAATGTCACCAGACAAAAGGGTGCTTTCTCTAGATTTAGTAGTGGAATCTAAAAAAGCCCCCAGAAACCACACCAAAAACCACACAAATGGAAAACAATCCAAAAGAATTATCTTGCCCTTCCTTGTCACTTGACCAAAGCAGAGTTCTCATAACCACAGCAGTCATATCTTCTACAATACTGCATTGTATTATATCTTGTGATACCTTATCTTTTCCATAATTGCTTTGCTCATACTGTTTCCTGTTATGAGCCCACTGACCCTGTCCTAGAAATAGCAGGGACAGTAGTGGAGTGGAGCTGTCAGATGTCAGGAGACCCCTCACCAGGCCTGATCCTGACCCCCACCCACATGCGGGCTGATGTCCCAACCTGGCCTTGGCCCATCCTCATCCCCGTGGAGGTGCCTGATGGTTCCTCCTGCCAAAAAGGCAGTAAAAGACTGAACAGAGCTTTGGTGCCAACTTCTTGGAGAAGAGGCTTCAGCTTCTAGTGACTGGGAGGTGTGGCGAGGTGCTGACATCAGTCTGACTGGTTTGGGATGCTGACCTCAAGGCAGAGGAATGCTGCCTGTGCTACAGGCTGTGATTATCGCCTCCGCTGAGCCAGCTCATGAGGGACTGCGTCCATGGACACTTCCACCACGTCTCTGCTATGATATTTGCGACAGCTCCCATTGGATGTGCATTTATGGGGCATTTCCAAAGCCCTCAGGGGATATGGGGGCAGTCCCTTCTGTGCTGCTGCCTGTAGGGACAGTCATCAGAGGTGATGGCACAGAGGCTGCAGGGGAATTCCTCAGTCTACAGACATGCAGTTTGTTTGAGAGACGCCATGTCCACCTTCCCCTGTACATGACAAAGGTCAGGCAGGAAGTATTTTCCAGCTTCCATGGAAGTTTTTCCATTTATATCTCCAGCTTCTGTGACAAAGTGAGCTGCTGGAGATGGATCACCCATGTGGAGTCTTACACATCCATACACTCAATACGAAACTGACTGAAACAGGGCCACCTGTTTCCTTCTCTTCTTCTTCTTTTTTTTTCTTTTTTTTTTTTTTTAAATAGTTTTTTCTTCCTCTTTCTTAATATAGTTTTGCTAGGAATACTGAAATATCACAGAGACAGCATGTTTTCACCCACAGACCTCAACCCCATTGTGATTATATATGTCCAACAGCATGCATATGTGTATTTTCCAACATTTTCCATCTTGGGAAAGGGTATTTACACAACACTTCTCATTATAAAATTATGTTTTTCCTAAATGTACAAAAATTGCTTGCATGCCATAGGAAACCTTGAAAGGATGGGGAGAGCAGATGTGCAATTAGACTGAGCGTCTGTACAGTCCTGGGGGCTGAAACATGCTTGGGAGCGGATGAGAGTTATGTGGCAGCCCAGCAGGTCGGTGTGACAGGGCTGCTGAGCACAGGCCCAGACAGAGGTGACAGAGCTGGGACACACAGCACAGGCCACTGACGTGGCAAGAGTACTGTGGCTTGTCACGTGTCACTGAGTAGCTGGTTGTGAAAGAGACTGTTTAAATAAACTGTTGTGTACATTTCCATGCCAGTACCTGTCTGCCTGGATTCTTATTTTCAAACTGCAGCTCTTAAGTGTGTTTGAATGAGTCATTATTTTTGACCAGCATTGACGGCAACTGGAAAATCTAAACATTATTGCCCTGTATATCCCCTGAGCTCCCTAGATTTCACAGAAGAGCTCTGCATGGGTTGCATCCTATTTCTGTTCTGTTTACATCCTCTTTTCTCTATTTTCATGTGAAAGCATTCTTGTTCTGCCAAGAAGGGCTCTCTTATTCCTGCTAGATGCATACATTTCTCCCCTCAATGCAAAAGCACCTCCTAATACTTGCTTGTTGAACATATGGTGACTACTTAGCATCAGCAAGTTGATTCTTATTATTTTATTCATCGGTACCTGAAATGTTAAAGCAGTGTTTGCATCCAGGGGTGAGTCCTTGCCTTTGGGAGCTGAAGCTAAGGCCCACAAAAAAAAAATCTTAATACCCATGTCTGCTGTTTATATTTGCCTGTAATAGGGTAATTTGCAACATTGCATTCAATCATCTTCAGAACATTGGAGGAATGTTACAGACACCCTTGAGCAGAAACTGCCTCTTTTTGATGCAAATCAACCAGAGAGCAGTGATTGGAGCCTCTAGGTAGCATGTCCAGCACTTCCAACACCATTTGGAACTGATCACCGCTCAGAAAACAAGTTGATAAAATCTTCCAGCATTGCGAAGATCTCAGCTCTTCTCAGCGTTTGATTAAATATGTGAAAGAGTAGGGCAGGAGGATGAGGGAGAGGGGAATCATGGTGGCTGTGGTGAGGGAAAAGGAGAGGAACATTGAACCCCTTGAGGGAGGAAAGGTTTACCCGGATACGATGACAGCTTGGAGACGATTAATAGAGATGGGAAGGGAGACCACAGTCATCTGTGGGGAAGAGAAAGGCAGGAACGCAGAAGTATTTGGGATGTGCCAGGACTTTGACCTTGAGGTACCACAAGGTGTACAGCCTGGTGTTTCCTTGCTTTGGCTTGGGAAGAATGAAAGCCATGTAGCTGTCAGCTGCCTTAATATCACTGAACAAGACCAACTCTCCCTTCTTTGGAAATTACTTCTGCCACTCCTCTTGCTCAACCAGCTCTCTGTAAACCAGCAGCTGAAACAATCTTTCCCTTCAAACAATTAACCACTCCTCATATTTCCAGTTTTCAATGTAAAGAGAAGTATGAAGTCTGCATCTTATTCAGACTATAGAACATGGGCTTTGGCAGGTCCCAGCAGCTCCAGTGTGATGTGTAATGAGAAATCACTTTTCAAATAAGCAGCCATCAAGCAACAATCAAATAATCATCTTTCAAATAAGTAGGAGTTTCCACTGACAGAATGGAAATAGGGCTGCAATTACATGAGAGCTGATAACAGCTTTATTGTTATGTTTCCCTCCATTTCAAAAACAAATTTATTATTAAGAAATTACACCTTCTGACATTCACTATTTGGGCAGCCTGGCAAATATGTAAGCAACAAGTGGGTGACTAAAGAACACAAAATGCGGATTTCCAACAGGAATTTCTTGTTCTTGGGAACAAGCTGCCTAATGTTGCCACTAATTACCAGGACACGAGAAACAAGGGGGTATTAATTAAATTCAAAATTGCTATGTGAAGTGGGAGGTGATGTCTTTATAAAGGAGGTTTTAAATATTGCCTGGGAAGAACTGACCATGAGGTTTAAGCCGACAGAAATAAAGCAAAATTTAATAACCCACAGCAAAAGATCATGGACTTAGGACTAACATGAATTTCAAGTCTAAGTTAGGGAGCTAATGAAACTGTAAATCACAGGGAGGAAGGAGATGTAGTAGAGAATTAAGTAAACAAACTATTTCAGACAGGGTATTTCCAATTGACAGAGAAGCAGGAAAGCTATCGACACCAGTGATGAGACTTCATCTGGAATACTGGTCACCTATGCTCAAAAAAGATGAATTCCCATGGGAACCAGTGTAAAGGAAGACTTCAGGGCTGGTCAGGAGATAAAAAACAATGGCATTAATGCCCCAATTCATGCTGCCCAACTTCAGGTACTTCACAAAGATGTCTGCATTAGGAACACAGTCACCAGGGACTCCTGTAGTCAGTGGAAAGAGATGGGCATTTCCAATCATTCAGCCTGAGTTCTGACTTGGCTCCTAAATTAGTTGTTTTGTTTGAATACTTTAAGCTACACAGGAAGAATATTGCCCTAGGGAATTCACAGGGTGCCCTGAAAAACAAAGCCTGAGAAAGGAACCAGCTGCTCCAAGAGTGTAAACACCACAGAAGGGGTGAAGGTCAGGTTCATCAGCAGGACAAACCGACAAACACTGGGCACAAATAAATTGTTCTGACAAACAGAAGGCCGATATTTGGAAACAGCCTTCCATATGTAGATGGGGGAATAAGAAACTTGACTAGAATTAAATTGCAGCTGATCGAGTTAATTTAAGAGGTTATATGACGAACATACCTAGAATAGCAAATATTTGGACTGGCAAATATAAAAAGATCCCTTCTGCTCTTTTGTGCTACACTGTTTTATTTGGATTTTTGTTACCAAATACAAATGGGACTAATCCTTTATATCAGCATCAAAAGGTACGTCTTGCAAAATGATGTCTGTTTTGGCAAATAATTATTGGAAGGTGCTGCTGCTTTGTGGTTGTCCATCTGCATCAAGGGGAAGGATGGCAAAAATCTATTTCCTGAGACCAGAATTGCACAAGAGGAAAACAACCAAGAACAGCGCCAGCACTGAGCATCTGAGCTACCCCTGTGTTACAGCATATCCCAGCAAACTGGGTGAAATGCTTGTGCTCCCCAAGTCGAGGGAGGCCCCTCTCTGAGAGACGGACAGATGCACAGCCAGGTGCTATTCAGCAGGAACACAAACACCATGAACATGCTTCCAGTTGCCACTGGCACACATGGTGTGTGCCACCGTGCACACAGCTGATGGCAAAGTGGGTCAGGTTACTGTCCTTCCACTTTGTGACTGCTGCAGTAGTGGAAGATCATCGCCCACGGGCCAGCCCCATGTGCAAACCTGAAGTGCTTGGGCCATGCAGCAAAAAATGTCCTAGCAAATACAAACATGGGCTATTGATTGCAGCTGTGTATTGCCAAATGCGGTGGCAGAGCACAGCCAAGTGCCTGGCACACAGCTAGAAAAGGACACGGAAATTTGAGTGTGGAGGGGTTTTGGCTAATGCATTGGCAGAAATGAGATTTGGAGTATCATCTCCTGCTATTTAATCCTTCTGAATTTTCAGTGGAATGAGCCTTTATACACATTGCCCAAAAATAATGGGACAGAAAGAGAAATATCTGATTCTTCTACCGCTGACACTGAATATTGGCTAACCAGTTGGGTCAACAGTGTTATAATTCAATATAAACAAGTTTGCTAAGAGGAACAAGATGTGGACTCCTGATTATTGTATCACATGCTAGGGGAAAGGCTGTGCCATCTAATCCTGATATTTTGAAATTAATTGAGGGGGATAGAAGTCATTTAGAATTTTAGGTTTAAACTTGAACCTGGGTCTAAAAAGAAAACATGAAACAAAAATATTTTTAAAAAGCACTTCATTTCAGAATAGCAGAAAATTGCTGATTTTCCTTGGTAATACTTGGTATTAACTTAGTGGTTGATATTAGGAAACCCAAAATTTTGCAAAACAGACGGAGAACCAAGTGAAGCAAGATGCAAAGTGACAACTTGCAAGACCTTAAGAGGCACGAAATACTTACTTTTACAACACAGTTTTACAACAGCATGGACGTTCATTACTCAATACAGACAATAAACTAGAGACAAATCTAGAGTCCCATACATTTTTTCAACAAATTTATTCACCCTTATTCCAGCAAAATCTTATTAGCTATTGCAAAATGTTTCAAGAGCTTTAGGTTTGACAAAGAGTCTTACCTTTTTTTTTTTTACATGGGTGCATGGTTGCTCTGCAATGCTGTTATTGTTAGGAATAATGTTTGTGGTCAGTTGCTATTGACAGTGACAGTCAAAGTTCAGGCAGCCAAATTTAGACATGAAATTAATAATGGCATATGTACCAGAGAGCTTAAGTGCACATTGTTTCTTCATGACTTACCAGGAAAAATTCTTGCAGAGGTCCAAGAAAGTTTGGCACGAATAAGTCATAAACATGGAGAGAAGGATCTGCCTCAAGAGGTAAATACCAGCAGAATATGGATAAAGTCAGCCAAAATATCTGGACTAGGAATGCATCTGAACCCCACAGCTGTGGAAAGGCAGTGTAATGTGTCACCGAGGATGTGCTCAGATGCATAAAATATAGTGTTTGATAAAGTCCACATATATTGTACTGAATAAATGGTTAAAGAGGATTGTAAATTTGAAAGAGCATGAGCCACCTTTCTTTTTATGTACAGAGTGCAATATATGCCTCTAGCACTGTATATATTATACAATATAAACATCATCGGGACTGTGAGAGGATGGTATCTGTGACCATTAATCGCTTAGCTGATTTGCATGATCGTGTCTCTGTCTCAGCAGCCACGCTTGCTAAATCCATCTGCTCACCATAAATAATTGAACTTCTTTCCTGATTGCTTTCTTTTCCCTTCAAAATGTCATCTATATGTCCATACACACAGGGCTGCTGAAATTAGGGAAAAGAGTATGGGCTGCTTTTGCATCACTTTACAGCTCCAGACTTACAGCTATAGACATCAGGAGCTTCCATCAGAGTCTGAAGTTACTCCTTCAGGGAAGGCCAAAAATCCCTCAGGCTCTAATAATAGTGGCTCCAATAGTGAGCCTGCTGTCATGTTTAATTTTATTCTGGACGTGGGGTTCTTGGACATGCTTGGATCACAGCTGGTCAGGCTTCCAAAATACAAATACAAAGACAGGAGGTAAATGATGTAGGAAAACTGAAAGTACCTCCAACTTGGATGCTGTACAACTTTTGCTGCAATTTAATACCCTTGAAATATTATAGTGGGAACTGTTGAGCCATTCAGCATGTGTTCAGAATTCAAAGGGAAAAAAGCTGCAGCTCTTGGCTCTCCCTCTCTATATTTTTATTTGAAGTTTTTATCTTATCGTTGTTCATTAAAAAGTCACATCATTTGCAATTGCTATCACAGAAATGCCATCAATCATTCTGTAAGAACTGATCAGATACATCTTGCCTGCAGGCCTGGAAGTACATGTTCATCCAAGCGTCTTCCCAGTGAAGACCTGACATGAGCTTTCCCCTCCAAGTCCTACTTTTTCTCCCCAGATACAAACCAGGTGCCCCACTTACGTGAAGGAAACAAAGAGTTGCCCTTGCCTACAGACTCACATCTCAATCAAGCACATCACTGTAGAAAAAGCAGCTGAAACTGAAACGGGCTGTGGCTGTAATTTGTTATGGGCGGATTTGTTTTGGGCAGTGGGTCTACACATCAATGGTGACAGCATTTCATGTGTTAAATGTTCCAGAGTGAGGAGTGTGACACTGATAACAGATTCATGCTCTGAAGGCACGTCAGTCTCAGCAGGTCACTGGAAACACGGGCATTTTGGAGTATTCATCCAGGGATTGCCTTAGCATGGGCCATCCTCCAGCTCTGGACTCTCTTCGTGGTTCTGAGATCTTTTATGATTCTGAGAAAGTTGATCGTGCAATGCAAGGCAACCAGTATGAGGCTGGGATTCTGTGTCTGAAGAGAGTTGTATTCTAAGGAACAGCAGAAAGAAAGAAAAGAAAACCCAAAGGATTTTGCCTGCAAAGATAGCAGAAGCATTGTGTCAAAAAAGGAGGAAAACATACCCACAGGAATCAAGAATCCATGTGATTCCCTCATTTCTGACTTCTTTACAGCATTTAATGGTGTAAAGACCAAACCAGGCAGTGATGTGCAATCCCTGTTGTGTGATCTCACTGAACTGTTGGTCAGTTAACCAGGGAATCTCTGTAGCCTGGAGAAGGCGCATTATGGAAGCCCTAGTAATATTCCAAGTAGTCGTAAGTTGTTTCTGTCACCTTTTGTAATTTATTTTGGATGTCCGAGTCTGGCAACACCTCTGTGTCTCTTAGCAGTTGCTTTTCCTACCTCAGTTTCCTACCTTTCCCTCTCCAGGGCTTTACCTCCACCCATCCTGGTGAGACCCTCCTCAAACATACAAGGTCTATGACATTTATCTTCATTCTTCCAGTTCCATGAGGCACTACTGCTGTCGTGCCTGCCCACCACAGGACACCTGGACTACCCTGTGTACAGACACAGTCTTGCATGTTGTCCAGACTCTGTCACACCTGCAAGGAATTCATGATTAAACCTAATCGTCGCCAGCAGCCTCAGACAGCATTGCTGTGAGATGGGGCTATCGGCACGAAGGTGACCATTTCAGCAAAGTCTAGGCCAGCCATGCTGCACCTCCAAGACTAATTTATATATTAAGAGGGCCAGCACACAGGAAGTTGTTAGGGCACGGCTGACCTCACTAAAAAGGTATTGGCATCTTGCATCTCAAATACTCCCACTGTACAAGTTTGCTTGGCTGCTATTAGGTGTTGTAGCTTATCCAGCATGGATCCCTTGCTCTGAGTCTCATATAGCCAATGGCACAGTTATGCTTTCTGTATTTAATTACAACTCCTTCATCTACTTACTTGGAAAGCTGTCCTCTGCTCTAACATTTCATCCTGAAAAAATGATGCCTCTGAGACACTCCTGTGTTGCCCTGTGTACATTCAATATGTACTGACTTTTATCTCTTTTCTGTTCTTCTTAAATAGGATGCTAAAAGAGTTGGATAGAACTTTTCAGAAATTGGGCTCTCCCATGACCAAGGAACTGTTCACGAGAAGGCTCACGCTGCACAGCAATGCGAAACATTAGGCTCTACCAGCACCCACACGTATCACAACTGACAGCTACACTTTTCTAGAAATAGACACTACTAGCATTTCCTTACTCAACATGCACATATGGGCAAACAAACCCCGTTTCCTTTTTTTTTTTTTTTTTTTTTGTTTTGTTTTGTGTTTTTTTTAATGTAGAATTGTTATTGAGGTTTACCTTTCTGGAAGTCAGTGTAAACACATTTGGTATGCAAAGGAATTTAAATAGTGTAATCATTGCTATGTCTTACGTAACTTTTCAGCATGTTCTGCAAAGTTGCCTTCCACCCCTCAAATATGGCATAACTGTTACAGCCCATCAGTGAGATTTCACAAACACTCACATTTCAGAAACATTACAATCCAATCTCTTTTTGGTGCGTAGAAATGCTATACTTTTCATTATTTGAAGTTCAGCAGGAAACAGAAAAAAGTGGCTTAAAAATGAAAACATACAGGCTTGCAGTACAAAAATGTGACAACAAAACCCATTCTTGTGTGTGGAAGAAAATCTGTTTTGAAGAAGTAAGCCATCCGTCCCGTACCGGCTCGTTTTTAAACGAGAGGAGCACGATCGAACCCTTCTGGCGCTTCCCTTGGGCTGCAACCAGCGCCCGTACACTGACACCACTCCACAGCACACAGCCACACCAGCATCTGCCAGGGCCAGCGACGAGCGCGGCCCAGGGCCCGATTTAAAGCAGCACCACGTGGAGCTCCGCACGGCCACAGCCGCCGCGCCGAGCCCGGGCTCCTCCCCGCCCGACACGGCCTCAGATGCCCCCGCACGGCGCCGCCCCCCGCACGGCCCGGCGGCAGCGCGGTGTTTCCAGGCGCCCGGAGGAGATCCCGCCGGTGAGGAGCGGCACCGCACACGGTGCGGGCTCCGGGGGCCCCTGCCAGACCCACGGTCAGGTCAAACCGGGCCGCTGCCGCTCCCGCCCCCACCGCGTCCCCCGCCCGCAGGCTGGCGGCCAGGCCCGCCGCTCCCAGCGTGCACCGCGGCGTGGCGCGCGAAGCGGCGATGACGTCCAGCGCCACCGCTGGATCGCAGCGCGGTGGCGTCACGGGCTCACGCGACTGAGTCACCCGCTCGCTATCACAATGCCTGGCCATTGGTCGCGGCGACGGCGCGTCGCTAAGCCCCGCCCCCGCAGCCCGGCGGGCTATAAAAGCGGCGCCGGCGCACCCTCCGCGCCTTTAGTCCCAGGTGTCTGAGAGGAGAAAGATGCATCGACTCCGCTCACGGGCCTTCACGGGGATTTCTGCCTTCGCCGCCGGTTCGTCCTCCGCCTGCTTTCGCCAATCACCTCCGCTGCCCCGGACCGGGAAATCGGCCTCGCAGAGGCGTTGGAGTAAAAAGCGGTCCTGCTCTTCCATCGGCTGATTGTCGCTGATTCCCGGGCGGGGGGGAGCAGAGAGACCGAGACCCGGAGAGGGGCCGCGGGAGCCGAGCCGAGCGCCGCTGCGACCATGCCCAAGCCTAAGAAGCGGGGGAGCAACCACCAGCGCGGAGCCGGTGAGCGCGGGCGGGGGCTCGGAGCGGGCGGCCTCGCTGGGCGCGAAGGTCGCCCGACGTTTCCCGTGGCCGCTTGATCTGCTCGAGGCGGGGCGGCTTTTCGCCGGCGAGAGAGGCCGCGACCGGGCGGGCCAGCCCTGGCTGGATGCACCCAGGCTCTCTGCGGGGCTGGTGGGAAAGCGGCAGGACGGACGGGGCGGCCGCGGAGCTCCCCGCGGGGCCGGACAGCCGGAGCCGGGCACGGCCGGGCGGCGCCGCCGGGCTGGCAGGAGCCGGCCCCGAAACCGCCACCTCACGCCGTCCGCGCGCATGCGCCCGGCGGCGCGGGTGGCCCCGGGAAGGCTGCGGCCGTGCCTGGCGCCGCCGGCGGCGACGAGCAGCGCCCCGAGGGCAGCGGCCGGCGCCGGCCCCGCCGGGGCCTCCTGGCCGCCGCGCTGGTGGGTGCCGCCCGGCTGCGGCGGCGGAGGCCGGGCCCGCGGGGTGCCGGGAGCAGCGAAAGGCGCGTCCCCGACACGCACAGCCCCTCGTGTCCCCGCTGTGCCCGCCGCCAGCCTGGGCCCTTGCGGGGCGGAGAGGACGGCTGCTGCTGTCACTCCGGTGTCTCTGATGGCCGGTGGAGCTGTGTGTCAGCGCGTTGTGCTGCGAAAGGCTGCAGTCTCTTTAAAAAGACTCGCTTAGCCTAAAAGAGGATGCTGTGAAATAAACAGTCTCAATCCAGATCCAGACTGTGTGTGGCTGAGGTGCTGATGCCAGGGCAGAAGGGAGGTTTTGTGGGGTGGTGAGAAATTCCATTTCAGGCTCCCGTAGCAGTGAGCAGAGCCTGTCTCTTTAGTATCGAATGTTCAGGAAGTGAGCAATTATCTGGGGCTTTCTGCAGCTGCTTTTATTTCAGCTTGTAAAAGGCTGGCAGTCATTCTTGCCACTTCTCCCACTGAACTTTCCTGCTTGACATCACTTGAAGCCAGAAGGTGGCCATGCCAGAGCTCTGAGCCTCCAGGTTTCTTGGTTTGTACATTAACTGATGTTTGTCCTTTGTAAGTATAGGAAACACAAAGGTTTATGGCCAGTGATGCAAGTAAATGGTTTATAGCTAGGAGTTGCAAAACCTCTGAAGTGTGAGTTTGACTTTATTGGAAAGCGCTTGGACAGTTGATTCTGCCTAGATACAAATGCTTTCTGGGTATTTTGGTAGCCAGGAAGCCTGCCTGAAGCTGCCAAGCACTGTGCACAGCCTTCTTCAATAGTGTAGAATAAATTGTACCACAAAAAATATGTGAAAGAGTAGAATTCAAGGTTCTGTAAATGACATTTGGGAGCTGTTGGAGAAATAAAAGTGAAAATATCCTTTTGTTAATTGACTTTAGTAGACACAAATTAAGGGCTAGGGTGGGAGAGCAGTAGAAATTACAGTATTATCAGATCAAACTCCACCAACTCAATACTGTAACAAAAAGATACAGGTATGAAAGCTTTGTAAAGGTGAGCACTGGTGAAAATTACACTGCTTTCTTCAAAAAGACTTGAGTTACTGAACTGAGGCCGCCTTCATGCTGAGAGGTTAAAACTACTTTCCCCTGCTTAAGCATTTGACATTCTGGCTTGTATTTGTAATTCAGTATTAAAACAGGGTTGGACATTGCTGATACTGCACATACTACACTTAATCCTGTAAGCCCTGCATTGAACTGGGTAATGTATGTTGGCCTAAATGTATAACCTATCCTGGCTTGAAGTCCCTCAAAATTGAAAAATAAAGTTTGTATGGCAATTATTTTTGGTAGCTTGTCTTAACAGTTAAATTAATATAGAGCTATTTTTAAAGCACAGTCACAGGAAATTGCATTCACTTGAAGTGGGTTGTAGAATGATCCTAAAGCTAGAGCTAGGAATTCTACCAAAGCTTTGAAAACTAGGTGGGCTCTTCCCCACCATTCACAAATGATATTCCAGAACAGAGCCAACTAAGTCTTCAGAACAAGTGGGAGTAAAGGAACCAACCAGCAAAGGAAAGAAATGTACTTTGTGTCTGGGTCAGGGAGAGTGAATTTGTTTGGAGAATTCCACTTTTGGTGTTCAGATCTTCCTTTTCCTTATGAAAACTGACCAGACTATTGTTTCCATCTTTCCTTAAGGTGGTCAGCCCAGAAACGTGCAGCCTTTTAGTGATGAAGATGCTTCAATTGAAACTATGAGCCACTGCAGTGGCTTCAGTGATCCTGCTAGCTTCACTGAGGATGGTATGTTCTTTCATTTTTACCTGTTTATCTTTTTAAAAATATAAAGCCTGAGTTGACTTAGGAATCTAAGTACTACACTGTAAGTAGCAGTAGCAAAATAGTGACATTCTGTTAAGCACTATGTGATTATTAATCTAGTTGCTATCGTTTTTGTTTGGTAAGAAATGCTTCAGGTTTCATAAGCTTCTCATTAAACTATTAGGCTTCTTTTTTCTTACAGAGTTATAAAATGTTAACTTTTGGAGACAATAAGATTTTTAAGGTGCATTATAAAATGTGGAGTTTCATAACACATAATTGAGGTGGTAGGAACTGCAGAAGAGTTTGAGTTGGAAGGAGTCACGTTTGCCTGTTTTGAACTAGATTTCTGCTTTTTCTCCTCTGCCCTCTGCTCTATTGTCATTTTGTTGGGAGGAAGGGTCATGAAAGCCTGCTGTGGGGGGGATAAGGCAGGGAGACTTCCCTGTGAATACCTGCAGCTCTTGACTGAGCTGCTGTTGCAGAGGCATCTGAAGTGCTGCCAGGTGGGACAGGCTGCTTGGACTGTGAACACTCCACTGTGCTGCAGGAGTAAATGTAGTGGACTGGAGGAAACTATATTGCTGACAGGATTGGCTGATGGATGTCGTTTTTAGCAAATTAATGCAAGACCTGATGAGCTCCCTCATTCTTGGCATGTGTAAGAAGCAGGTATAGAAACAGCACACATGTATTGGTATGTCGATTTTTATAAAAGTATTTTAAGGGGCAGTTTGATGTAGTATGCTTAACACCATTCTGTTGCTGTAGTACTGAACAATTCTGTAGCTATAGTCTTTGTTGAAGTGCTTTCTTCTTAGTATTAAAAACATTAAGTGTTGGATACTACTGTGTCTGCTAATAAAATGTGTATCAGTAGGACTAAATTGTTTCCTCTGGATTAGGGCCTGAAGTTGATGAAGAAGCCACTCAAGAAGACTTAGAATACAAACTGAAGGGATTTATTGATCTTACATTGGACAAGAGGTATGGTAAGCTTTGAAGAAATGCATTGATATCTGATATAATAAGGGAAATATGCATCCAAATTCTTTAGATGCTTACTGAAGTTACAGTTATTTATCACTTGGGAGGACTTGCTTTCCTTCTGGATCTGAAAAGACCTTTCTCCCTCCACCACGTTTTTGGATAAGTGAGAGTCAGGCTTTCCTTTCCTAATAGCTTGAGGTAGGGCGACTTTATTTCTAGTCTGGTGTATTATTGTGAACTCAATCTCTAAGTTTTTCTGTCCATGAGGAAGGAGGCAATTCATAGCATTTCATACTTCATGGTACGTCTGTGGATTACTCTTCTATTGGGTGCAGACAAATATAAACTACCATGAAAGCAAAGGCTGAGCTTTAACTGGTGTGTGTGGATTTCAGGAGGTCTTTCTTCTCTCTTCTAACAGTGCAAAGACAAGACAAGCAGCTCTTGAAAGTCTGAAAAGTGCTTTTTCTTCTAAAATACTATATGAATTTGTCATGGAAAGGAGAATGACACTAACTGATAGCATTGAACGCTGCATAAAGAAAGGTAATTAGCATGCTTACTAGTAGAAAGCAGTAATCCCTATGAAATAGCTCATTGTATAAAAGGAATTAAGACTGAGACTTCTCTAGTACTTTATAGAGCGTTTAATAATTTAGTTATGTTAACAACATCCCTTTTTTAATTTAAATGTCATGTTTTAACTGACTTAGCAAATCAACTAAAATCGTCTTCTGTTTATTGGTTTCTGAATTTCCACTCACAAGTTTTCAGACCACTGTCTTTGAAGGAGAGAAGTAATGCACAAAGTGATTACTCATCATAATATGTTAACCTTTAGGTAAGAGTGATGAACAGTGTGCAGCTGCCGGACTGGCATGTCTTCTGTGTGTGCAGATGGGGTCTGGAATTGAAAGTGAAGAGATTTTTAAGACCCTTGGTCCAGTTCTGAAGAAGATTGTCTGTGATGGAACAGCCAGTATTCAAGCCAGACAGGCTGTAAGTATAAAACGTTTATTTCCCAGGCAGGGACAGAGGGCAGTTTTTGACCAGCTCACGATTGAGTAATCCAGAACTAAAGGTTACTACACTAAAGGTTACTACTATACCTTACAAGGTGATGTAAGCTCGGAATGATGCATAGCGATTTTCACTGGCTTAAAAAGTTTCACATAAAGGCTAAACATCATTCTCTTTTTCAGCCTGGGAACTTCCTTAAAGAGCTGTCACATCTAGTACTTTGCAAGTGTCTTAACTCACTACGTTGCAGTCTCCTTAGTGCAGTTCTGAAGGCTCATGTTGAAGTCCTATAGAAAAAAAAAGTATCATTCCTGTATTAAGTTCTTTAACAACAGAGGAATGTTGTGTATACAAATATATATGGTAAAATGATATATAGCAGATCTAGAACTACATACTTAATACATTCTTACTACCAAAAGTATTCTAAGTTTTTCACCCATTGATCTCATCTACATATCAGTGGTATACTTGAAATATTGACTGAAGACAGTCTAAAGCTCTTGCCAAGACTTTTTTAAACTTCAGAGTTTTAACTAATATATTGCAGCTTGCTGTTATCATTACAGAGCTGGCTACTTCTGTTGTACTCAAGCTGTGTTACAATAGATACTCTCAGTTGGAAGAGGAGGTGGTATTAGTTCAACAACAGTTTTTTTTCTACAAACAAACAAGCTATTGAAGCTTGTCCAGTTTAACTGTAGTTTTCAGTCCTGTATGATTAGTGCCGATGTCACTTACAGACATCTTTTTTTCTTGCTCTTTGTGAGACTGAGTACAATATGGGGGATAGGGAAGAGACCTGTAGGACCTGTAGTAAAAGTTGGAGAAAGGCTGCTGAAGTCCAGTGTCTTCATGTTTTCAATTGTAATAGTGGGCGGAGAGGGGAAGATATTTCCCACAGCTGTGAATAAATCTCATATGTCCATTACTGTTTATCAACATGATTTCTGCTAGTGAATCCTAGTGGGATTGAAAGTAATTGGGTGAAAGGAGTTCTGTGTGTAGATTTTTGGAAGGGCTTTGTAAGCTATATTAAATACTACAGCATGAAAAGTCAGTGCTTGAGACCTGCATGTGTTGTAGAATCAACCTGAGAGTAGATGGAAACTGAGAGCTAACTATTAGAAAGGAGCTGAATTAAACAGTGTTGGAAACTTCTCCTCTGCTGAGGTCTTAGTCTGAAGTTCCCATTACTCCAGGTGTTAGATTTCAAAGGTCAAAGACTGAAGGTTTTGTCAACAGTAACATTAATGTCAAAGACTGACACTTTTTTCTTTTCTATCTAGTGTGCAACCTGCTTAGGGATTTGCTGTTTCATTGTCACTGATGACATTACGGTGAGGATAAAGAATACATTTTTCAAAAAATAAATTTGCAATATGAGAATGTATGAAACTTAAGCACTTCCATGATTTTTTTGCCCTGTTCAGGAACTGTACTCTACTATGGAATGCCTGGAAACCATCTTCACAAAGGCCTATCCGCGAGATAGAGACACTAATGGTGTATCGAGTACCCATAATACTGTGCTTCACATCAGTGCTCTTTTAGCATGGACACTGTTGCTGACCATTTGTCCAATGAATGAAGTGAAGAAGAAAATTGAAACGTGAGTATTTTTCTTGGACAACAAAATTTGTAATGATTGTTTATATAAGCAATGAAGCAGGGTCAACAAAATTTACAACTTAAAGAAATATGACTTACTCCATAGGCACTTGCATAAACTTCCAAGTCTGCTGTCTTGTGATGATCTCAACATGAGAATAGCTGCTGGAGAAACACTAGCACTTCTGTTTGAACTGGCACGCGAAACAGATGCTGTAAGTAGATGTCAGCAGCTCAATTTTCTTGCACTGGCATGATGACAAGACAAATGATTTAGCCTGTGTAGTATAGCACTCTGGATCTCAACAAGCAGCCCATAATTGGCTGGGTTATGTTCTTTGTAGTGAGTATGCCCCAGTCTAATTAGGTGTAGCAATGATTCACAGTAGTTGAGCTATCATTTTTACACTGTTTTCCATATTGCAAAACAGGACCAGTATAACAAAACACATCAAACAGTAATTGAGAGTAACTAGAAATGTAGTGTGCAAGCTTTAAAATTTGAGAGATCCATTTTCCTTTTTGCAGGGAAAGATGTTAAGGCCAGAAACTAAAAAAAAAAAATTCTTTTTTTGGACTAGGATTTTTTTTATGAAGATATGGAACTTCTAACAGAGAAACTAAGAGCTCTGGCTACAGATGGAAACAAGCACCGAGCCAAAGTAGATAAAAGAAAGCAGCGATCTGTCTTCAGAGATGTTCTACGAGCTGTCGAGGTAAATGTTTTGTCTTATTGTGGATGTCTGGATTGTAACTATGTAGTGTACAATTCTATGAAAATGGTTTTATTATTAAATAGAATTACTGTTTCAGTGAAAACAACAGGGAAAAAAACTACTTAAATGAGATTTCAAATTCTGATCACTTATGCAAAATATAACTGCTTTTTTAGGAATACAGAGCAAAGAAAATCAAACATGGCTTATTTTGCCCTATACTTCCATATTGAAGAGTATTTTTTTTCTTTACAGAAGGCTAAGCATTGCACTGTAAATCCTGAATTATTTTTATTTTATACGATGAGGAGGTTTTTTCATAGAAAACTTTGTAGGACATCCAAATTAGTGTCCTGAATTCTGTGAAAAGGTTTCTTATAAAATCTCTTATTGAACTGCTGTGCATAACAAACAGAAGCAACTTAGTAGTAAGGTACATTTCCAAATGGCACCTTTATCAGGGACTGAAGAAATATTTGGGTGGGCGGGGGGGGTTGCTTTCCTGATTGTTGTGCTCTGTTTTCCATATCCAGATTAAGAGAACAGAACACAAATCAGGACACTAAAGATACTTGGTTAGTGACATAACTTCTGAGTAAAGCATCTAAGACAAATGTCAAACTTCTATCACTTTAATTGATTGTTATTTTACACCTCTCAAACTAGATCTTTTACTTGTCAGGTAATTAATTTTACATGACTGTATGGGTAAAACCAACTATATATTAGTTGACATTCAGAACAGTTGAAATCTTTGAAGCAAAGGAGGCGGCTTTGAAGTGATTTGAAGTCACCTTTGAGGTTCTGCCCATAGAAGAACCTGAGTCACTTAATAGCACTTGCTACATTCCATTGTCACAAATGTAGCTCAGTGCACTTGAAAGTTGGGGACTAAATAAGGCTACAAACTTACAAAGGTGACTCCTGCACTCAGAACTGTTTTTTCTGAAGATAAGTCCAATTCTTAGTAATTTTAAAGATGAAAGTTGTGTTCCTTTTCTGAAATGCTTTCTGACTTTGAAGAATGTCAGCTTCAAGTCTTATATGAGATTTAACTTCAGCTGTTTATGAACCAATAAAGTCTTTAGTATATGCATATTATATTCTTTGGAAGGTTTTGATATGCCAAATTTATTAATGAAAATAAATAAATACAATTCCCAATGCAAAAGACTGTTTAAATTAAAGTTATATATGTTGTTTCCTTTAACTATGTATAGGAGCGTGACTTTCCTGCAGAGATGGTTAAGTTTGGACCTGAGCGCATGTATATTGACTGCTGGGTTAAAAAACAAACTTACGATACCTTCAAGGAGATTCTGGGGTCGGGGATGCAATATCATTTGCAGGTGAGCTGCTGTTTGATATGTGCTCAGACTATTGTTCCCTGCCTGGTTTCCTTGTAGTAGATGAGTCTGAATCACAAAGTCTTGAGTAGAATTTGGTATTAAAAGGCAGCGTTTGTAACATGAACCACAGTGAGCTGGAACTGTCTGGGTGAGCTGCCTTCAAGTTGTAGCCTGGGTGTGCTGGGTTAGCAGTTAGAAGACTTCTCCAGGAAATAAGAGGTCCAAGCTGAATACCCTCTTAGCTTCAGAGTTTTTCCTGAAGCCTTATGCTCTCTTTCAGCAGAGCAGTGTAGTCATCTGACTGCTGTAAAGTTGTGTGCCCCCACCCTTCCTGCTCAACCCTATAAAAAGGAATGCAAAGTTTTAATTAAATGTAAAGAACATGACTTGCAGCCCAGTGATGACAGCATTGCAGGAGGCAAGGGATAAGTCCTTATCTCTGTTCCAGGAACTCCTTGTGCACTAGTCATCTGTTAGAAAAATAGCAGAAATGGGAACTCCAGCTATGGTGTATATGCTCCCAAATTGCTACAGTAATCATGGGGTTAAAATCTTCAGTGTCAGTTGTATTTCTGCGTAACTGCGGCAGCCCAGGCACTTAGCAGCTTTTCCAGATTTTTCAAATACGGGGTGTTTGAAAAAGACTTGCCCAGTTTGAAATCACTTGGCTTTGAAATTTGGTCCATCCTTTTAAAACACCCTGTAGTACTTTTACAGCCAAATATTTAAAAATTGGTGTGTTGTGAAACCATACGGGTCTGTGTCCAGCTGCCTAATCTTGTGCAGAGGATGTAATAGAACAGTGTCTAATTTGCTGGGACAAAAATATCAATGTGGGGTGGGGAGCTGTCTCCTCAAGAGGGCAGTTTTAGTTCTTAGCTTTATTCTGATTAAAGGAAGAAGTGTTCCCTGGCTTAATTGCAAAAGATACTAAGTTTTGTGTCAAATTGCTGCTATATCTTACTGGAATACTTGATAATTAACAGTAGTCATCTATGGAGACTTGACAATCAGAGGAGAAACTGATAATTTTGTGTGTTTCTGGTTTAGTCAAATGACTTTCTTCGGAATGTGTTTGAGCTTGGTCCACCAGTAATGCTAGATGCTGCAACTCTTAAAACAATGAAGATCTCCCGTTTTGAAAGGGTAGGTTATCGCAACTTAATCTGTTTTCTTTACTTCATACACTAATATATTTCTGCTGAATTAAATATTATTCTAAACATGAATTTAAAAAGCTGTCATCTTTAAACTTGTCCCTTTAAGAGCCCCATATTATCCTGAATGAAACAAAACCTTCCTTGTGTGTGTCTTTGAGCTCATATTTTAGATTTTCCACTGGGCACATTGCTGCTATTGCATTCTTCTGGGGGGCGGGGGGCATCTGTTTGCTGATTGGTACCAAATTCGTTCTCCATAGATGTGAAGCTTGGGCTCTTAGGAGAGCTGTAGGTTTTTTGGGTAGGAATCCACAGGAAACCATAGAAGCAAAGTCTTTATGACAGCAGTATCCCGAACTTTCCAGTGTGAAATGGATACTGGGGACTTTGTTCTGTTGGTTGTGAATGTACCATCCTGTGCTTGAACAGTCTGTGGAACGGTGCTATCAAGTTTAATCTGGGGGCGCACCGTTAATCTACATTGTGTTTGTATGATGCTCAAGACTGATTGGCTTCCAGAATTGCTCCTGGCTCAGCCTTCCTTACACAGGCCAAGTTTCCTCTAAACATATATATATATGTATATGTATATATATATGATAAAATGAATCAGCCTTTTGTGCAAAGGTATTATACTATAAATTTCAGAAGGCCTACTGATTTGCTTCAAAGAGTAATAAAAAGATGTTTTCAGCTGTTTCTTAACAGAAAATAAATCTTTTGAACAGCTGTGATTAATTTCTCCTTTTATTTTGTAGCACTTGTACAACTCTGCAGCATTCAAGGCTCGGACAAAGGCTAGAAGTAAATGTCGTGATAAAAGAGCAGATGTGGGGGAATTTTTCTAGAGCTTTTCCATGGGGTTCAATTTTAAGTATTTCATAATTAAAATAGATTTGTAACCTTGAATTTTTTTAAATTTCTGTAGTCACAGTTGGCACTTGTGCATAGGGATTTTGTATAAAATCTGTAAATATCATGCATGTTGTTGCTTAGTTGCATATATACTGTATATAGATTGATGTAAGATTGAGTGCTGGGATACATTATAACACTTGTTTTAGCTGCAACTTGCTCCAAAGGCTAAATATATTGTAACTCAACTGTTAAGTGGGGTTGGTAATTGTAGTAAAATTCTGTGTGTCAGATTGGATTCTTTATATGAAGGTAAATTAAACTGATTCTCAGACCAAGTGTTTTGGTAAGAATGTGCTAATATGAAAAGATGAACTTGTTTGTGTGGAGTTATTTTAGTAACTTTTTAAACTCTTTAGTGACAAGTGGACAAAGAAGTTTCTACATAGTACAGCTTTTTCCTAAAGGGGACTGCAAAGTTCAATTACCTTCACTTATAGTGAAACAGTGCATTACAAATACTTGCCTCAATGTAAAATAAAATCAAGATTCTTATGTTCTCAAATTGGATCTTTAATTTTTGGAATAAAGATGTTTGTCACTGCTTGATTTCTGTGTAAAAGTGATTACTATGTGAATGAAAAGGTGGAACATGAGCAAAACCTAAAAGCTGAAACACATGGGTTCATTTATTGGGTTAGTCTCAATGCTTTAGTAGATGCTACATGTTGCTGTGTTTGGAAGGTATATCTTATTTACACATGGTCTGCACAACAGCCCGTGGATTTGCCATCTTTTCTGTAATGGTCAAATGTTTTCTAGGTCTGGTACTGCAAAACACTGTGTGCCTAATCTTGCAGGAGCCAGTGCTGCTGCCCTGTTTTCATCGAGTTGAAAACTACTCTGCCCTCAGTTTCTGCCAGTAACTGAGAACTGTCTTTCTGAGGACTGGTGGAGGGTATATGTTATAAAGACACTAAAACCTTAGATAGCTGGAGCTTCTCAACTGGCAGACCTATAAATTAAAGGACTTGTTTAGAGTAAACATTCTGAAAAGTGGAGGTCAAGTTATCAGCGAAGAAAGTAAACCTCACACCCCAAAAAGCTCCGCCCCATACCCTGAAAACTACTGCTTGCCTCTGATAAGGGAAAGTAGGATTTTTTTGGTGTTGGTTGTGGGTGTTTTGGGTGTTTGGGTTTGTTTGTGGTGGTGGTTTTTTGTTTGTTGGGTTTTTTTTTGTGTTGTGTTTTTTTTTTTTTTTGTGGTTGTTTTGTTTCTTTGGTTTTGTTTTTAGTTTCCGATTGCAGCAGAACCTATTCTAGAAAATCCACACATGCTAATTAGAGTTACAGAGACAACAGAGACTCTGTTAGAGTTGTAACTCCTATTTTTTTTTTTCCTCAAATAATGCACTAAAGCAAGGCCTTCAACTGAAATCTGTGCTATTACTGACATGGAAATCTGTGCTATTGTTATGTCTTGTCAGTGATTGTCACACAAGTGGAAAAGAAACTTCTGATCCTTGAAGGAGATGGAGCTGCCTGTGTTTGCTCAGCCCAGGACTAAACCCCCTTTGAGCTAACACATTCCTACAAGCCCTGCTACTGTCTCTGGTGGCTTCTGGGTGGTCACCTTTGGCACACTTTAGTGTAAAGTTGCACTTTCTGTAGCTTCCTGCCTGGCCAGTATTTTGCAGAACTGCCTTTTACAGCACCTGGCAGGTGGCCAAGCTCAGGGTTGCCCTTTTCCCCTGTTACCCTGTAGCTGCCAACCACAGAGACTGGGGTGGCTTCTGGGGCTCTCTGAGGGCAGATGGGCTTTTTAGCTGCTCTGCAGAGACCCGATGGGTTTGTAGACTTCTTCAAGCTTAGAACTGGGGCGGCCTGGGTCCTCATCTTCCAATTAGGATGGTGGCAGGAATTTCCTGGGGATGGAGGTGAGATTTTTTTTTTTTTGGCTTGCACATTCTTGTTTGGAGGGAAGAGGAGATGCCTGCAGAAAGGGAGTGAGCTTGTTACGTCTGCATTGCTGGCCCAGGGACTCAGACTGGGCAGTGGCAGAGCTTGTCAGCTTGGGCTGGGAAACTATGAGTCAGAAGATGTATCCTCTCTGCTGTTTTCCGAGAGAAAACCACACATATTGACAGTTTGAAAAGGGGTTCAAAATTCCAGATGTAGAGAATGGTTTCAGAAAGGTTTTGTTTTGAGCCGTGGTCCCTTCACGTGTCAGCTGCCTGTCATTGTGGTGTGCTGTACCATTACATTCCGCAATGTCGGCAACAAAAAACAGAGAACTGTCTGCAAAGGAGCAATTACCAATACAAGCAGTTCATCAGAATTAATTTTTTAAACAATGAAGAAAACCAGACGAATTAGTCCATCCCATAATGCTGTCCCACTTGAATTTGCAAGGTGTGTGGAAGGAACAAAACCGCGTTTTTTCTGGTCTATGCCTTTAAAGTACTCATGGCTGCAACACTGTTGATATGACTCTTCTGCATAGCAAACTGGTTACTCATAGCTGCAGTGTTGTAGACACGAGTCTTCTGCTTAGCAAATGAGCTTTAAAAAGGCATCGTTAATGAAAAGGTTAGTGAAATACTGATCATCAGTAACAAACCTATTTCTCCATGATAGGATATTATCATCTTGATTCCCATATAATAAAGAAGACCTGTGTATGTGCTGATTTCTTTTTAAGCAGACTGATATTGTGAAGGCAGTATACATAGCCAAGATGAACTCTAAATATAGATGGGAAGGGACAGTGTGTTTCATAGCTGCCTTCATGGGTCCTGCAGGAGCTGACAGGTTCCTATGGCTCTAAAAGTAGAGAGAGGAGTTTTCTTCGGCTGATTTTCACTGGCTGATTTCTTCCGTACTGGCACATTACCTCAACGTGGTTATGTTGTAAGTAACATTTCATTCTCTTGGTTTTTAATTCCTTTTAGACTTGATTGTCTTCCTTTTTTTCTGTAAAGAATTTTCAGTGTGTTCTCACATTAAGTTCTGATTTTGCCACAACTTACAGAGAAATTTAAAAGTCACATGGAGAAAAAAAAACCTTAAGCAAGGTTAAAGTACAAGATAGAGTGACTCCAAACCCCCCAATGTCTAGATTAGTTTGTTTGGAAAATAATCAATGTGTTTGGCCAGTGCCACTGACTCTCTTTTGTCTCGCATGTTGATGGAATCAAACAGATGTAATATAGCCTTTGTTGAATTAATAATGGTTATCTTCACTGTGGTTACATGCACAGTGAGGAAATCCATTTTTAATAAGTAGTAACTATTAATTAATAATATTGATGAATCAAAGGTACTCACATTTATTACAGCTCAAGTTGTTAAGAGTCTGCTCTGAAGTTGCAGGGACATACTAATCAAAATACCCAAGACAAACAACTGCTTTTGGAAGCTCAGAGTAACCAAAAGTCGCTGTGCATGAGGTGGCAGCTTTTAGCACACCGTTGCTGAAAGGCAGAGCTCAGCGGGGATTGCAGCTGCCGCGGCTCTGCTTACAGGGAGGCAGCAGAGCCAGCGCTGCTGGCCAGAGGGCTCACAGCCCCTCCTGCCCGGCACCACATGACGTTCTAGGGGAAAGAAAGTGGACACAGCAGTCCTGAAATCACTGCTCCACACCTGACAATCATACGCTAGGTAACGGTCACCACCACCACGCCAGCTTTTCTGCCTTATCTTTGTATTTTGTAGCAACAATTTTGAACAGCAGAGAAATAAGCTGTAATCTTTTCTTACACTCTGTTAAATAGCAATATAAAAGTATACATGTAGGCCAGCCAATCCCCACTATCAGGAGAATGAGCCATGTTCTCAGGAGCAATTGACTTAGTCTTCAGACTTACTGAGGCTCCATGAATGTGGCTGTGTGCTCAGATTTGGGTGAATTATGACAATCTTTGCATTTGGTTTGATGAGGGAAAGAATGGGTCTTTTCTGTAAATGCTCAGACCTGTATTCCCCAAACTTCAGGTTTTTAATTTAAGTGCTATGTTAGGAATCCCAGTCACACTGTGTTCTCTGTTGCTTGGAGAGGGAGTGAGGGAGAGACATGTCAAGAGGGCAATTCAGTCCATCTAGGATTCAGAAATCACTCTTAGGTGCTTAACATTCTTCATCAACAGGAGGTTTGCATCCCATGAAGTGCTGAGTTATGTTTGGCAGGTAAAACTGAAATTGAGAGCTTTGATAAAATGCTAAATGGTTAAGATCTCTTCAAGTCTAAACTCACCTCTGCGAGCTTTCCCCTTACATTCACTAGCAAGGGAAAGGAACCTTTAGATCGTAATTGTAAAGTCAAAAAGACTTGACTTAGAATAAGAGGAATGTTACCGGGAGGTATGTATTTTTCTTCGATAGATACAGAGGGAGTTTTCAGCAACCAGGGTAGTCTAAGATGCCTATTTAGAGCACCTGCATCTCCTTATGGCTAGAACTGTAGTTTGCTTCTAACAGATATTTTTTGAATTAGGGTAGAATAAATAAAACAAAAAGACTGTTAAAGAATAAAGTGCAATTCGTAGAGCAACATCCTTAGGTATTGTTTCTTTTCTATCTATAATCTTCTTTCATAACTGTATTTATATAAACAATAATTTATGCGCCCAGATTCTGCAGAGAAGCTGGTTTTGCTGATTGGGTACCATCCAGGCAAGGAGTATTAGTCTGAAGAAAAGCCTTTTCTGTCAGGCTTTTGTATGCCACAAAGTAGGATCTATGTGAGGTAGAACCACATTAGAAAACCATTTTTTGCTCTATCTTTCACAAATAATAACTTCACTATGATAGGCCAAGGTGCATAAGCAGACCCATATTCTTGCTGCTTATGTCCTACATCTGTACCTGCTTTCTCTGTCTTATCTCTGAGTGATTTGGTGCTGGAAGCAGAGGACCTGAGTGACATCCTTCCTGGCAGTGGGAGTGGAGGTTTGGCTTTCACTGCGGTCAGGATATCACCCATCATCTCACCAAGTACCCACCATATTAAAAGGGTTACACAACAAAATAACTAATGTCCAAATCAATGCTGGAGCCAGTCAAATAGATCTTTCTCTTTCTCCACACACATATATATATGTATATGTAAATGTAACTACAAGTATACGTGTGCACAAACACAATGTAGAAATGAAACCTTACGCGCATCAAAGATCCCCAAGAATAAACAAGTGCTATGTACTGAGTTACCCTTGCCCTCAGGATTTAGTAAGTGTGCTGGTCCTTCAAATCTTTTTATTTTAAGGGTTAAGGTGGCTCAGCATTTCCTTAGAACAGGACACCAACCGTTACCAGTTATTTCACATATTCATGTTTTAATTTACCTTTTAAATTATTATTTATTTTAGATACAATGGAGAGGCCTTCCTTGGAAATTAACCTGCATGATACTCATGAAGAAGGAAAACTTTATGTAGTTGATTCCTTAAACAACCTAAACAAACTAAATGTTTGTCCAGCTGAATCCCAACATGCACTAGGTATGTATGATAGATGATGCTTTGTGGTTTTCTACACATACAACAGGCCATCAAAAAAGAGTTATGTGTGACATTTGAAAAGACTGACCACATGTAATGTCAGCAGCTCAATAGTATAAGTCTTATATACAAGACATATATGTCAAACTCTGTACTGAAAAGTATAAGAAAAGTATTGAAAATGGCATAATTTAGGGAGATGAGATTGATGGTTTAGCTGCTTCTGCTGAGTATTTCAGTTATTAGGTTGTTGGAAATCCTTGTGTTTGGCTGGGGATTCACTGTCAAGCCTGAACTTACCTTCCATTTCCATTGGGACCCATGAGGTGATGCCTTGCAGAATAATTTCTCTAGTCATGCTCAATATGCAACTACCACATAAATAGCATCATAACTCTTCATGAGCACTAAAACTAACATGTGGCAATAGAAGCACCTTCTTTCAAGACACATCTCCTGAGAACTCAAACCAGTTATCTGAAATATCCCATGAGACTTTTAAGCATTTCAATTTGCAGACTCTCTTTCTGTCATCAAAACCAGGACTGTTTACTTACAGTTTCAGATACAGGCTCTCACACTTTTACTGGTTTTATACAGCTTTTATGTTTTATTTGCTCGTGGCAATAAGAATATTTTCACCCAGGGATGGCTACAATATATTTGAGTTCTTTGTGACCTGAAAATGTCTTAAAAACCTTAAGTTCTTCAGCAGCATTCCACATGACAACATCTGAATCTGCTTTTATTTCCCTTACTATAATGGCAAATTTGACTGAAGAAAAACTACCAAACAACAGCTATGCTTAAGTGAATTTCAAATGGCCATAACTTAATCACGCTTCTAGTTATAGGACTTAAATATCTTTCCTTTACTTCTGCTTCTGAGTTCTCTGACTTTTCCTAACACAACTAACTAGCGTGGTGTTTGTTCCTAGATTTAACACAAAGATGTTAGACATAATCTACTTAATTTTCATGTGCACGTTATCTTGATATTGTCACTTCTAGAAGCACAAAATGAGACAATGGGATATATTGGTTTTAATGCCAAAGAAACTCTTTGCAGTGTGGCTCTCCTGCTGTCTTTTGTAATTTTTATTGGACAGTATTGTTTACTTTCCAGGTAAACACAAAGGGTTCTGTGGAATCATATATGGTTCTGTGGAATAATCGCACGCATGCTCCTTCTTACATTTCAGCAGTAAATAAAGGTAGCCCAGTATGTATTTATGCATCAATTTGTAGAGTGTTTTGGCTTCTTCAAGGATTATTCTTTTCAAAATGCATTTTCTTTATTTATAAAAAAAAAAAATCAGAGATTCTGTAGATATCTTATTCCATTGGTTAGATACATAAGTATTTTTTTTCACAGTCCTTAGTTTCCCTATTCAGCTGCATAAAATTCTGGTTCTCCTGCCAGAAAATTACTGAGCTCTGTAGAATGTTTTTCAATTTCTGGTAGATACTAAATTCTCATGAATGAATACTAAATTCTCTATTAATCGTATAGCAGATGCCCAATTTGATTTAAAAACTGATGTTTCAAGAGTGTTGCGGTACATCGCATTCCTTTTGTTCAGTAGCTTAATATGACCTGGCTCATCAAACACACAGCAAACACGTTAAAAGTTATTTAAAGTTTACATAATTTTTGATTGCTTTGGTGGCAGCAATTTCTTCATGTTTTAGATGACAGAATGGCCCCACTGTTTGCAGTTTGGCAAGAACGTGTGTTCTCTGATTCCTCCCAACGCTGCAGTCTGGCAGGCTCAGCCAGCTGCGACAGTAAGCAGCATTCATTAGGCAGAGCAAGCACAGGCCACTTGTGAGGGACCATTGATAGCTTAGGGTGCTTGACTGACAGCAGTAGCACGCCCTCCCCATCCTTGTTACTCCCATTAGGAGGCAATATTGGTGCAGGCACGTAGTATATGATGCGTTTGTTCTGAATGCTAAGGGAATAAAAATAAAACCCACAAACCCCAAATATTAAAAGCTTTCAGCTTACCTGCAGGCAGAGACGTGTTAAATGCAATAAAGCAAAACACAGAGATTCCCAGAGATCTCCAACAAACTCAGTGAAATGCTCAGCCCCAGGTTGGTTCATTATTAAAGTGCTGTAATGGGATATGCAGCCTTCCCTCAGCTTTATCACTACAGGCTCAGTTGCAAAGACCTCAGAGATTTCTACCAGCTAAAACAAGAACATGATCTAGGAATATATTTTACAGAGCTGCATCTGCTACTCTCCCTTTCAGAATGGTAAGACAGCAATTACAGGAGGAGAAATTTCAGTAATTTGCATGTAATTTTAGCATGTATAAGACTGACATCAAAATTAAATTACATTATCTCCCTGTCCCTCCAAAACATAAAATAGACTCAAACCTTAGTAAATAGTTAAAGTAGTATGCAAGCTTGGGTTAAAACTATTCTGTCTCAAGTATTATTTTTTTTATGTTCACGTGAATTTCCTCATGGTGTTGACTTGACTTATCAGTTGTCTTTAGGACTTGCTGTCACCTTTCATTTGATCACAACTGTTTCTATGAGATAAACTACTGACTTTGCCTTTATGCAATACGGTCTTTAAAAAAGCAAGAAACCAGCTTGCCGTGCTGATTTGAAAGCAGCACAGCAATTACTTGTCCTTTTTTCCCCTCATCTTCATGTGCTTGAAGGACAACAAGTCCATGTGAGACTGTTCCATTTTTGACACTATCTCATTTTTTCGTTGGAATGAAACAAACAAAACCTAAAGAAGAATATTGAAAACATTTGTTTAAAGATGAAAAGTCCAGACCTACATTCATCCTATCTGACATCAGGAGCTTAACTGAGATGCTTGATTTTGGAAATTAATCATCCCAGAGACATTTCTATAATTAAACAGGAAAATATGTGAATCTAGAGGGTTAATGTGTAGGATGAGTCTGTAGCCAGGCTTTCAATATGAGCTTTTATTTCTTCTCTTCTGAAAAGTTGGGTCCATTCTGGTCCTTAGGAAGCCTTCTGACAAAAACTTCATTGCAGCCTCTGTACCTGTAAAACTGAGCTGTAAAACAGGTCAGCTTCAACAAAACAGTGTGTTTCAATAACAGAAACAGTTTTGTTGAAAACGTTCCAACAGCTAAAACAGATGTATTAATTTTTATGCTTCCAAATTCAAGCTGAGCTCATAAAATGGATTTCTTCCCTTCTCATGCAATATCATAAAAAATAAAATCTGTTGGCCAAAATTATGACGCATTCTGCATCATTTCACGGAGCCAGAAACATTTTGTCATGTTTATCCTAACCAACCTTAACAAACTTTATGACCAAATGATTTGTCATCTTGTAACAGATGAGGAAGAGAGCACTGTTGGTGCTGGAGAAAACACAGCAGGGAGCAACAGAAAACAGTGTTTGTTCTTCGTCACATTTATTCTTACTTTGATCGTCAGTTTGGCACTTGTTTCATTCGTGATATTCTTAATAAGTAAGTAAACCAAACAGTGGTTCTTAAAAATGTAGGGTCAACTGGAAGAACTTTGTTGAAATGTGTCATGCTACCCTATAACAGGCTACTGCTGTATTTGCATGGTCAAAGGCTTTGGCTGGTTATGGGCAGTGGGTCATGGTCCTGGGTGCAAAGTACAGGCTTCCACTCTCTGTGCTAAGAGGCACAATTTTGTTCTTAATGCAAAGGTTTTGTGAGTTTCAACAGCTGTGAAGAATTTAGCTCAGCAGGGTCACGCTGCGTTGCTAAAAATGCTGAGTGAAAATTAAATTAAATTTTAAAGATGACTGTATGGCAGTGAGATGCTCTGACAATGTGCCTTCCATTCCTTTTCAAATAAAACTCAGTGTTGGTCTCATTCCACTGAAACTGGAATTACACCCAGACTATCACTTAAATCAGGCTACCTGAAGAAAGACCTGAAGGTTGCCAGCTAAATACTGACTGGAAATTTGTTGGGAACTAAGAAAATCTCAAATATAAGAAACAAAAAATTAGACAAGATACATCAAAATGGGCATGTAGCACTGAGTCTACAGATGTACCTACTGTTTGACTTTGCCTGGTCCGGTCAGGCTGGCTTAACTAAACACACTGTGACCTTGGTTTGTGGAGCTCTTGCCATCTTTGGGTTTTCTGGGCTAATGGCATTGAAAAGAGTACAAAGTGCATTATTCTAACTTACAAGTCCATTATGAATGAACTGTAATCCATGTGAAATCAAGATTTCTTCTATCCTATAGTATGGAATTCGCTGGAGCAAAAATCCTCATTTTCCTTTTTGAACAGGAAATCCTAACCCTTGACTGAGTTTGCTCATAAGCGCTCAAAAAACAGAATATCAGACAAGTAAAGAGCACAAAGGAAATTTTATGTATCATGGTTGTAAAACCCTAATTAAAATATCTCATGCTTGAATTCCAGATGTATTTAACAGGGAGTCTCTGAAAGTGAAGCCCTGGTATAGAAAAATGAGTAATGTGCCCCTCTAGTGGAAAAATGGTAAAGTGATAGTGAAAAGACTTCTTACAGGGATTAGAGGAGTTTGCTTGCGCTCAAGTTGGTGGAGGTCAGTATGTCCATAGACATAGATTCATTTAGCATTGGCACTATGAGACTTAAGCTTCACAGCCCATGTGTAAATTTTGTTAACTTCACAAGGCCAAAATAAAAATAGCTCTGGAAGCGTACAAGACAGAAACTGCATATTGATGGTCCAGAGGAAACTGACCTCTTCATTGCAATATTTGCAATAATTCTCCTTTAATCTAAGTGCTTTAGAAAATCAATTGATGTGGATATAGTCTTTGGAGTGTTCTAGTAATTATACTTTTAGAAAAATACAGGTGTATACTGTCCCGAAATAGCAATGTGGAGCCCCTAAATAAGACATTTTCCTGTGGACACTGATGGAATGGATATGCTCCTGAAGACTGCAAAATTTGTCTGAGGTGTATTTGAGTTATTATGCTGCAATGCACTGAATAAAACAGCAAATAAGCAGTTAAAGAATCTAGTGAGCAGGTAACTCCACCAGATGTGTAGCTTCTTACCTGCGGTTATTTTCCTGTTTAATATTTTTATTCATCATAATATGCTACAAATTCCCACAGGGATGCTAGAGAGGGTAGTGATGCTCTTGACTTAATGTTGCTAATTTAATGTGGTACATTTTCCTTTTCAAGTTCAAACTAGAAACGAGATGGACCAAATATCAAGCAGACTATTATTGGAAAAGAAGAACATAGAAGAGCTTAAGAAAATGAACAATATGATATTAAAGCATCTAAATCAATCAGGATTTAAGGAAAATGGGAGATACCTCTTCACACAGTCTCCTGATCTTCATGATTACCTCTTTACCCATGCTGAGCTGAAAGTCCCTGGAGAATAGATCTTCTTTGGAATGAAATTCAGCATAATCATGTACACAGATGTTTTCACGTATGGCACACAGATTACTTAAACATTCTATATGGTCACAGGAGCATTGGAAAAGCCACCTGAATTAAAAATACTAGAAAATAATATTCTCTTTTATGTGAACATAGATTTTGAAATCTAACCCATATGATTCACAATAAACAATGGATTGTCAACAATTTTGGGAAGGGTTCCAGATTCTCTGTGCACTGTAAATTGCAGGGTTAATGGCTTAGCTTTACTTTAAATATAAGTGAATGATCACAGAAAATAGTGATTGCTATTCATGTGATTCCAGCATGACCTTGTTCACTTAGTCATTCTCCTGTTTCTTTGGAACAAGTTTTGTGTTTGCTTCTGTATTATTTGTATTTAAGGATAACTTCTGATTCCATAACTTAAAAATAAACTCAGTTCTACCACACAGTTTGGTGGTTTGCTTTTCTGTGCATCCAAACAGATGGACTTACTACTCCTTTTGTGAAAAAAAAACAAGCTTGAATAAAACCCAACCCTTTTATAACATGCCATATTCAGCCCAAATCAGTATTGTCTGAAAGCGGGTGTCATTGTCTTACATGGGAAATGTGTTTAGAGGACTCAGTCTGGTAATACCCCTCTCATAGCAATGCTAGTACACTGTACTCAGGATTTGCTGGTGCTTGCTGGAGGAAGGCCAAGTGTTTTTATAAGGTGTTGTGGGTAAAATGCTACATGTTCTTGTACTCTTCCCTATACTTGCTGTTGGCCACTACTGGAGAAGGGCCACAGAGCAGGTAGAAATCTGGACTGAGCCTTCATGTTTTTAAAATGGAGCAGGAGCTCAGAGGGTGAAAGTAGGAGCTGATGCTTTCTCACTCTGATTTTACAGAGCCATGGAGACCAACACCCAGAAGTGTGACCACATAAGGGACTGCTGGGAAGCTTTGTCATTTTAGCATTCAGATCCTTCTACTAGGATGTACATTAAGAAGCCACCTCCATTACCGATGAACAAATCGGTTACTCCTATCACAACAGTGCAAAGGCAGCTGACACTAGGGAGTAGGTCCAACACCATCTCTTTTACTTCAAGATCTCTTTTTTCATCCAATGCTTTCCTATCTCTTATGGACAATTTTACAAAAAAAAAAATAAAGTCACCGAAGTAGATAACTTGCACTGCAGTCTCCTTTTCCAGAATGAATGATAGTCCTTTTTGCAGTGACTACTTCATTGCCTACAACAGGTTTTGTCTTAAGAGTTTATTATTTTTGTTGTTGATTCCCAACTGGAGTCAAAATTATCTGCTCTGGACATCACAAGTAGTTGTTACAAAGATGACTTTAATATAGCTAATAGAGAATGATGAAAGTAAGCATAGAAAGTAAGAAAGAAAGAAACCCTAAAAGCCCAAATAAATAATCTTCCTGTAAATACTGTTAAATGATGAAAGAAAATGTATTGTATGACTAAAAACATGACACTCGTAGTGTTGTTTCTGTGTTCTTCTCTAAGCTGTCAGATGCTTTTTAGTGAGTGTATTAAGTTCTTATCTCTCCCACTCATCTTGTAGCTACCATAACTGCTTTCAAGCTCCTGTCTTGCACTGACACACATCCGTACTCGTTAGCAAGGGAGAAACAACTCTAGTATTTGGCACCCAGTGCATCTCCAACACATGGATTTGTCACATCCCTTGTTGCAACTGCAGCTATCGGAGCACTCTGTGGTCCACTACAAACTGCTACTGATTGTCAAGAGATTTTTCTGGCAGGAGACTGTAAATAAAATCTGTGCTAAAGCAACAGCCCCCAAAGAAATGAAAGCTTCCTCATCTCCCTGGTCTTGTCATCAGTTACTCTTAATCTAGTTATTTAATCACTACTCATAATAAATAGACTTCTTCTGTCTTTATTATTGATTGGAAGCATTTGGGTTTTTTTTTGTTGTTATGTTCTTTTTTTTTTTTTCTTTTTCACTCCATGGTTTGATCCTGCAAGTTGCTGAGTGACCTCAACTGCCTCAGACTTAGGACCAGGTGGGGCATAACAATGTGCAGGTGTGCTCAGTATTACACAGGACTGAGGCCCTGAATGATCCCTTTCGTATTTAATTGCTTCTTCACTAGCAGTGATCAGCAATTAAGATCAGTGACTGGAAAAGTACAAAGGTCCAAGGAACTCTTTAGTGAGGCCCATCCTGTTAGCACTGTGAAACTCATCTGTTGTAGCCCCTTGTGTTCAAAGAGACACCGGGCAGCACTGCATGCAGCTGCTTGTGGCCCCTTGGCTCAGTTACCAATATCCATTTCCAGTCAGGGCCACTTCCCTGTGAGACTAGAGCGAGGGCTGGAACAGCCGCCTTGTCAGCAGAGCGTCCCAACCACCCCACCAGCACTTTTTGGAGTACCCCCCTAAACAGAAGCAAGTAGTGGCTTCTTTAGGGGAACATATGTGTCTTACCTACTGACAGTGAAACAACCTCAAACAAATACTTGACTCTTAAAATCTTCTACAAACTTGACCTTGAAGTGGACTTCAGCTCACCCCAGAGCTCCATAATCCTTACCTTGAATAAACAGCTAAGTGACGAGTGAACTCCAAGCTCCAACCACACGTTGCACAACCACTGTGCTGTGTGTGGATGTTGCAATGTCTCCTGCAGACATGGGTGAGATTGTTCTCGAGTGCCTGCACCTGGTATTATGACAAAGAACTCTCTGTACAGGAAGGTGATCTGACAGTAACAGCTCCATCTGACAGCAGTCACAGTCGATCTCATCAGTAGTACCACTTCTTCCTTTTTTCTCTTCTTTGCAGGCTATGGAGGTATCTATCCAAAGTAATTTGCTTTGTGGTATTTGTATGGGTCCAGGGTAAATTAAAATTACACACACTCTTTAGAGAGACCTGTTTGTGAACCAGTTGGAGGTTAGGTAAATCCATACAGTGGGCATCTTCAGTAGAAAATGGTGCACAGATGGCACAGGGGGATTTTGGGAGGCAATCAAATCCATCCCACTGCCTGACAGCACCAGCAGATTTACTTAAACCTTTCCTGACAGATGTTTGTCCATTCACATTGCAAAATATTTAAATGATGGAGTTTCCACAGGTCTCCTCTTCTAGTGTTTAACTAACCGAGTGGTTAATTTTTCTGGAAGTTTAATGAAAATTTTTCCTGCTGAAATTTAAGCCCAGTATTACCTGACCACTTGCTTCTGAATATGAAAAATAGTTGGTTACCTTCCAATTTTGCAGTTATTTTACATTACACTAAATCTGCAAGGCCATTTTACTTGTAAGAATGCTCTTTTACCTGCTGAGATATCTGGAATTTTAATGAAACATTTATTCTTAAACTCTAGTATGAGTTCAGTTCATGTGCGTCATTCGCTAGTAACAATACAAAGATGAACAATGGTAGAAAACAATAATGACGTGCTCTGAATCCGGAAAAAAAGAGAACAGAAAATTCCAGGAGTGGCAAAAGGATTGTCACAAGTTTTGTTAAACCATATGCTATAAAGGTGATGTGCTGGGTGTTGCACACAATCCAAACTGCTCAGTAACACTAAATGAGGTGTACTTGCAAAATAAGCAGAGTAGAACAATGTCGAACAAAGCAGAAGTATTGTCAGAATTAGAATTATCTGAAGAACAAAATCCCATTTCATGTGGTTTTGAAGTCTTTGAAGATCAAATATTTACTTTCGTTCTACCAAAGCATAATATTGTAAAGTTACACATTGAATTGCCTGCAGATATGCATTTTCAGATCCAAAATTCCACATTTTCTTATTCATTTCACCCTGTCTGATTGGAATTTCTGCTCTGAGACTCAGAACTTACCCCATTGGAAATAGCAGCAAAGCAATGTGCTCCATGAAAGCTTTAGTGTTTTGAAAAAGTTTATTTTGACAAACAAAATTGCAGCCTGTTCTAATTAGAACTCTGATTAAGCAACACCTAGATAAAACAAATGCCAAATAGCAACTAAAAATTGGATTTATATTTTGACTAGTAACTGAAAATCGTCTGTCCAAGAAGATGCTTAATTTGATCTTCTTATAGCTTGCTAGCATAACTTATCTCGGAAGATGCTGGTGAATAATGGAAGGGGGATCAAAACCTTAGATCACAGCCCAGTGCTACTGGGATTAAGGGAACTATTATTTTAAGAAAAAAAGCACATTCAGTCCATTACAAGTTACTGTTCTTGTTTTCCTGACAAATTAACAAGAATACTGAGATTTAAAGAGAGGGTCAGAGAGGTGTACTGACATTTCCTCTGGGGTACATAGAAAATAGTAACACTATGGCCAAAGAGGTTAGTCTTATTTGAGAACCCGATCAACCTCAGAATTCAAGAAAAGGATTTTATAGACTGTTTCATATCCTTCCTCTGGTTTCTAGGCCACACTTCAGCAATCAAAATGCTGCCCACGATTCCCTGATGAGCCAGCAAAACCCCTGAATGGTAATGAGAACCTTCCAGTGGAAACAGTCACAGCACAGTGCTGCTGCTAATTTATCACTGTGAGGCAAACCGCATTACACACAAGGGTGAAAGGACAACTTAAAAATCGATTGCCTGCCAATTTAAAAATCTATTAATAATTATGGGTTTGCTTTTCAAGTTCTGCACTGCTCATTTAATCTTAATGTCTTCTTCACCACATAACTGACTTTGGAAAACAGCGCTTGTCTACAAGGTGACACGAAATTTTGAAACTCACAGACACCCTTTGCTCCTCAGCAAAAACTCATGGCTAATCCATTAAGTTCTAACAAAGCATTACTTTTTCTGAAAGGAACACTCAAGCATTTTCTGAAGATCTCTCCCTGAGTACTCAAAATCATACAGGTAGATGCGTAGGTGGGAACAACAATATTTTTATTAATTTTTGAGCAGAAGGTGTGACATGAATTCTAGTTCTTTTTGTGCATCATCAGAGGCTGACTTTGCATCCTGGAGCAAGCTTAAATAATTAGATAACAGAGGAAAAGTTTGCTACCTGTAAACCAGTAATAACAAAGAATTTAATTATGTTATTTTTAATAGAATATTAGGTGTATTAAAAACAAACAAACAACCCAAAAACCCAAACAATGTCAACCAACCTATTGTGGAGTGGAAGGAAAGTTTTATGAGAGTTGCTTCTTGTAGACACTCGCCTGTAGGATTTTTGTTCAGACTGGTGTGCCCGAGCTGCTACTTTGATCTGAAGCAGCTTTTGGGTTGCAGTTCTTGCTTGACATGGATACAAGCCAATGACTTTTAAAAAGAGCTCTCTGAGGTCCTAACCTTTTCGGGCTGTCTTGAACTACATTCAGCTCCATACAAAAGCCAGCAGCAGGAGGATCCCCAGCTATGGACATCCAGTGAGTCATCTGGCATAGGGAGTGAATGAAATCCAGTGAACTGACTCAACACCTATAAATAAAAACTGACTGATGCACGTAGGTCTCTTCCTCGAGGAGTGGTGGTCATAACGAGAAAGATGAGATAACCTGGTAAAAGAGGGAAGAGTCACGAGTTTGAAAACTCTTCCTTATTGCTCTTCGTGTTTTTGTGTCTCCCCCAATAAGAGATGTCCTGTCTGAGCTGGTGCTGCCAGGTCTTTGCTGGAGCACCCGGGCTGAGGGAAGCAGACAGTCAGCGTCAGATCAGACATCTCCTGACAGCCTCGCCGAAAACATGTCACCTCCCTGTTTCTGTGTTCGCAGAGCCCAGGCAGGCCCGGAGAACAGCAGGTATTTTTTGTCATTAATACTAGAAAGGTCTTCCATTTATTGAAACTCTGTAGTAACGTGAAGCCTGCTGCCAGACAGCCCAAAGGAAAACACAGCGCGGCTGTTCTTGTAAACTGCAGCTTCATCTCCCGACCGCGAGGGTCAGGAGCTTGGCAGCGCCTGTTTTGGGGTGTAACCCGCACCTGCTGACCCCCCCCGCAGCCTCAGGCGGCCCAGGGGCTCTGCGGCGGCCGAGGGAGACCCCTGGCGGCCGCCGGCGGGAGGCGGGCAGGGGGGGCACAAGGAGGGGAAGGGGCGCTGGGGCCACATCCCTTGGGCAGGAGCATCCCCTGGGCACCACGTCGGCAAGTGCGGTGCGACTCGAAAGGGCGGGGAGGGGGCGCGGGGGCCGGGCGCGTTTGCAGCGGAACCAGCCGAACGGAGGCCGCGCTTAAGCCAAACGGGGACTGCTGTTCCGAGTCTGCTGTCAGAAACGCCTGATTTTCTTCAATGGCTCTCTTTTTTCTTATTTTTCTTTCTCCCAAAGGGAACAGTAATGCCTTTTTAATGAGTTTTTAGATGCCTGTTGCTATTTTGATGGAAATTGCCAAGTCGTATACTTGCCAGGCTTACATATGGAGAAAGAGCAGGCAGGTTTGGCACAAGTGCAGCTGATCAAAAACATTAACTTAAAAAAAAGGTGAGATACGAATGTACTAGTGTAAATTTTCCTGGTAGTATTTGCAATCCAGTCACTGCTGACCCCATTATCCCAAGTCTCTGAAGCTACTCTCTCATGCACCATGATGGTACACCCAGGGGCTTGTGATCAAATCACGTCTAAAAAGGAATTAACATAAGTGCCTCTTGAAGAGGTCCCTCAGCTTTTCAGCATTCCCCTTCACTCTAAACATGGCAGCCCTTCAGGAGACCAGGGAAGATCAACTGCAAAGGTGAAGTCTCTACCCCTCTACTAGCCTGGGGAGGAAAGGGGAAAGGAAAGGGGAAAGGAAAGGGGTCCGGGCTCAGTCCTCGCAGGATAGCTGCCATCTGACTGATTTCTCTGTTCTGAGTGATCGTAACCTTTTGCAGTTTAAGACATTTCAAGATAAACTCTGTCTTGTCTCCTTAAAGCTGTCAATCTGACATATAAGGAATTTTGCTGGTATTCATAGTCAATTTAGCTACACAACTTGGAAGAAAATGAACTGTCTTATGTGTAACAGATGTCCTCATGATTCTGTGCCTCTTGGGACAGAGTTCTGTTTCCATTTGGACCACAGGCTTCACATTTTTGCAACCACAAAAGTATTACTCAAGCTAACTGGAAGGGAAACACAGCCTTCCCAAACAGTTCATCTCCTATCCTTTACTTAGGAATAACAAGCACCAATACCATTACTTGGCATGCAATAAACTATCTGGAAAACTTTCCATCCAGGTGCTCCTTGCCAGCTCCAGGTGTCGTTGATGAGTAAAAAGGTCTTTATGGTAGTTTCCAGCAATTTGTGTTGTATAGCTTAGTTCTGGTTCTTTGTTAGATATCTAAAAAAGTAATGGGGCTTCTCCCTTCTAATTAAGTTGCCTCTTTGGGGGATTCTTTCATGAATACCACAGACTATACTTCTCACCTGCTGCCGTTAATTTCTTGCCAGCTATTCATACACTGTATTTTCTTGTTCCTCCTGCAAAAATATGAACTTCATATCGAAGTCCTAACTACTGGTAGATTTACTTGAAGTTTTTCCTTTCTCAAATGTAATTTTTCCATGTAAATGGTAGAACTTTAACAAGTGTCAGTGAGAGCTACATTTAAACTCCCTGTAATTTAAGATCTATAGCCCTCACTAGGGAAATAGGAAGCAAAAGCTGAAATCTCCTTAAGCCTTCCCACGACGGTTGAGCAGCCTCTCATTGAGCTGCTGAAGGAAGCAGGAGAGGGGACAGTAACACTACTATTATCTTTTTTTATCCTGAGTAGACCATGATTCTCAGATGTACTCTAAAATACTGAGCAGCTTGGGCACTGTAGGAGAGACACATGTGCCAACAGCTCATTTCTGAATCCTGGCAGACCTTAGCTGTGAACTAGATGCTAACTGATCAGCATTGCCAGGAGAGGGTATTCAGATGCTCAGGGAAATGTTTAGCTGTAAAGATGCATGCTCATAACGTTACATGGCAAATTAGCTGGAGTTTTGAAGATCTTGATTTTGAGCACAGATGAATTAAGTGGCAGTTAGCTGGAAATAAGGTGCTGGAAAAAAGCTGTATCCTGGAACTCAGCCCAAAGGATTAGGAAGATAACCAAACAGGGGGAGGATCTCTCAGGAAGGACCTGTGGCACTCAAATCACAGTAACTCCTAAACGTGTTACAAATCCTATGACTCCTAAAGGTGACTGTCATGATGACACCTTAAACTCCCTGAACTGTACATCTCCAGGTGTGAAGTGGAGGAGGTAGTAGCTTTTTCCTGATTCAAAGAGGCATTTGGAGGATACGCTAAATACTGTGAGTCATCTAGTGATATGAAACAGATAATGGCTTTTTTTTTTTTCCAGGGAAAAAAACAGGAAGAATCCTACTGGCTTCAACAGGCACAGTATTTTTCTCAGATTCATTATTCTACCTGGACAATGTGAAAGGAAGAGAGGTTCTTACCCTGTTGTTCTTTCCCATGGCAATTCACATTCAAAACTGGATCTGAAGAGTAGTTTCTTCTGAGGCCAAGGGAGGCATCTTGTTCACTTTGGAACAGGTGTGAAAGGAGAGGGTGCTCCGTAGATGTGCAGGGGCTGTAGAGCCTTTCCTGGCAACAATAGGAAGAGGTAAGAATGGCACCATGGATATCTGCCTTTGTTTAACCACCTCCCCTCTGGAAGTTTTCCCCCGACTTGGTTTGGCATTTCAGTCTCGACACCCAAAGTGCAGAGTGTCCTGACACAGAAAATTACCTGAAGGAGAATGGTGAGGTTTGGCATAGTTTGTGCTGGACTATGCACCTGAGTGGGGATCAGGGCTCCCTGCAAAGCAGAAGAGCTGTAGGGAAGCAGTGATGTTCGCTGGCAGATCTTCCTCCGCTTTTTAAGCTTTCCACTTTCCTTTCCATGTTACAAATCACTGAATTGAAAGCACAGACATACTATTCCTGTGTATTGAGACAAATGCTTTGTGGTATGTGTAATGTCTGACACCTTCAAGGAGAGCTGTACACACCTGGGCACATTCACCGGTGCATGGAAAAGAGAAAACTACTTTGGTAGTAAGTGCTGGTGAAAGGGAGCTTGCAATGGGAAGGTTTAAAACAGGCACTAGAGAGAAATCTCAGCAAAGCTTTTTGGGAGACAATACAGACTTTTTCCACTAGGTGGTGGAAATCTGCCACCATCCCGGGCTTTGGAAAGAAAAGCTACAGGAAAAAAAAAACCCACATGATGAAGGGCAGGCTGAATTAAGATAGAAAATAGCTGTAATAACAGCTTACGATGTATCGATTAAAATGAGTTCTCTGCCTGTCGAAGAGACAATCATAGAAAATTATTCGTAATGTTATCTCTGACACAAAGGCAAAAATGTCAGCTAGGGAGGTTTTCTGATGTTTTAGAAAATAAAACGAGAGGATAATTTAATCTAAATGAATTCTCTCACCCGCTACAGAAGGGCAGTCTTCTGTAATTTCAGACCATAGGAACTCAGGAAACAAATCTCTCATGCATTTATTTATCTTCAACTGCCAAATATATTTTCTAAATTAGTAATTTTAATTAACATGCTCAAGAGATGTCCCACAGCTCAAGAATCGCTGCCATGTAAGCATTGTTTCTAAAGGTGTCCTCATGGTGGCAGCAAAACGATCAATTATTTAACAACAACAATTTGAAAATGACACGATTTTCTGTTGTTTTTGGCATAATTCGTGGCTGAAACAGCAGAGACAAGGCACATGCTCTGGTACGAACATCACAGAAGGAACAAGAATTTGCAAAGTCACTTGCTTCTTTTCATACAACATCGACAACTGCTGCTTTTATCCCACCCTTTTTCCTTCAAAGCTACTCCCAAGTCATACCTGACACATGATTCATGTTTTAAGATGAAAGCAACTATCATGGAGACAGTTTTCAAAGATATTGAGGACCTACTCTTGTCACTGAAATTCATGGCTGTTATCTCAATAGCAATTCACACATCCCACAGAATTGAGGCGAGAACGTGTGTTCATTTTAAAAAAGAAAAGTTATGGTGAGATACCTGGTTTAGCAAAGCTGCCATTTAGATAGTGAACTTGCCCCTCATTTGTGGTACAGGATACAATAAATCATATTCTTGTTAATGTCATTCTGAGCATGCTGGGTTCACTTTCTGATCCATTTTATCAGACCATATATTGCAAACATCGAGTCTCATAAATTATGATCTTGTGTCCTGGAAAAGTATCAGACCTGAACACAGGCCTAATGTGCTTCCACCCAGTGCTATCATTATGAATCTTGAGTTCTGCTCATCACAGAGAAGTCTTTCTCCATTTATGCATAGTCGGACCTCAGTCTTGCTGTTGAATTCCTTCATTTCTTCTTGACATCTATGATCAAAGTGGCTCATGGTGGGGTTAAAAGGCTGAACTCTTCAGAGGACTGGGATGAGCCTTCAGTTAACAAGTTGCAGCTCATCAGTGCTCTTCTGGTCCTGTCAAAGAAGGTGTCACCAACTCTACTCTTTCATGTCATTGCTAGGGAATATGATCTTGCCATCTGATCTCTCTTCTTGCCCTGCCTGTGTGATCCCTGAGCAGCATTCAAGTTGCATGAGTACCCCTGCGCAATTACTACTATACTTGCTTTTTCTGCCAAAGAGATCTTGCATTCCTAAGTATGATCGGCAAAGTTACCCCTGTCATCTTCCGAAATACCTGTTTCTGCACCGTTCCCCTTCTTGTCCATCTCTCTCCTTTCCTCCCAGAGTCAGACAGTGATTTCTGACTGTAGTTATGCAGTGATGTTGCAAGCAGGGAGGCTGTGCAGAACCTTCATCCCCGGTAGCCTTGTAGCCAGAGAGTACCAGCCCTGTTGTCCAGATGGGAATTTTTATTTAAGGACCATTGTTGGCTGGATTCTTGGACTTAGTCATGGCAGCATTAATCTTATTTCTACTGCTTCTCTTCTCCTACTCTGTCCAGTCAGGGACTAGATTTGTATCAATCTTAGGTCAAATATCTTGGCTAGTATACAGTAATTAGACCTTTTCTCTAAATTACAGTATCTGTTACATTTGTCATTTCCAGAACGTCAAAGCATTTCTCTTCCTGCTCTCACAGTCTTCTATACCTGTATCATATTCAGTTAAAATTTACCTTCAACGTTGCTGTTGATAGGATGAACAGTGACTGAAAACACTCTAATGACAAGCTTGCCCCTGCATCCCTGTACTCGGGACAATGGAACGGGAATGCTCTGTGTGACCTGCTATACTGACAGTTCATTCTACCTCTGCCGTACCTCTGCCCTTAGAGATGCCTGCACAGGAAAGAGCCACCAACAACTTGTGTCCTTCATCCCATAAACCTCATGGTCATGGTGTGCAGCAGAGAGAGGTCTGTGTAGTTCCTAGCTGGCTAAATAATTAAAAACATGCATAACAAATATTAGAAATAGCAGGGTTTCTTTATGTGTATATATGTATATATAAACAGGTTTTCCTATATAAAGCCCATTTTGTTGCCTTTATGATGCTTAGCAGATTACATATTTAAGCTGTACTATGTAGTTAATGTGGCCAGGTACTATCAGGAGAATTTTGAAAGTGAATATCACAGCCAAGTGGAAAAAAAAAAAAACCCAACCAACAACCAAACAAACAAAACAAAAAACAAACAAAACAAAAACAAACAAACAAGCCCCAAACCAAACCAACCAACCAAACCCAACACGTTAGCACCTTTCTAGAGAATGGCCATGAACTCCAGCACTGGTAGAGAAAAGAGCTTTTTCAATTCTGTTTACTTTAAGAGCACTTCTCATCCTCTGTCCTTTCCCTGGATAAAGTGCTTTTGCCAGGAAACCTGGTTACACTTATCTCCAGCCTGATTGCCAAAAAATAATAGAGCATACAGTGGTTATTCTGAAACTAGTGTAAAATACTATTCCATGAATTTGGCATTCATATACTTGGCTGACTACGGAAGTTGATATATTTTTTTTGTGTTTGGTTGTTTTGGGTTTGGTTGGTTTTTTGGTGGTTTTGGTTGGTTGATTGGTTTTGTTTGTTTGTTTGTTTGTTTTGGGGGGATTTGTTTGTTTTTTAGATAAATATTTGGTTGCTACTCAACTGAAATCTAGCCAAACAAGTATACTCGCTACATATACATTACAATGGGAAGTCCAGATCAGAACTGAAACGCAGTGCTATAGCAATGAGTGTCAGAAAATCTCAACTTCGCTAGCAATACTTAGACAGATATAGCCATAACTAGATTACTTTTATCCTATTAATTAAAAGTTTTGTTCTTTTTCCTGGGTGTTTTTTTATGGACTGTTGATAACCACAGCAAATAATATTGCAGTGGAAATGCTAATAAAGGAAGTGGTTATTCCCTTTTGATTTGATTTCTGGAGTGTCATTCCGAAAGTTAAGTTGCTCAAAGACCTGAATACAGCCTCTTTTTTTTTTTCTGTCCTGCCTAAATATAAGGAGTAGAAGCTCTGCATTCCACAGATACTGTCTAATATTTTCCAGAAATCCATTATTCATTAAATGTTACACCTAATTTTAGGTCTCTCATTTTGCAGTGTTATCCTTCATCCTCAAAAATGTAGCATCACTTACATAAAGGTTATTTTAGAGGCTTCTATTACACAGAATCACATTAGCAATCCAAACCATTTATTCTCTGTGCACAGACTTCCAACTAGGACAATATTATTAAAACAGAGAAGTTACAGTACTTCTCTTCAACTTTATTTGCCTTTTAATGGTCCTGTTAAAGTACTGTTTCATTTGCAAATGCTATAATGAAAATGGAATATATCAACACTAAATTGTCTTGACTCAGCTGGCTTGGGTACACTTGCAGCAACATCTATCTCAGATTGTAGTGTTCACCCAAGACAGTCAGTAGCACCGGGACAAGCCTGGGCTGAATGTTTGCCTGCAACAGCTACATTTCTCTGAGGACTCACACTGGTTGGTTTTAAGTTAGGGTTCACACAGCTTTATGAATCTGGCTGTAGGCATTTGGCTGCAGAAGAGACAAGTTTCAGAGTCCATGATACTAATTGCCACAATGTGATTAGAATCTCAGGGTTCATGGCAAACTCAGTTCCAAGTAATGACATCATACCTACACAGCTTACAGTTTCTTTTGTAAATCAGTGAGCATATGTGAAAGCATTAGCAACCTTTATTATGTAACTTCTCTGTAAAGTCTAATATAGGCTTACTCAGCAGTTGTTAGGCCACATCCAGTGTCAGCCCCCTCCAATACAGGTACCCTGATAAAGTACCATGAGTTCAGCAAAAAGCCACCAGGACAGTGGCTGGAGCACCTGCCCTGTGAGAAGAAGCTGAGGGAAGGGGTCTCCTCTGGTCTGGAGGACACATGGCTCTGGGGGCATGCAACAGCATCCTGCCCGGTATCTGTGGGAAAGTTATCAAGAAGACAGAGCAAGACTCTTCATAGCAGTGCTTGGCAGGAGGATGAGAGACAAGGAACATAAACTGAAACAAAAGAGGTTCTGAATTGATACATTTTTTTTCCCCATGAGGACAGCCAGGCGCTGAAACTGCTTAGGAAGGTGGTACTATCTCAACTTTGGAGCTTGTCAAGAACAGACTGGACAAATCCTTGAGCAGCTCACAGGTGACCCTGCTTTGAGCAGAAGGTTGGACTATAGAGCTCCTGAGGCCTCTTCAGTCTACGATCTTGTTTGTTCAATTTGATGAAATTATTAATTCCTACATGTACCACAAGACAGGTTTTCAGTGACGTGGTCTTTAGTTTGATCAACCACTGAGAGGCAACACCACTGCCCAATAACCCTGGTGGCCCAAGGTCAGTTTGCCAGGGTCGAAGATTCGCAGGGGACTGGATCGCTGTCTCATCACTGAATGCATCATGGCATTAGATAGTTTATTGGAAAGTCTTCTTAGGGATTCCTCTAGCACACAGCACTAACATTCGAGCTACTTCCCTGAAGAGAGAGAAGCACAGCAACCTGAAGAAACTGTTTTTTTATCCATTCTTGCTTGTCTGATGTGATTAGGTAACTCCCAATGTAAATAAGTTGCTCAAACAATTGACTCCCAAGTGGGAGTCACTTTTCCTGTGTCTTTTTCAGTGTAAGCTCTTTGCAGTAGGGGCTATTTGTTATCTTGTGTTTCCATTTTGTCTAGAACAAAGCAAATTCTGTTGGTCTTAGGTGTCATAATAAACCGGAGAAATGGTATTCAAGTCAGGAGGATGTACAAAACACCTGTGTATTAGTGGTAACAGGATGCTGTTGCCATTCCTTTAGTGCAAGAAGGAGAAAGAGATCAAGGTAAGCAAGATGCCTGGGGGACAGAGCACTTCGTATATTAGGGTGCTATAAAGCCAGTCACCCTGGCCGGCTGCTTCAGACCTGTGATTTTTGTGATATATACCACTATGGCAAAAGTAGAATTTCACCTCTGAGCTATAAACTGGAGAGATGATCAAAGGACTGGTTGAAAGCGAGGAGAAAACTTGATGGAGGAATAATTATACTCTCCTAATTGCTATATGCTAAATGTCCATCCATGTTTGAAACAGAAAATGCTAACACATATTCAAATAAGCGCATGAATGTGGAATGGAAGATAAAAGTCTGAAATTGATCAATAATAATCATGATACAATTTTACCATTTGTGTGTGTGTGTGTGTTTTCTGAGAGGCTTACAATTAAGAGTTGGCATATGCGTGAGTGGAATTACTAAATATGTGTATGTGTCTGTGTGGAGTATTGTGATGCTTTAGGAGCTGCAGAAATAACACTTAGAAGGTGAAAAAATATCTATTGTACCCTTCCTTCTGGATAAGGGACCCAATGATGATGCACTGGCAGCTTTCATTCTAGCATTTTCTATTTTCTGAATACCTGAAACTGCAACCTGAATTTTCTTTTGCCATAGGCTTTTTTACATTACACAGAGACATATGCATGCATATGGGCATACCCAAATGCACGCATGCAAACTATATTAAATTCACACACATCTAAACACTTAAAATAATAAAATAATTTTTTAAAAGTTATTATTCCTCCAAAATGCCTTTGATCTTACAAATGCAGTTGCAAAACCAGATTAAAAAGTCCAGAAGTGTAAGTTAGTATAAATGTAACATTTAATGTTAACATGAACTTTTTCAGGAAAAATGATCACATTTCATTTTTATTAAAAATGCCTCTATCCAATGGGGGCAATTTTACACTAGTCTGAAAGATTGCTTGGTAAGCATGAGAAAAATTCCAAGTTTTAACTGTTATGTCTGACGTTGAATTTAATACACGATGGGAAATTGCAGACTGAACATGTTATAGGACCAATTTTCTTATATTTCAAGGTTCAGAATCCCATAAATCTCTTATCAGGCTTCCTAAATTAATGATTACAAGAAATGGTTTCACCTGCTCTTCTACTGAAAATAGCTCCTCTTCCAATTTGTATCAGTTTTCTCACTACTATGAAGCCAATTTGAATATTTTTTTCTCAATTTAATAGCCCTCTTGGTCTTAATCTCATCATGCAAATGAAGAGAAATACCTGTACCCACAGACAGTGAGGATGACTTTAATCTATTTACAGGTAAATAATTGGATTTTCTGGGTTGCTCTATAAATTGTCAGCCAATACCAACAATAATTTCAAACATTTTTTAATAGATAGCTATCAAGTGTAAGATCACAGCCACCAATCGTCATGCAAAGCCAAAACAGACATGGCTATTGATATCAGTTGCTTAAATACCAAGTGCAAGATTGCATCAAGCCTTCTGTAGATTTACGTGGTGGTGAGAACTTGCTTCCTTACATCTGAGTTAGTAAAAACCTGTACTCACCTGAGCACTTTGCTTCCTTCAGGTAATATTTTTGCCTAATGGATACAATGTGATTTTTGCCACTGACTGTAGAAATTTTCACTCAGTTACACCTAGAACTAGGTCCAGATGTATCCATGGAGTTCCTGGGAAACTTGCCCAGTGACTGAAGCTGAATCTATTCTCCCTGTGGCTCCTGGGAATGTTTGTTCTGCCTGAAATACCGTATTCCCTAAATGACACAGAAGAATGTCAGTTGAGGCAGTGTGCATAACAAGCCTTGATTAGGAGCACAGACTTAAAGCTGGACCTTCAAGGCCAGGTTGGATAGGGCTTGGATCTAATGGAAGGTGTCCCTGCCTATGGCAGGGGTTTGGAACTAGATGATCTTTGAGGTCCCTTCCAACCCAAACCATTCTATGATTCTATCAAGTGTTCTACGATTCTATATCCTATTAACAATGCTCTAGGTTGCTTATTTTATATGTTCTTCTCAGTCTTATGTCTTGAATCGGTATGAATAGTATTCTGGGTCACCATCCTTGGCCAACACTTACAGTTTCTCAAGATGCCCTCATGGCATGAAGGCTATAAAAAAAGAACAGTGTTAGATGAAAAGGGAGAAAGAAAATGGGTCTGACAGAAAAGGTGAAATGAAGAATATGACTGTATTACTGGGACAGGCAAGTGAAATAGGGGAACAGAGCAATTGCAGTGCACTCCAAATTGGTTTATGCACTGCCAGCTCTCATCTGGGATATCAGCATCATTCACTCTTCAGAAGAAAACTGGGGTAAGCAGGAGGTTTCATCACATGAACAGACTTAAACTTTGCAGTGCTTTCTCAGTGTACCTGCTCACCTGCTAAAAGTATTTTGCAGAGGCTTCAAGTCCTGGAAGACCTCCAAGTCACTTTTGATGTGATTTTTGGGAAAGTTTTAATAATAAAAAATATTTTGATCGTATAAATAAAACCATTCTTCAGATCTGAAGTTTGAACCTTTGCCATTTTTCTGCTGTTTTGAAATCCAGAGGCTGTTAAAAATGTATTAAAATGTTCAGTGCTGTGGAGAATATTTTAGCATCATGAATTCTCACTTGGGAGTGTAGTTTCAGGCTTTTGTTTTCTTAATATTTTGTCTAGAAATTATTTCATAAAGATTTTTAAAGGTTTGGAATAACCAGCTTTATATATGAATGTGAATGAGTTGTACATTGGAAGTCCTGGAAATTATATGAAGTACTGTTAGTCAAATTAAAACAAAAACAAACCAAAAATAAGGCAGGCTGAGACTGAATATACTTTTTCAGATCTACTTTAAAAATTTGCTATTTTGGTATTATGGGATTTTTTATCCAAAACTGCATTGTACTTTATTGGCCACAAATGATAAAGTGTATTTACGTTAGTATAGGACATTGAGCCAGTCACAGTACATGAACTGTTACAAAAGAGAGAAAATGAGTACATTAAGGACAACTTAGCTGCAGGTTATTGCTTTACAGTGTTTTTCCATCTATGCCTTTTAAATGTAGAAATAACTAAGGAGCTCAATCACTGTAAGCCTAGGAGTGCCTTTCGAATTTTAAACAACAAACAAATGAAAACAGCTGATTTGGTTTTTATATTTTTATTATTTCTCCATGCCAACTGTTTCTAAACTGGCAGTTTGAAGGATCTGCAAATGTATTGCATATCTAACGTCCTGAGGAATCTCAGTCTGGATGCAAATGGCAATTTAATGAAAATTCCATTTTTTGTATCACCTCCCGCTTCCTAACCAGTGTTGTAAGGAGAAACTGTCCTTTAATAGCAAAGCTGCTTCCTTTTTGATGTATTCTCTGACTTAAGTGGCAATTAAATGGTAACTGTCCAAACCAAAGCTGTTCTTCCTCACATACTTCCATTGAGCACAGTTTGCGCGGAGCAGCCATGGAGACGCCGGTCGAGTTCCCAAGGATATTGCTGGACGTAGGATCTTACATCCATGGAAACTCCCACTTTGGGAAGACAAAACAGGCACCAACTACCAGTTAAGTGTGATTCCCTAAAGAGGCGTGACACAGCGACACAATGCGAACAGAACGGCCTGCTGTGTTTTATCAAACGTAAAATAACAGCTCTATTTGCTTGACACCAGTAACATCTAGTGTAATTTGAGTTTTATGGCCTGAATTACTGGAGTTGCACTGAAACAAAAGGAACAGGCACGAACTGGGAAATGTGCTTTTAGCGTCTGTTCAAAGACTGGATTTGAACAGAGAGGCTACAGCCAAAAGAGATCGCTGCCTATTAATAAGCAATGCTGTGTTTGTTTTCACTCTAGAAAATTTGGGAATGGTTTAATTATGTGTAATATTAAATGAGGCATATTCTTCACTGCCTTGTGAAAGCTGTAGTGACTTGGCCAGTACAAAATGAATGACAGTTGTTACCATTTAGAGTTGCTACCATTTTATGCTCACAGCATGCAGGTCACCTTGGGAAATGCTGAGGTGGCGAAGGTAATGTAAGTGAAATAAAATATGTATGAGCTAGGGAGAAGGTAAGGTCCTATAATAAAGGAAACATCTTCATATTACAACATATATATTTGAGGTTCCATTTTGCCATTCTTTCATCAGAAAGCAGCGATTCAATCCCACTTTTGTAAGCAAGGAGAATAGAGTACAGTCCTTCATATTGCTTTCTAGATTTTATTGGACATTTAACCAGGAATCTTGGGAGTTGATCCCTGGTAAATTCCCAATGCCCTTTTTTATTCTCCTATTCAAACAAAAAGGATATTCAGGAAAAAAAACCCAGAAATCTGATATTTTTCTGCTAGAGGTCTGCAGTGTTTAATCACATTAGGAAATCCATTAGAATTCATGGCCATCTTAGCAGATGCATAGATAACGGCTGCTGTCCCCCACACTTCTCAGATCTGTGCAAGAAAAATAGAAGTCTGTTTAGTAGCAAGTAATGGTTGTTATGCTGACATTTTTTCTATTTGGAGTTACATTCTGTTTTGATCAAAATCTTCCTGAGGCTGTGGAATTAGAAACAGTTTTTCTTACTTGTATGTAAATGTTTGTTTTCTATGGTTATATTTATATGATATGTTAATATTAATAATAGAATTGTAAGAATACTTGAGAAATCAGTGCTCTTTTAAACTTTTTTTCTGTTACTTATTTTCATACATGAAAAATAGTTGTGGCTTCAAAGTGTATCTATGAATCAGGTTAACATTCCTGTGTTTGTATTTCTAGAGAATGAAGCATATTCACTGATTTATCTTCAATGAACAAATCTGCAGGGGGTTAGAATGAAACAGTTTTCAATACCAAAAAAACATTTTAATGGGAAAAAAAAAGAGAGATATTTGTCAGTATAATGGGCTACTGGAGTTATACTTTACAGATATTTTAAATTCTGATTGTAGTATTAAATTTGCATTCAACTATTTTTTTTCTTTTTCTTTCCTCTGAATGTCAGCCTACAAGAGTCAAGTAACACTTTGGAAACAATACAGATCTAAATATTAGGCAAGAATACAAGGACTACGTGAATGAGCAAGTACTAGTTAGAGACAATCAGGATCAAGTGATGTCCAGGGCACATCCCCAAAACAGTGGGTAGGTCAGATTTCCTCCTGCCCATGGCTTGTGAGAGCTGCGCTGGAGCAGCCCAGGCTCAACCTAATGCAGCCCTGAGCAGATGCAGGAGAACACAGCTGGATTGCAGGGCACTGTAGTCTTCTTAGCCACAGCTGTAAGTTTATTTGTTCAATGACATGTATAATATCTGGCATGTCACTGGACACAGGAAAGCAGAAACCATAGGCAACATTATATTAAAGTAGCGCCTCAATAATCTTTCCTCTTTTGCTCTGCCAGTTGTACTACAAGAGAAGTATCTAACATGTTGGAAAGAACGTAGTCCAGTTGTCCCAACTCAGCCTCACAGGGTGTTGTAATGAAGTAAAGCTGCATCTCTTCCTTGGCCAAATGCAGCAGAGTTTCAGAAGTTCCTTCCTTTGCCAGGCCTTTTTGAATACTGACTCAAGGAGTTCACAAATATATTTTTAGTCCCTTGCTTAAGAGAAAATGTGTATATCTGTTTGTTCACTTGCACTGGCAGACTGCCCTTTAATCCAAGAATGTGTAGTACAGTCTTCTCCTAACTGAAACTTGTTGAGAGTTTGGTTTGTGTCCTTCTGGATACTGATACGAGAAGGCAGAGGAGGACAACAGTGACAGCTTATGGTTAGGGCTTTATTGTTAAGTATGAGGCAAAGATGGATGCTTCTGATCCTCATCCAGAAGATGAGGATCTGTATTCACATGAGCAGTTCAGAAAGTAGAGTCAGAAAGCACCATTTGTCTTCAAATATCAGGAAGAGGCTGCGGACAGGAACTGCTATCAGAGAGGCCATCTATATTGAAGGAAGGTTTGTAAGACCAGGTGCTCCAGCACTGAAAACCAATCAATACCAGAATGAAAAGCTGCAAGTTATCTTAGCCTTTCTGTCCTGTTTTATACATGCTTGTTTTGGTTTATCTCCACAAAAAAAAATTAGATTTCAATAGCAACAGCAATAGCAGCAGCTGCGGTTGCAGTCCCTGTAACTTTTCCTTTTTGTCCCTCAAATAGGACAACCACTGCCTTCTAAAAGGCAACTAAAAAGAAAGCATATAATTAATGCTTAATACTTTCAGTTGCTAGTGCTTTCATTTCCCCCCTTTGCTGTCTGTGCCTTTGATAAAGAGAACAAAAGATTTATGATGGTAGTTGACAGTAAGCAGGCTTCAGTACCAGAACTGACAGATTATATGCAACCATTGAATTTGATATTGTGACAGAGCTATGTTAACAGTTTTAATTCTCAAAGTCTGTGCACTGCATCAAAATGAATCCAACAGCTCTATAGGACAAATATATTCCCTTTTGATAGTGAGGGGAATTTTAGTCTGTGGACTTGAGTAATATTCTGACTGTGTCTATCTGACCGTCACCAAACTTTTAAAGTTCTTTGTCACCTGATAAGCTCTGCAGTCTTGTGCTCCTGTGCTCCCCACACACCTCAGTATAACAGCCAGGAAGCCTAGGCATGTAAGGCAGGCAAGGCTTGCAGGGAAAGGTGACCTCTTTGACCAAAACACTGGATACAGCTGGAATAGCTGAGAGTCCCACAACTGAATCTAGAAAAGTCCATGTGCTGATCTGAGGGAATTTCAACGGAGAGAGGTGACTTACCCTTTAAGAAAAATTGAACAAGCTTTAGAGTGATGCCCTTCTACACTTCTAATTTATGCAGAGAACTTCATAGTAGAGCTTTGCACTTATGTTCTCTTCATGATATGTAGAAAAATTTCAGGTAGGTATCCCACATCCCAAGAGTGTGTTCAGCTCACTGAAATACTGTATCTTTAACCTTGTGTTGGCTTGAGAGTTGAGGTCAAGATTGTTCACCAAGTCATCCGATGAACAGCATAGTAGAAATGCCTAGTCTCTGGGTGTCCAAAAAGTTGGGAGGTTCAGGAGATTTCTCAGCCCTGTCAAAATTAAGGCACATCTCAGCCTGCCCAGAAATATGCATTAAAGTAGCCATGAGACATTATGGTAGAAAATTTTGAGCTTATAATCTTCTGCCTACTGTGGCAACTCTGCAGCAACATTTAGGAAAGAAGTCATCACACATCCTCCTGATCTTGAACCTCAACCATAAAGCAGTTTTGCTGTTTTTAAATATCTCTTTGCAAAATATTGAAATAAATAGTTAGAGAACAGTATTGTTCAAAGATTAATTTGCTGCTGAGATTGTTTATGCAAACTGTATCTTCTGTTGAGTACTTTAATGTTTTTGTGAGTCATATTGCAATTACATGTTTCCCCTTAGTTAGATGACAGTAATTAGCTATGCTACAGGAAATTGCCTTAATGGAAAATTTTATGTAGGCTTCCTACAAATTTATAGAATATATCATGGAAATGGTTTTCCTATGCAGCTGAGAGATATAAGTTTTCTCCCTCACCCCGGTTTTACACTGTTTTAAATCTATTGACTTCAGGAGAGATATGCATGATTTACCCAAAAATGGCTTCTATCTCCAAATGAGAACAGAATCAGGAACCTGATTCTGTATCAGAATCAGTAATGAGGCACCACGTTGCTTTCTTTGCTCTTTCAAAAAATGCTTGCACAATCTCTTGTGACTCAGTAGAATAAAAGCATTAGCAAAAATAAAGTCTGATCTACTGTCTCTACCTGGGATCTTGGGATCTCATCTGCTTAGTCCATTGAGGATTATCTTGTGCATTTACTTGTCCTAGACTTTTAGGTAAAGCTGTTAAAGTATTTTGCTTACATCTTCATTTTTATTTGTGGACACAAATGTACAAATACACGTGTATATATTTCTGAACACACCCTTGAAGGGACAAAAAACCCCACAGTTCAGCACTGACAGGGCTGAATAATTTATCCTGCTTTTGGAATACACAAATATTTAAAAATCTTTCATAATATAACATTTTAATTTAATTTTTCAGCTAAGGTCTAGTCGCAAGGTTTGTGAATTCTAGCCATATACTCTGGGTATTTGTTATAGTGTTTTAAATGCAGCACAAAAGCAGTCTCAATAGTTCCAGATTCAATTATATTTTACTCAGGAAGCAACTGATGGATATATTTCTAAATCCTGAAAGCACTGAAACTGTAGTAAAAAAATAAGGGCTACAGGTGTGGTGAGTCAATGTTGCATCCTATTTGTTTTAAGAAAGTAAATGGTTGAATTTCTGTTTTGTGAAAAATAAGCCCATTAAGGAGAGCGACCAGTGCATACATAGCACAAACACTATTGTGACCAGTATAATTGGTGGATGCAGAAAGGCTAAAACACTCAATCTAACAGCTAATTAAAACTTCTGCAAAGGGAGTTTAAAAGGAGAGATGGCTACAGGAAGTATTGGGTAATGACTTGATCATCAGGTCAAAACCAAAAGAAGTTGTGTCCTATTTTCATGAATACTGCTGTGGACTCTGGGGAGATCAGTGCAGAGAAAACAAAAATACACATATGGGCTCTGTTTGCCATTTAGCTATGCTACTTCTTTCTTGTTCCTAATGCTTATCCATGCTACATAACTGCAAAAGAGAAATTCCCATTGTTCTCTTTCTAACCATTTTTTAGAATGCCCCATGGAGAAACTACATTCTGAATCTCATCTGAGCATTAGCTGAGTGTTGCCTCCGCTGCTGATCCAGCCCCATGCTTGCATGCATTTAGTACATACATATTAAAATTATTGCTTTTTATGTTTTATCTTAGGTCAAAATTCTTACCTTCTGTTAAAAGAAAAAAGAAAGTTTGAGTTTGAAGAACACAGACTTAAGCTAGTAGCAATCACATTTCAGCAACCAAAACTTTCCATCGTCTGAATGGTAAAAACGTTCCAAATGGTGAGAATAGTGAGGTTCAACTGTACGTGATCATTTTAAGACACTTCCTGGGACTTCATTTTCTTTAAAGCTAAATATTGTCAATCTTATTTTAATAAAGGTCTTCTAATGCTGACAATCTTCTAATGAAAAAATCGAAATTTGCCTCTACTAAAGTAGAAGACGTTTTCTGTATAAGGTATATCTCTGCAAGGATAGCAGTCCTTATAGCTTACTGTTTTCTGAGGAAGAAATGACAACATGTAGATTATGGATTGCAATATTTTAAGATTTTCAGTGTTATCTTGTGCATACCACTGAAAATAATGCAAACAATAAAATTACCATTTTTATGATCTGCAGATGTGCTTTGAGCCTTGTTCAGTATATCTAACTTTACTAATTACATTCCTTCTGCAGTGCTTGTTATCTAAATGTTTTTCTGTGTTCCCTACAAGGCCATAGGTTTTGAAAAAGCTAACCCAAGTGTGAGAGAACAATTTCTAATTAGTCTTTAGCACTGTGTCTTTTTACAGTGTCTTTTCACGGGTTACCATACAATTCATTAAAATGTTGATGTTTCTTGTTCTCAAATAATTAAACTTGTTCAGTGAGAGATAGCTCTAAATTCTGCCTGGATAGAGGCATGAGAAATAGCCAGACAGTCTTCATAAATACATATACCAGACTCTATCTGCAAGGAGACACAGAGTCTACCTATCATTTTGATAATTTCTTACTGGGCCCCCTAAATACATTTATTCACAGAAACCCTATTTCTACATGCTGCTTAAAATTATTTTCTGGGTTGCCTTTGTTTACACACAATGTTATCTGTGGATTTGCCTATATTTAAATAAATTTTTGAGAGACTAACAATGTTGAACTTTATGCATTTAAAAGCAGAGAGTCTAAAAGGAGAAAAGCAACATTTAAAAAATGATAAAATTATGTTATTTGTAGACTACTCATGAAAGAGCATATAGAGCTCTGAATGTCTTCTTTGCTGGCTGCAAAGCATCCATCTATTTTTGATATTGCAGCTTGGCAAGAGATTAAATGATTTATGAGAAGAAAATAATTCAATGAAAGCAGACCTATAAACATAACCCCACTGCTGAAAACAATAGTGATACTGATCAGTGAATTGCAGCAGAAATTTTGAGTACAGCGAAAAGATAAAGTGCTTTTTTTCTCTTGGGAGAATAGATTTTTTAAAACAACAGTGACTATTCCAACAGGGGATACTGGGTGTTGCTTTGTTTAGATCTTAGCTAGGCCTGAGTGTTACCCATCTCATATCACATATTGTTTTCATAATGATGGGGAGAGATTATGTGGGAGAAAGAAAGAAAACTTTATGTGGATTTTTTTTGTAGTAAGTGGCATCTGTTTGAACGAATAACTATTTTGGAATACTGTAATTAGCACTAATGGAAAGATACTGATGCGCCGAATGAAGTGGGGTTAATAGCAGTGCCAGAGAGTATAACTATACAGTACTTTCAAGGTTAAGATCCAAACTTTGCTGTAGTTTTGCCAGATGTCAAATGCTGTGCTGAAATTTTCCTGCTGGCTCCCTGATTCACATAGGATTTTCCTCTTCCCTGTTCTACCTCGTTTCCTTTAAAGTTTCATTTGTTTCTGAGAATGAGACAAAATGAAAAGATGTTCTGCTAAATTAAAAATAATTTTGGCAAACTTTTCTTCTGATCAGGTCTTGCATCCCTAAGTTTTGATTAGGGCTTGGAACTAGACATTAAGCAGTATTTGCGGCCAGAATGGCCCTATGCAATGCAAGGCCACTCCAGATTGATTATACTTCTGAAAGGGACCAATTTGTACTGGCTCAGCAGAAACTTGGAGAGACAAAAGATGTCAACAGAACAGTCTGCACAAATCCTGTCTCATCTGTGTCCATATGCACTTAAGTTTACCTATAAGTTTCTCTTGTTTCTGAATTTTTGCTACTGCACATTTTCTTCCTGAGGGAACTAGGAGCCAGCTCTTGCCTCAGACCACACGAGTTACACAGACTGAGCATCATCAGGCCTAATTCCTGTGGGAGACATGGAGTTACATGGTCTAGTCTCTGCCCCCAAACCCGTTTGCATGTTTTTACAGACAACTTGCAGCACAAACATCCCCAGAACCCTGGTCTTCCTGCAGTGCTCCTGGACTGGCTACCCACAGGGAAAGCACTCTAGAAATTGGATGTAATGCTGCGTTACTGCTCTGTGTCCCACCAGTAATGACAGGCAGTGTGGGGGAGGACGAGAAGGTGACTGAGCTCTGCACCTTCCCTTCCTGTCCTGCTGCTCAGTCCCTGCGGCCTCCATGCTGGGAGTGTGGAGGAGGGAGTCAGCTCCGCCAGACAAGAGCAGTCAAGTGGGTAAAGAGAGGTGGTATTTTCAGTCTGGGGAAGCATGAATGTGGTGGACCAGGCAGGAACACAGAAAAGGAGAAGGCAAAATAGTGGTGCTGCTTGCCAAGAAAGGGCTGGAAGCCCCAGAGCTATAGTATCATGCTCCTTCTGGTCCCATGGATTTTGGATAGCTTTTATATGAGGTCAAACTCCGTCAGAGCTGAAGCAAGCAGTGAGGCTGAGAAAGGCTGGTGGAAGAGCAAGAGGCTCCAGCATGTGTCTCAACTGTGCTGTTTCTTTTCAATCGAAGAGGCAGAATAGCACTACGGAACTTTTGACAAACAATTTAGTTGTGTCTGAATTCAGGGCAGTGCATGCTTTTCATGTCTGGGAGTGAGGAAGATGCTTCTGAGAGTCGGGGATACTTCCTGGAGCTAATTTCTCCTCTGATGGGAAGCAGCAGCTCTGGGGACAGACAGCAGGAGACAGAGGGCATGGGAGAGTTACCCTCTGAGCAAGAGCCCAAGCAGGTGAAGGAGGTGTGATGGGAGACAGAGGAATAGCAAGACGCATACCAGGAGCTGTGCCAGCTGAACTTCTCTGGCACAGCTGAAGGGGATGTGATAGTGCAGAGAGACAGAGGGACTGAATGGTATGAATTGTCTGTTGCATCTTTTCCTATGTTCAGTTCTCTATTTCCTCTCTGTCCACTTTCATATCAAGATACAGTTCTGAATGTAAGAAGTTCATGCCATTTTTTCCAGTTTGATTGCATCTTTATGTTTTTGATGAAGTCTCATTTTTTTCCTTCCATTTATACATTCATTTGTTCATCCTCTCATTCAATTTTCCACCACAAAGATAGCTCCACCTGAAAAGTAAAGACATTTGGTGGTAATCTGTTTTTGTAATAATTTATAATTTTTATAATAGTTTATAAATTGTAAGCCTCCATCTTCTTCGCCTTTTCTGTCCAATTCCTCCTGAGACACAGATGACCCCTCTTTTCCTTGCTGGTTAGGCGGAAAACTGCTTTTGTACTTTGTGATTTTGTAGAATTAACATTTTTGTGGATACAATTCTTTCTGATTTAACATGCATTACAAAACTGTGGGTGATTTCTCAGAGTTTTCTGATTCTGAAATTCTTGTAGGGGAGCAATGTGTGTGTGAGAGACAGCATGTATGAGCTAGCCTTGCATGTTTCATGTGTGTGTAAATAGAATTATGTAGCCCTAACCATGACACTTTGGTTCCTTCAAGGAGGTATGCTGTGAAAGGTAGAAGCACACAACCTGGGCTTCCCTCCAGTTCCCAAGGACACTCATCACTCCATGAGTACGTGTGTGACTTCAGTGGAGCTAAATGGCATTACAATAGGAAAAAATGGGCGGGTGTGAGAATGATTCAAGAATTATGATTACCACGTGCCTCTTCGCAAGGTAGGAATTTATGTATAATTATAGACTGAATAATTCCACTATGGTTCATCTAACCATACTGGCAAAGCATTCATGAGAACAGTTCTTTGGAAAAATCATGCAGGCATGTCATGGTTAGAATTTCTGCGGTGTCCTCCCAACAAGCCCTCAGGTCATTTGCATTAACTACTTTGGAGGCTATCTGGGAACTGCTCCAAATCAGAAGGTTGCAAAGACAGAGATTAAACTGAGGTTTTCTGAGAAAAGCAGGAAAAAAAAAAAAAAGAAAAAAGGAATTAGCATAGAAAATTTGGGATCACTCCTGTTCAACACTTAAACATTTGGAAAATGGGTTTATGCAGAGCGAAGGTCAATAATTATTTTTGTTAATGACAAAGATATGACGCCAGAAGTAATATAGTATTTGGTTTCCTGGTAGCTTATCTTAAATTGGAAGCCAGTGATAATAATTGGGACCACGCTAAAACAGACTGTTGATGAAAACAGTGTTTTCGATTATAAATGCTCAGGAATTATAAATTAGAATGCTGGGTAGTTATTCCTATTGCTGCTGATGGCTGAATGCTTATTTTTCTTTCTGTGTGCCAGGACAAAAAAAGACAATTGTCTTCAAAGAATGTATCTTCTCCTGTGATTTATAACTCTACGGATTAAAACTTCATGGAGACCACAGTCCCCAGGCGGACAGACTGATCTTGTTGAGAAGCATATGATTGACTTTCTACCCTTTTCACAGCATTGTCTCTGAAGATAAGATGTGAGCATTGATCTTTTTACTTACATAGATCTTTTTCAAAATTTATGTATGCTATAAACAAGCAAAGGCATTCCATGCAGTATATTCAGATTGAAATGATTTTGCATCTTTATGCTTGTCAACAGTGAATTGAGAATTATTACTTGGCTAACTTACATATTTGTTTTGTAGTATTTTATTTGTATTCACTCACCTTCTGAAGGAGAGTGGAATGGAAGGAATGGAAGTCCCTCTACTTCAGAATTTCAATGGAACAGAAGGCAAGAGAGGAGAGGAGAGAGAGGAGAGGAGAGGAGAGGAGAGGAGAGGAGAGGAGAGGAGAGGAGAGGAGAGGAGAGGAGAGGAGAGGAGAGGAGAGGAGAGGAGAGGAGAGGAGAGGAGAGGAGAGGAGAGGAGAGGAGAGGAGAGGAGAGGAGAGGAGAGGAGAGGAGAGGAGAGGAAAAGGGGCAGTTAGAGTTCTATAAGAAAATGGCTGTGTATCACTGCAGAATTTCCTCTCTGAGACTAAATGCTTTCTGAGCAAGTCTTTAAAATAATGACAGTCTTCCTTAGGTAGACATTAAATCTTCAAGAATGTTTCTGACTACTTAAATTTTTGAGAGTCAACTTTCAGTTTGAGCGTTGTTAATCTAGGTGGCAATACACAGATGACCAAAAGTGACCAAGCGGGGGTTCTCACAATTTCAAGGTGAAGATTGATTTGAAGAGACACAATCTCATGATACAATGTCCTTGGGGATATCATAGTAGAGAAGTGTCATGAAGGAAGAATGTTATAAATGACTAAAGATTTACCTACAGATGGCAACTGGAAGAAAGGAAGAATCAGCATTTGGATCTGCTGAATGGGCTCCATCTTCAAAAAAGTGCAGTCATCTGCAGGCTATTGTGTGTGGCTCTCTTCTGCCTGGTTCATTGAAACTCTGCTGTCAGCTAGAGAAGAATTCAAAACTCCCTGAGTGATCAAGCGAGTGAAACTGTAGGAAAGGCTCTCAAGTCAAGGGACCTTCTCCAGACAGATGATATTCCAAATTCTTTGTCTCTGCACCTAGGGTTCTTGGCTTATGTCTGATTATTATGTGATGTAAAATACATAAAAGTTTAGCTGCAGCAAGCACAGACATGAGCTCTGCTTCCAAAATTGTTTTCCTAATCATCAGTTAGAGAGTTCCAGTTCTGGTTTCATGAATTTGCTGCACATTTACACTGGTTCAAGAAGAACCATGGGCGGTGAAAAGAGAGCCACTGCCACTTCCCCTGTGGCTTGCTGAGTACACAGGCTTTAGTGTCCATATCCTCTTTCTGGATTTGCCTGAAATGTCACAAGAGAATTTTAATTAAAAATATAGATTCATCCACTGGCAGCAATTTTGAATTGGAATAATAAATTTTTTTCTGCTCTTTTAAATAAGGTAACTGATTCTTTTCCCTAAACTTCTGTTATTGGGGAAAAAAATATATATAAAAATATATTTCTATATTTCTATATAAACATAAATATATCTATATATCTATATATCTATATGTCTGTAATGTTCCGTCCCCTAACTTGGAAATAAGAGTTTCAAATACTCATTCCATTTAAGACATGTCTTTTCTTAGGTACTGTGAGCACTGATCACAGAATGTTGCAGAAAGCATTAAAAACATTGGGACTTGCCTGCTTCCTCTTTGTTCTTTGTGGGAACAACATGAATGTAGGATAATTCAAAGAACCTAAAAATAGGGTTTTTTATAGTTCAGGTCTCAGATACTCTGTTAACCACACTATAACTTCTGTTGTTTTTTTTTTTTCTTTTTTTAAACTTAATCACCTCTTCAGTCACAGGGGCCTAAACTGGACTGTCATTACTAGCTACCATTTTTGCTCCAAGGCAAATTACATCCATGTTTTACTAGGCAACCTGTTTATATGCTCTCAAGATCTGCATTACAATTTGGGGGAAGGTGACTCTCCTGCAGATTCTGTCTTTTGTACAGGCAAAAGATTTTAATCTTTAAAGGTAGCTGCTGTACAAAACTGCTCACTTTTTGTTAACTCTATTTGAACTACCTATTTTGTGGGTAATTCTAGCACCTATGAACAGGAAAATTACAACTAAGATGAAGGTTATTTTTCATACAATGGCATTTTTTCATGAGTTAGACTTTCATGTATTCTACAGCATGAGTTTGAAAGAATTCATATTTTTCCATTTCTGTGGTATTATTCTGAACCTAGATGGGATAATAGTTTTGAACCGCTTGTTGTGTATTATAGTTTCTAGTCTGGCCAGCTGAAGAAAATGTGATTTTTCTTGTGCTCATGATTAGGGCCTGCAAGGTTAGGCACTGTGAATCATAAGCTGTAGATGCTGGTCTGCTCTGAATAGGGCCTGATGGAGAGGGTACTATTTTAGAAAATGAAAGATGTGGTCTGAACCCCTTCATGCTCAAAAAGGATTTCCATATTGCTCTCCCACATTCTACAGGTCTGCTTTCACTAATAACTATCTCCCACTGTGATTTCAAATAAAATAGTAATACATCCTGCTCTGTTCTTGGTAATAGCATTTGTAAGTGCCAGCTCTTAGAATACTTTAGCCTCCGCTTTCTATACAGATGAAAACTAGTTCAGGAACATAAACTCCGCAGAGGTAATAGGATTCTGGATTTCCCAATCTGCATTTAGTCTTCGCTGTTAGTATTAGACAGACTATTGTTTGCAGGGTGGTATTACGCTACAGCTAAACTGAACCAGATGCTGCAAAAACTGGACAGCTCTGTTTTCCCACCCCTGCGCCCTCCTTTAATCCACGTGCTCCAGTTGTCTCTCTGCTATTGGCACTGGTGCATATCTGGTCCTGCAGGGAAATGGTTCCAATTTTCTGGCAAGCTGGCTCCATGAACTTTGTTTGTTTTGTTTGTTTTGTTTGTTTTGTTTGTTTTGTTTGTTTTGTTTGTTTTGTTTGTTTTGTTTTGTTTGTTTTGTTTGTTTTGTTTTGTTTGTTTGTTTTGTTTGTTTTGTTTTTACAATGTGGCAGCTCTTTGTCATAGGAGTGTGCAGCTGCACTCAGGAAACCCACTGCAGTCTGATACTCAAGCAAGCAACAGGAGGATAAAATAAGTTAGAAAGACAAAAGAAAAAATAGTATTGCTTTATATCCTTCTAATCTCTTGGCATTCTCACTGTAGAGAAATGTTGAGCTTTTTGCTCCTTTCTAAAATAAAGAGAATAATTTTGAGGTACTTATGATTAAGCAAATGTAGTCCACTGTAACAATCTAAAATAAACTTTAAATATAGTCTGTGTCTTTTAAATTATACAGATGTTTATATTACCTGTTGTCTTCATGCTAAGATGTGCTTTTTTTTTTTTTTTTTAATTAAAGCCAGATGCCAGGAATCGCAAAACTGCATGGCTATCATCGAACAACTATATTTTCCAAGGAATGGGACCATGCTCCCAAATAGATCTAACTTTTAAAACTGGTTTTGGAAGAAACTAAAATCCTGCTATGAAAAGACTGGGGTAAAGGTCATATCCATTTAATTCACAATATCTGCCTGTTTTTCCCTAAGGAAGGTAACAGTGACCAACTAATCAACGTGTGCATGACATTCTTTGTGTGACAATTATTAGTCTTCTGTTGTTCTTTTATTTTTCTTAAGACAGGGCAGTCTGAAACAGGCACAGATCACAGCAATGCTTATGGCTGTTCAGAAGGACAACCTTATTCAAGCCAGATTTCCAATCCAACAGGCAGCTGTGCAGGAGGAAAGAATTCCAATTTTCTCCAGTATCAGCTGATACCACCCAACACGCAGTGGATGGGCCACAGTGAAATTAATTTGCTTCCACTTTCTGCTCGATGCTTCTTCTTGTGCCACCCCCATTTATCTCTTACCTTAGGTCTGGAGCAGAACTTCAGTCTGACTGATGAGTGTCAATTCAGGGCCATAGGGCCAGCACCGCTGGCAATGTTGTTGTCCCCAAAGTTGATATAAATGGGGAGGACACCTTGCCTGTGTGTAAGAGAAAATTCTTACAAAAGGCCTGGCTATAAATTTAAAAAGCATGAAGACTAATTTTCAAGTTACTTCTCAGATTCCCCTCCAAGTCTTCACCTTTCTTATTCCCACAACTTCTAAATGGTGTTTATGTCTGATTGCATTGCAATCAAAAGCCAATCTCCAGCTACTGGTCTTGCTGTTCATGAGAAATTATTTATTATTGATTATTATTTATTATTTTGTCTTTTGCTGTAAGTTTAAAGCATGGAGCATTTAGAGGTCCTGCCTCTGCTGCAGTTGCCAACAGCACATTTTGCAATTGCTACAGTGTCTGTGCTTGCAGGGATTTTTTTGACTCCAGGATGAAATCTTCAGGTAACCTGTCTTGCAGTATGCTACTTGGATCTTCCAGATTTCTTACTTCTGGAATAGTTGTTTAAATGAAATACTTGGTGCTGAACAACTTGATGTTTTCTAATTAAACTTTTTTTGGTAACACAATTTCCAACCAGCTGCACTCCTACTGGTTTCCCAGGTGCCAAAATTTAACCATGACAATAGCCCTATTTACCTAAGCAGTTCAATCTGAAGCATATGTGTGATCTGATGGAATTCAAAATACTGATTTTTTTTTTCTTTTTTTTTTTTTTTTTTTTTTACAGGCCTGAAATAAATAATTTTGTGTGGCTTAGTGTCATGGTAACTTTGCAGCATTTAAAATCAATTTGTCAGATTTATGAAACATCTATTTTCTTATTAGAAGTACTGAAGATTTTTAATGTGAAACAATAATATAGTTCTTGCATCAGCAGCAAGTTTCATTATTCTAGTTAATGACTGAAGGGTTAGATCTTCAGCTGCTGTGAAGCAGCATATTTCCATTTCATCCTGTAGAGCAGACTCCTTTACAGAAGCTGAGTCTGTCCTGAGATGGATGCTATTTGAGGAGAGATGCTACCTCTGAGGAGACATCTGAAGTTGGACAGGTGCTTGGATATAATGGCTGCACAGGAAAAAGTAAAAGTAGTTTTCATTAGGGTACAGCAAACTCAAGTGAGATTAAAACTGCAAAAAATAGCTTGTGATTCTGATTGTTTAGCTGGTTTAGCTGCAGCCTTGCCAAAAAAAAAAAAAAAAAGAAAAAAAAAAGTGGAATCACCATTAGGAGGCTTTGGACAAACTCACTAAAGCAATAGAAGTTTCATCTTCCCATAAGGTCCATCTGCAGTGGGATTGATGATATGTATGTCGCATAACAGCCTGCTCCTCTGTATCCTGGGTTTAGTGAGCTGCTACATTTTCCTTTAGGGAATATATCAGAATAGTGGTTTTTAATATTTGTTGTCCTGTTTCAGTCTTGTAGTTTTTTATTACACTAAATTTATCTTAAAGTGATTGACAGCTGCATCTTAGAATATAGCTACAGTACAGCCAAATTAGATCAGTGAATATAATAAACAATACTGCATTTAGAGGCTCAGATCAGACTGAGCTAGAAGTAATCCATCTTCTGAACATATTAGGTTATCTTATGCTTCACATTGCATTAAACGTATTAAAAATTGACTTGTGAGATTTTTTAAAAATAAAATTAGGTATTTTAAAATAAAATGAGACAGTAGGTAATGGAAAAGAGAGGCTGAAGTTCCCTGTTTTTCTGCCCACATAACCCTTATCATTAGATTTTATCCTTAATAGTCAGTGTTTCTGAAATCACGGGTTAGTTCTTGATCCCTGCAATGTACTTGAAATCTTTAAAATTATACAATAATGAAATTATGTCTGCCACTAATGTTAGGTTGATCTTACAAGTCTGAGAGCTCTTAAAAATATTGTGTAGTTATAGCATTTGGAGTGCTCACCACTTTCTGGGATTGAATCTTTGCAGTGAAATGATGTTTTTCCTGCTTTTTTGTGATCAGTCTACTAATGCCAGTTACATAATACTACACATGTGGAAATGGATTCCTGCTTATGTTTTCATTTCCAGAATTCATCTGTGATGCATTTACAGTTATTGATTAAACACACTTAAAATGTTAGGCTTGCATTGGCTTTGCAGTTCTTCTGTAATCTTATTAACTTCTTTTTTCATTTTTTTCCCCTCCAAGGGAGTAAATTGATTTATATGAGTATGCTGTTAATATTATAACTCCTTGTCTAGCCCCTTGGGTTCTAATGTTTTTTAAACACAGTACAATTATGGGAAACATTATATTGGAATGACAACATAAATCATCCCCATAGGAGTCTTAGCAGTCTGGGGAGTAATTGTACAGAGCCCTGCTGAGGTAAATAAGAACAGTAATTTGAAATAAATAAAAGACCAATGGTGCTAATGTGGATGTCTCAAGAATATCATTAAGTTTGTAATGACAGTGTTTACTTGGTGTAATGATACTGGATGCAGTGTAATGCTGCTGCTTAAATCATAACTTTATAGTTCATGATCCCGTCTCTTTTTCTTCAGAGGGTATGTCAGGTTGGCTGTGTTTCCAAGTCTATCCTCCAAACACCAGCATTTTGTTGAAGAGCATATGTGCATGTGAAATGTGCAAAGATTCTCTAGAACTTTGATTAAATTTAGTCAACAAATTTTGAAATTCCAGGTACAAAAATATGCTTATGGGGATGATTTTGTTCTTTGTTTCGTGTTTCTTACCATAGTCAGACTGTTAGAAAGAGCAGGAAAACTGGGTAAGAAAAATACTTTCATTTGACATTCATCCACATACAGCAGTGTTGTTTGAGTCTGAAAGGGGTTTTAGATCACTTTGCACTTGAGGATAGTGTGAATTTAGCAGCCGGGCAGCCTAGTGGGCTGCTTCTCTTTGCAGGAGGTTCTTCACCAGTACTTAATTCTCATTGATACTCCAAGCTACTGTTCCTCCCTTGACCTGCAGGGGAATTAAAGTATCAGTTTAAGGCACAAAATGAAATTTGATGTTGCAGAGGCAAACGGTCTATCAGTATTCATGCACCTGTGTTTCCTGCAGATGGTGGTCCATTTCAGAAAGGCATTATGTAACTTTTTGACTAAATTGTAAAAATAATTACTTAAAAATGTCTGCATTTTACGTATTTCTTCCCTATTGTTTCATAAACAAACATATATGTTATGGATGTATTTGCTATGTATGATAGCATGTATTCATATACCAGCTCTTATATTTTATTATCTTAATTGTTTTTTCATTATTTGATGTTTGCTGACCATATTTGGCATGTCATTCTGATGTTTTTAATTAAATTAAAATTCTGTATAAATCTACCTGTCTTTTTACAAAATGTATTTTTAAAATCTAAACCCAGTATAACAACAATAATACCTCGTGAAACCAGGCAAAGGAGAAGATGAAAGATAAGATTTGATGTTTAGTTTGGCTTTATAAGTCATTGCAGATGTGCAGAGAGTGCAACGGGAAGAGAGAAAGGAATACTCACCTTTTCAGAAAGATATCAGTAGCTATATAGGTGGTCAGGGACAACCGCACAGCAGTAAAAAAACTCCATTGCAACACCAGCTGTTCTTCACAAAGACTTGGAACTTGGGGCTTGTGAGTTCTGCAGTCAGCTCTGCTTCAGTTTATTTTGTGACTGTGGAGGCGTATCTGCATCGTTCTGGGTCTCCTATTTCCAGCTGTCTGCTTTTTGTATTTGAAGTCTAAGCTTTAGTGGTAAGGATGATGCACATTTACACTGTGTGTTTTCCTATATCTCTGCTGCAATAGATGAAGTATTTATTTAGCCACATTGGTGGTTAGAGGTCACAAGTCTTTCAAAAAGTGGAGGTTATAAATTTGGCTCAAACATGCCTGTTTTTTTATTTCTGGATTTTACTTTTCAGTGAGCAAAACCACCATGGGCATTGTCTAGGAATTATTGTTTGATGTGTGAATTCAGTAAAAATTTGCTGCAAGTGCATATAATGTCATCTTGTTGAAGCCACAGTATGTCTGGTATGGGCAACAGTGAAACTTTGGCATTTTCTGTTCTAGCATGCCCAAGTTCTGCTGTGGGTTGTCCTGTCAGTGTTGTACATAAGCTGGTACCAGTATTGCAGAAGGCAGCATGACTAATTGTCACTTGTGGTTCCTTCATTTTCTGTCTTCTTCCAACAGTACCTGTAGCTTGTTTCCAAAAGAAAAGTGGCTCCTGTAATTACACTACAAATCCTGAATCTAGAAATGTGATCTTGTTGGCCTATTTCAGCCAAGAGTCCAAGTGTCAGAAACTCAGAGATACTCTGTTCCCACAAATGTTTTGAAAATAGGCTGGTGGAATTAAAGGGACCCTGAGGTGGCAATGGAAGTGGAACCTTTGTTAGGCATGAAAGAATTGGCATAGGTGATGCTAACAAGGCTGTCCAGCTGGACCCTACAAACCCTGTAAGTAATCATGGTATGAAATGTATGTCCTAGCATTTAATTTCTACAAGTGCTTGAGTTTATTCATTTAGCTATTACTGATTTCCTAGAAATTATTAATCTTGTCTGCTGTATTTGTTATAAAAGAGTACTACTTTGACAAGCTTTAAAATAGTGGCACTGTAATCAAAACAAGCCTAGTTATATTCATGTAAAAAATGTTATTATGTAAGACAATTTGAAGTGGGGAAAATTATATTTTGATAGAGAATATTTTCAGCTTTAAATTCTTTTATCTCAAATTTTCCATAGAAGAATTTCCTCTTACATATAACAACATGGATCTGTCAAAGCTACCTTCAAACTACTGAGTTTGTGTACTGGGAAAAAACCCACAAAAATCCAGGGTTTAACATAGGCTTAGAAGTTTAGTATGCTTTTGCATGACCTGCTAGATGGTGCTCTTTGAGGCTTCTGTCTGCTTCAGAAGCATCTTCAGTTTGCACACAAGAAAAGTGTTGCAAAGAAATCCTTACCTTCAGGATGGAGCAAACTGAGCCTGCTGTTAGGCTTTGTTTCACAGGATACATATTGTACCAGAGCTCCTGTGCAGAGTACTTTAAAGCAGAAAAAGAGAGACATTGATTTAGACTAAAGCCTCAGGCTCAATCCTTCTCATGTCTATGCTTTAATGGTAAGGGAGGCTATCATAAATAACCTTGTGGCGAAAGGGAGCCTGCAGCCTTCAGAAACAAATGAAGAGCATGAAAATGTATAGAACGGGTAGTTTGTTCTGCTTCTTATGCTGTGCTGAAAAAAAAAAAAAAAAGACAATATGAGGTCAAACTGGGCTTTAGTTTAAGCACTTGCATATATTATCTACGCCATTGTTTATGCTGAAACAGACCTCAAATGCTTTTGGTTCTTGAGTTTTGGTATAATCTAATCTCACATTGTGGAGTGTCTAAGTAAAAGCTTTGTTTCTGGGTCACCTTTCAGTTACAATTCCACATCCTTCTTGCAGTAACCAGTAGTGCTTGGGTAAAAAAAACACAAGCTTTACCAAAGTAAAATGCTCCTCAGCACATACAGTTCTCCCTGGGGAGAAGATGAGGGAACAAACAACTTGTGGCAGTCCAAAGAGAACTGTCAGTCTGATACTACCCTTCATGGTAACAACTAAAGCTGCAATTGTTTAGAGTTGACTGAAAGAATACTTGCAAATGTAAAATGGAAAGAAATTGAGACTGCCAAAGAACTGGGAGTCTGTTTTGTTTCTGGCAGCATGACTAAACACAATATTTTGTTTTAAGGAGAAAAAGGAATTATGGGTAGCTGGAACATTATCATTAAGGTTAAAGTTAAAATCAAAACCATTAAGAAATATGAAGAGTTATGGTTACTGAGCAATGTGCTCGCACACATAGTATTTATATAGCATCAGTGGAACAGTTATGGACAATATTTCAGTATGCATAGTAGAATGCTTGATCAGTAAAGTAAACCTGGGTTAGTCTGATCACCTGCTGACACATCTGGGAATCAGTAAAGAAAGCACATTTTGAAATAAATGAGAATCAATCGTTATTACATTTTTTTCCCCTTGTGTTTTTAGACCATAAGTCTTTGGACCCATAAGTCTTTTAAACTCAGTTTGTACTAGATGCAAATTACCTGGCATGGTACAATATTATAACATCACAAAGATTTGTGCAGGTGAGAAATGCAAGTTGCATGAATACGAAGCACACAAAATTTGGAAAGTCCCTCAGGAAAGCTTCAAGCTAGTTTACTGAAGATTACATTTCTTTTACTATGATACAATGAATAATTGATTTTTGAAATAGTTCTTACAAGCAGGCCTTAGAAGACAAATCATGGCATTCCAAAAGCAAGATAAAACTTTTCTATCTGAATTTATTTTTTATTTTGTTATAATAATTTCTACACTAGGCAGAAAAAACATCAGATCTGTGTTACCAACCTGGCCAATGATGATGAAGTATCTGAAATGTAATTAATTACTCTTTAAAGCTAAAGGAATTAAGTCATCTTGCTGGCTGGGAACTGAAGATATGATTTCAAAGAGTCTTGCCAAGCAAACTGGATGGTTAGACTTAAAGCTGTGAAGGAGCAACACTAAAGAACATGTTTCATTTTAAACACAAAAGGAATTTTATAGAATTCACTGTGACTTAAAATTAGTTATATGTTCCCTGGAACCAATGTTTCAACTCTAACCTTTGGCAATTTGACTTTAACACATACATCTGGAGTTCAAGTTGATTTGCTAGATAGCTTGCAATTTTCATGTGCTGCTAATTACAGTATAGGTTTGTGTTGCAAGTACTCTGGTAATTAATGTGCAATTAGTAAGTAAACACTTTACTTCTAATGCTCTATGAAAGCACAGAAAATTTGTACACGCTCCTCTCTTATTTCACAGAACAGATGTAGCATAGTGAGTGTTCTGCCTTCCCAAAAATACCTTTCCAATATGCTTTGTGCTTGGTCTGGAGCCAAGAGATGTGGAAGTATAAGGTCCACTTAGCAGTTATTTGGTGGGACTGCTGAGACTCAAAGTTCCAGTGCAGTATCAGAACCCTTTGATTAAGGCTGTAAGAGATGCTCGGAGAACTAGCTAGTTTTCATAGGTCAAGTGATTCTTCTGTTCCACTGACATGTGTATTTGAACTGGCCAGGTGGACACCCGTTTCTTGTTATTAATCACTCAAGGAATCAGGAATGATAGTTTTTGTAATCTGGTATCTGTAGCTTCTCCACATACTCAAGCTTACTCAAGGAATCATCTCTATTATTATGCATTTAATTCCACACAGCTGATAATCCAGTAAAAATGTCAGTTCTGTACCCATTAATAGGCCTTTCAACTGTCTAAGAAAAGGCAACAGTTTTTTGATGTGGAGGACTTGTCTAGTCTTAAAATGGCATATTTCTATGACAAATAAGAACTCACTTGATTGTACAGAATAGTAAGGGGCTCATCTGAAATGACTGGTCAGAACAAGATTTGATTTATTATGGTTTTGCTTTTTGGGAAAAAGAGCCCCTGATTACTCTTTTTTTTTTCCAGTGGCCATGGTGTTGTCACAGTAGAATCATCTACAGGATTTTTTTTCCCCAAGGTATATAGATAACGCTTTCACAGACAGAACTATATCACGTTACTTCTGTCCAATGCAGACCATGCAGTGAATAATCAAGGACTAAGAATATACCCTTGAGGAGACAAAGAGATGTGACTTAAGTGCTATACACTATTCTCAAATGTTTTTGAAGAATATAATTCACCCTTTGCTTATACAGATTTTCTTTTATGATGGGAATTTCCCCTATAAAAAGTGCTAAGAGGAAAAATGAAAAATGCTGGTGTGTTACTGGATTCAGGAGAAGGGATCATGCTAACTGAGCAGACCTCTAACAAAGCCCAAAGAATATGCAGACTCATGTGCCATATTGCCTTTTTGATTAAACATTACCTCTTAAAAAAGAATAATCTGCATGACAGCTCCCTTGTCATAGTGTCTTTTGAATTAGATAAGAGGAAGAAACTAATAAAATTCCACTGATAGAGCAATAATATTGGGCAAGTTGACACAGAGGAAGAATAACCTGAAATTTTAGTGAAACTAGTTATCTGAAATTTCTTCTTAGAGCAGGTAGATATCAATGATGAAGCAGTGAACTCAAGGATTAGAAGTGACTACCATCAACTCAAGTGGAAATGTACATTCTACCAATTGCTGCTGAGCTGACATGTAGTAACTTCCTAAAATTGCTTCTCTCCCTGAAAAAGATTAATGTCACCTCTGAAATTAGTAGTATCCTTTAACTAAATTTAGATTTGTGTCAGTACATTTTTTTCCAAAGCTTTTTGAAAACTATCAGTCCCATAAAACCTGATTTGAATCCAAAGATGTGAAAATACATGCTGTAATCAGGAACTAAATTTAAAAAAAACTGTCTGATGTAATTGTGAAAACTATTGGTTTTAATTATAAAAGTCTTCATTTGAACTTACCACCTGTGAGCTGTTGTGACGAACTTTTTAAACATAAATGTGGTTAGATTGAAATGTGCATTGGCTTGATCTTTGAGTTTGTTTCTTAAGGAATTTGACCCATCACATATGTGCATTATGATTAGACATGCACACGAAAAGGTTGCTGGTCTGCTCACAGCCTGCTGCTTTTTCAATGTGGCTACACACTGCATTTCAGTAATCCCAGCCAGGCCATTAGACAAACAAATGTAGTGAATGGTGAAATAAGGCTGTGACCATCTTCAGTTCTTGTAGCAGATCAGAACCTGGTCTTTCAGTTTTTGAAATACTGAGCTTGATTCAGAGAGAAGCTTTTGCATAGCTGGTTAGCTGTGTAAAATGCATTATTTCTTTGGAACAAGCACGCTCTTCGACTAAAAGCTGCTTAATTGGTACCTTTAAATGCAAGTTCATTAAGAGAATGATTATTAATACTCCTTTAACTTCTTTGTCATGTTAAAACACCATAAATGAGGCTGCAAAATGGAACAATGAATAATTCTGATCTCCCATAGGAACAGTGTTATGAAAAAATGCCAGGCCAGGCTTTTACACCAGCAAGGGTTTAAGAATCAGTCTTTTGCTTATGCTGTAGTATGGTAAAAAGTCATTTTGTAAAGGTAGGTAAAAATAGTTTCCTTTTGTGCCTTGAGATCAGGCTTGGAAACAGTTCTGTTTAAGCTGACTGTTCTTTTCATGCTTCCCACAACTGAGAAATTCTATTTAGAAAACTGAATGTTTACAATAAAACTGCATCTACCACTATGCTGGCTTTAGATGTAGGCATGTCTCACTGAAATTGAAATTGTAGCATGTGTTTATTGAGAACAGAATAAGGTAAACCAGTTTTGTTCCATGTGTTTTTTAATATTTTTTTAAATATGTAGCCACACTGAGGTTGAAGTAGTATGCCTTATTTTATGTATATTTGATAGTGCTTTTACCTAAGTAAAATTACTTCTTAGTAAAATGGTCACTTGGTGGAGACAGATGCTGTTTTGTCCTGAAGGGAAGCTCTGTACCTCAGCAGTTACCTTCTATTGTTCAGAGTTGCTCTCAGGTCTGAATTTTGATCATCAGAGTAACATTTTGCACAGTTCCTTATACATAAAACATAATCTGCTGAGGTAAGGTATACTTCTCAATATGACAAATTTGATGCATGAATATTCATTAGTTGTTTTCTCTTAGCTCTGTCCTAAAATTTTTGTATATAGTGGATGGATTTGATACTGATTTCTATCTGGTACCTGATATGTAGTTGCTATGGCTACCATTTTATCTAGACACCATGGCAAGATTGTGAACAATTAAAATAAAGCTAAATTAGAAATAAGTATTCTGTGGTTTTAATGTTGATCCAAATAACTTCATTTGTTTTTCTCTTGGTATTTGAGAAGAGCTTATAAGTAATGCTCTTCTGAAAAAAACAGAAACACAAGTATCACCTTTGGGGGAAATAAAACCATCATTAAAATACAGTTCACACAGTATTTTGCAAAACATCTTACAGTAAATATCAAAAGCTGAAATACTCCTCTTTCACAATTTAGCTATACCAACATGTGAACCATCTCTATGACTTAAGTATTGATCTTGTGGTTTACCATTAGATCCTTTCAATAGCTATGGCACAATATGTTTTGTTCCATTAATAAGATATATTCTGGAACCAGGAAATAAAAGCTCTAGACTACAGGTCGTTGTTCTTGGCTGATGTGGTCATTATTTCTTGTCATTGTACCTCAGACAGCTCTGTCCTCATTCTGGAATTTGAACTCACAGGTAACACGTCTTTACTTGGTGATGTCTCCAGTGAAGGCTGCGTCTTTTACACACTTACAGAAGAATCTCCTAGTTCCTTTGAAGGCTTGGAGGTACATTCAGACTGCCCAAATACCTTTTCATTTGTACTTGTATCTTACTGTTGGAAGGCCAAGTCTCAGACACGTTGATTGACTGTTCTCTGGCATTGCCTAGCTGTGGAGGCAAACGAAATCAAGTATTTTCATTCATCTGCCTGGGTTTACAAAGTTTCAGTGCCTCGAGATGGCAATGGGAAGCATTTACATAGGTCCTCTGCAAGATCTATTATAATTTAATAATGAGCAGCAAAGCAACTGAATTCCATCTGAATGGCTAATTCAATCTAAATCCCTCAGTCTGTTCAGACCACTTCTTGCTTAGCATGCATTGACATCAGTGCAAACTTCATCAGTCTCAATGGCTTTCAAAAGGAAACTTAATTCTGTGACCTTGAGCTAAGGTTACTCATACTGAGAGTGAGTACCTTTAAGGTGTTTTCCCCGCGTTTTCTAAAGATGACACTCATGAACTTTTCCGTTCAATAGCCATGGGAATCGAAGACCCAGCCCTGAAATTTTAACTTCTTTTTCAGCTATAACAAAAATTAATTTACTCATTGGCCTCAACTGCTTGATTTCTCCAAGTACTCGATTAAGATAGACACAACAGGCAGAAATATGCAGTGCCACATTAAACAAATGGCACATCAAAGGCATTTTCATTAACGTTCAACTTCAGCGCCAATGCACATTGTTAGACAAGACATATTCTTCATGATCTTTTTGGTTTCACTTTGGTGGTTATGCTGTAGCTACTTCAGATGCATTTTTAGTTGCAGCTGGAGAAATACACAGCAATAGGCCATTCAGAATGATTTAGCTATTGAATTAAGTGTGGAAACATGTCTCTAGGGTTCTTGTGGTCTGTTTTCACACTGAATTTGAACCAGTTTCTGATGTTTTATGTTTATGTTTTTGACATACTGTAGATTTTATATTGAAAAGGTCTAATTGTTACCAGCCATAGGTGAAGATTTGGCAGGTTGGCTGAGAACAGTTTTTACTTCCTGGGTAGGTGGGAGTAAGCAATTGTAGTTGTGCTGCTAAACTTTGGCACTAATTAGATAGTTGTTAAAAGTTATCAGCAGTGAAACAGTTAAATATTGGTATTGAAATTATCATCTCTGGATCATAATGCTGTCATTTGAGGCATTTGAAAATTTACAGTGATACTGTTTTGTGGATCCACAGCATGTTCTCATACATGGCTCATGAATGCTACAGATATTCCTTGATTTCTAATGAAGGAAATAAAATCACGTGTCAACTACATGGCAGATTCTGTGCCCACGGAACTGGGCTCTGTCTATACATCAAACAGTTTTCATACAATTCAGATTAAATACTTGATATTGCCAATTATGGTACTTGCAGGAAAGCCTACCTTGGTGGTACTTTCAGAGTCGGTATAAGAAAGATATGTTGTGAAGTCTGCTACAAAAGCAGTGCTAACACATTTTTAATATCCCTCTCAGGCTGTAAAATCATTGTGTCTTCCAATTTACATTTCTACAGTCATTATCTTCTTTAGGAAAAGCCGTTAAACAAGATTGTGTTGTTGTAAAATTTGCTGTTCTGTTGCAGTACCTATTCAATGAAGAGCCCTTAAAGAAAGAATTCCTGATACAAAATTTACAATCACTTTAAAGAAATTTAAAGAAAGTGAGATAGGCAAGCAGTGCCTGAAAGCAATGTGAAAATGTATGGGTTACTGCTATTTGCGCATGTCCATACTTTCAATTTGTTGGATGTCTAATTGGGACCTTCATTTTGAATTACTTGATTTTGTATTTTTTCATTTATTAACTTAATTAATTAATTAATTAATTATAGGAATTAAGAATAATTAATGACATCTTCTCTTTATTCAACTTAACCTTTGTAGAAAAAGCACATGTAAACATTTTGTTTTTGAGGGTCTTATAAGCAGAGAGATTAATTAAGTGAATGTTCAGGACAAAGAATTGTAATATTTGACATAAACAGATGGAATTCATTGAAACACAGACACTTCTAAGGTCCACATTTTGTATCTTTATTGTGTTTTACATTGAATAAGTTAATTTATCAATTAAGTTTTAGGCAAATACTGTTTCATTTTAAAAGACTTGTGAACATCTGTGATGTGCAAGAACTGCTTCTAAAAAAGTCACTAAAATATTGTAACACTGACATACTCTGCAGCACTAGCTCAAAGATTGCCTACAGGGAAGTTAATCTGATATACAGTACATGCAGGTATATTTTAGAAACTTATATCATAGAGCTATGGCTTATCAGGCAGAGAGCTCCTGAGAAAACATAAGTGTATTATCCTAGCAACCTAATTAAGAAGGCAAGAGAGGCAGAATACCGGCGTCTTTTTTTCATTTGGTACTTATTAATACCTTTTTAAAAGTAAAAAGGAAATGCAAAGAGAATAAACCTATGCTCTCAAAGAATTATCTATGAATGAATATAAAGTTAAAATACTTGTTAATACCAAATAAGATTAAACTTCATTTTCTCGCAGCAGCACTTTTTCAAAGAAGAAGAACTAAATTATTTTAAAATAATGGATTGGGCTGTAGTGAAAAGACTCATTCTGTTTAGGAAAATTTGTATGAAGAATGGAAAGGATCTGAACCTTCATAATATCATGAAATGTTTCCTATGGCTTTTCCTTTTCTCAGGCACCCAAGGTTGCCAACCGTAGCTCACACAATTATGGAAATCAGATTGTTGGCTGGACACCCAACAGCTTTTTGGCTGGACAGTAATTTATTGTTGTTTACTGTTGCATGGACAGTCAGTCCACAGTCATCACTCTTTTGGATGAATTATTAAAGTGTTTATTTTAGTGCACTATCTTCAGTATTTTGCCTTTGTCTGCCTCAAATCACTGAATTGTTTAGAATACTATGACACCTTTTATATTTTTGGACAACTCGTATCTACTAATTTCCTCATCCCAAAGTATTTCCAGAAATATTGAGTGCAGTTTCATTCCACGTTTACAGAAGATTATAATCCTGGATTATATGTTCCATTGAGATTATAAAGTGTATAGTGGCAAAAAGAAAGAAAAATAAGGTGGAAACTTTTGTCTTGTCCCCTGCCTTCCCAAAATAAGTATCTACAGAGCATCCCAAATAAGGTGAAAATATTTGGTCACTGAAAGCTGACCTACATTCCAGTTCAGTCAGAATCTAGGTGATCTGAATATATGTCTAAGTACCTCAAATGTTATATCACTGCTTAAGATACATCATTCACTTGGAATTTAGCAGATGCTTCAACTCTACAAGGAAACCTTTATTTATTACTGCAAGTGTTTATTTTAGAAAATAAGACAATTTTGTTGAATAGGGTGCTTGCTTGCTATGATAATGTCCACTAAACTTGTGATTTTATTTTTAGTTAATGTAGTTGGTAAGTGTTACAAATTGTAGTGTGAATGTAGTTATGTTACAAAAGTGTACTACCAGTATGGTTTATAGTCATTCCTTCTGGAGGAAAAAGTCCATATCAAGATTAGCATGTTATGTGAATTTTCTTTACTTATGCTGTACTGGGGATTTAGTAATTTAACAATTTAGTTATAGTGGTACTTTTTTTGTTGTTGTTCAGACAAGACCTTCAATGGGAACTATATTTTTAGTGGCAATATTTCTTATAATACAGATCATTATGATCAATAGTGCAATAAAATTATTTTGTCCTAGATAAACTATGTATTTAGGGAAAGTTTTAGCTTCTTATCACTATCAAAATCTTACCTTTCTATTGCCTTCATTGAAATTTAGGAATATTGAAGGTTATTAATTTTCGAAGCTCTACAACCTGCTCTGGGAAAGCGTGATACGTTTCTTACACAGTCCCCAGCACGTTGTCTCTGTGTAACTCCTGTCCCGTGTTAGTCCACACCATAGGGCTATGTCTGTATTACTAAATAAAATGCACCTGAACGTGTTCTCTAACTCTTAAAACAAGTGTCACATTATGACTTATATGATCAATGTTTCTTTTCTTTATCTGCTTTAAACATTGTGGCCATATAATGCTGTCTATTGGGAGTAAGAGCTAAGAGCCTGGCCTGTGCTGTCCTAGCAATGTGGCATAACGTGGGCGAGCAGCAGCTGATCCAGCAAAGCCACAGTAAAGGAACATGCTAAGAGTTAAATATGTTAAACAGTATGAAGAACTGCAAGACAGTGCTTGAGACTGTCCTGGCCCTGTTTAATTAGGTAATATAGACTCAGTTTTTGAGACTTTCTGTTTGTCAGAAGATGCTGCCTGGGAATTAAGCTTACACCTGTGCTCAGACTTCGCCATATGACAGTGATTCAGAACAGCACAAATATGGACTTGATCAGACCCTTTTTCCCTAATTCTTTTGATGTTATTATCACTTAAATAATGAAAGGTTCCTCCCTGATTAATATCTTTGACTTTAATAAATCATTTAGTCATTTCCTTTTCTTCTATTGAGGCAGCAGAGCTAGTTCCTACGTTCCCTATCCTAGGCATCAGAATGCGTGGCTTACAAATAAAAATTCAGAACTTGTCTAAATATTCCTTTCAAAAACCCCCATGATTGATAGTCCTTTCCTGACTTGCCTGCTCCTTTTTAGCTCCTTCTTGTGTAGATAATCTTCAAGCCAAAAGCAGAAATTGGTATGCATGCCTTACAATTCTTAACACCCAATAGCTTAAAATTTAGAGGAGCAAGTCTGACTGATTTTGCAAAGCTTAGCTTTTTTGTTTGTTAGACTATGAAACAGAACCAGATATTAATAAAAAAATTGACTTAAGACTGGAAGGTGACCTTTTGGGTCATTCAATCAGGATCCTTGCAACTGCAAGTATCCATGTTATATAAACTTTTGGTTTGTCTAACATATTTTGCAGGCCTCAAAATATAGATTTGTTTATTATTATTTTAAAGAAGAATAGCTTCCTTTCTTTGAAGGTAAAGCTCCATTTTTCCTCCAGAAAACACCCCCTCACTATTTGAAATCCTGATATTTCTACTGCGTATAGCCAGATCTCTCTAATTCTATTGCATCTTGGTTGTGCACTGTACATGTAGGGCCCTTATTGTGTAAGTTACCTTCCCTCTGTGATTGCAGAGGAGTCACTTTGCTCTTAGTGAATGGTAAAAGGTGCCTGAACACTCTGCATACAGAACATATCCAAGTCAAATGTAGAAATAAGTTTCCTATTGGCTAAAACACAAAAAAAATCACTAGGATTAACGAGCTACTCAGCTAAGCATTAGTATGCTCCCCACCCCAGTAAGACACCTGGGGAACATTTGCTGGCCAGACAACTATCAGTCAAGTGGGGAAAGGTTGACTTCTGTTCCTCCTTGGAGCAGATCCTTGATGGTACTGAAGTGTCCTCCTCTGATTCCCTGTTTTTTCCTGAAAGTTTTTGTACCTTTATAGGTTGTATTTGTTTTCTCCTTAAACCACTAAGGATTCTTATCTCAGAAATCCTCTATTTGCAATGTTTCCTTTCTTATCTTGCCTGTCTTTACGGATCTTTCTGTTGCTCTTCCTTACCTTGTAATTTGTGTAGCAGCCAGAGCTGAGGTTACACAACAGCTGTATCAGAGCTGGGCCTTGGACCTTCAGTCACAGGCAGCTCTGGTGGGGGGTCAGCCTGTCAGGGTGGTTAGAGAAAGGCAGACTTACAACCACGCCAATATAAAATACCAGCCTATTTAGAGTCATTCACATTTCCCATACATATCAGTGTTTTTATATTCTCAACTCTATCATTGAAGTTTTTTACATTTTTTGAGAAATCCTGTTTTCTTTCAGGTCAGCATTAAGGAAAGAGAGTGCAAATGAATCATTTCCACATTAAAAAGTGCAACCTTTTAGGTGTGGTACTCCAACCAGATATCCAGACAACACTGCCTTCTTAAGGAGGATATCAGATGTGGAGACAACAAAGGAATTGGATGCAACATCAGAAGGTAACAATATATCTGTTCTTATGGACTGAAAAACTATCCCAAAGGCCTATTTCTCTTCTCTAGAATGTTCTGCTTTCTTATTTTTACTGAGAAGCATTTCTATGGAAATAGAGAAGTATGTAGTACTTTCATGGAACATAAAGCAGAATTCCATTTAGTGCCTACCCAAAGTGTGGGTTGTTGGTTTGTTTGTTTTTTTTTTTCATTTGCAGTATGGAAAAAATGGACAGATAAGGAATAAAAAGCTTAAAGTAGTGGAGTTTGAAGACAGGCAGGTAGGTTACATTTACTGATTAATCTATAAAACATAATACATGAAAATCTTTGCAAATAAACCAACTGCAGGCAAATGACCAAGTTATGACTGTTTAATCTAGGCGTAGATTTTTATTTTCTTGATAGAAACACAAAATTAATGCTTGCCAGCAATAGTGGGTCACTGATTGGAAGGGGTAGAGGTTCTTCTTATTAAGTTGAATTGCTGAGATTTTTTGTTTTGCCTTGAACATGTCAAATTGATTAAACTGAATAAAAAGTTAAAGAATAGTAACATTTTTTAGCTGGAGGCACAAGGAAGAGGTGTTATACTCGCAGGGAACATTCAAACCAGATTTTTATTTAAAAAAAACATATAGCGTATATTTGCACATGTAGGTCAAACAGTGAAACAACACACGGAAAAATTTTAAAACTGATTGAAGTGCAAATGTAAACTCATTTCTGGTTGTTGTTTCTCTGTAATTTGTTTTGGTTTGCTGGCTTATCTAGGCAGTAATGCAGAGGTAAGAAGAGATTTTTGTTTACATGAGGCTAAAATAGCCTCAAGAAAACTTTCTGTTTCAAAGGAGGGAATAGCAGCATTGACACACTCAGTTTTACATTATTCTTTTCCCAGTGCTTCTTCCAAATTTCACCATCATGAAATACAAAAGTGAAGCTTTGTGCCATTCTAATCCATGCCAATCTTTTCAGACCATGAGACAGCTCTGTAGATATTAGGGACCATTGCTGGGAACCCAGACAAAACTCAGGATGGCCTCACTGTATCTGTGCTGGTATTGATGCTGTGCTGTCAGACCATACCAAGGCTTGTGGTAAAGCCAAGAGACTTTCAGAGCTGTCGATGCAATCCTAACATGCCCAGTGTCACTGTACTTAGTGATCAACAAGACTAAGGGTATAAAACTAAATACAAACAAGTTTTACTTAACAGAAAAGCATGTTGTGGGAAAATCTAGAATAAGAAACATGCCAATTTAGTGCAACACTGGAAAAAATGCACAACAAAAATTAAAATTGAATTTAATTCCTAAACTGTTGTCCAGGTACGCAGATGTTCAAACAGAAAATAACTTGGACATATTTTCTTCAGAATTCGAGTTTTCATGGAGGATTCTATGAATCACCAAGACTGCTTTGGAGTGGCCAGGAGAGAAGGAACTCTTTAGCTCCATGAACTAAACCACAAAGATTGTAATAGCAGAAGTGCCATCACAGAGAGAAAGTATCAATTATCCTGCATGGCAAATGTTACTTCCAGCTCTGCGAAGTAAACGAGAATTAGTTAAACTGTTGTGGTCAGTATACATACATGCACATACATACATGTGCAGGGACAAAACGGTGTTGCTTCATCACTAAGGAAAAAGCCCTAGCCCAGTAGAATCAACATTTTAAAATCTATAAGCCAGACAAATGATGGAAAAACATTGGTTCAGTGTCGCAGTTAGCAGTGATAGATTTGTTTGTCACCAACAACTGTGAGCTATGTGCTTTTTAAAAATACTTTTAACACCAGAAATTTAAAAAGGCTTCTTGTTTTGAAGCTTATTATTCATCTTCCATACCTCTTCCAGCCTTGGTATACACTTGAAGGAAAGAAAACCAAACCAGGATGGTCTTGCAACTTTTTAACACTAGTAAAAAAGCTGGCAGCTAATTAGACTATTCTTTGTATGAAATATATCCTGCAAATCTTTACTGTGTAGCATATTCCAATTTTTTTTTTTTTTTTGTATTTACAAAATATCTAAAAGTAAAACCACATTCTCCCTTATTAACACATCTTTTTCAGGAGAGGTGCTGCAGAGTTCAGAAGCTGCACTGGCACATACTGCCTGGTTGTTTCAGTCCTTAAGTTTACCACTTAATGTTAAGAGCACAGGTGCTCAACATACAGCAGGGAAAATGAAGCACCTTAGAAGTGACTTCAAACAAGCTGCAAAGATGAGTGAAGAAATGCGGAGGAGAGAAACAAGAGAATTCAATTTCTCAAAGGCATTTGTCTCTGGTTGGGATTCTTAGATCTCAGCTTTCTTCCTGCTGAAGTAGCTTCATTTTAGTGTAGCTGCAATAAAAAGAAAGGTAGCTCTGGAGATGGCACTTGTTTAATTATAATATGCTGTGTAATGCAAACTGCAGTCCACTTTCTCCAGTTTAAACAAACTAATAAAAACTTGCTATTTCTTCAAGGATAAGCATGTTTAAGTCTACATGCTGGTTTTCAGTTCCTCACATGGAATCATAGAAATATTGGTTGGAATGAATCTCTGGAATTCATCTAGTCCAACCTCCCACTTCTAGTAAGACTGTTGCTGGATCTAAGTCATGTCAGCTGTGACTTCATCTAGCTGAGTCCTGAAAATCTCCAGGGATGGAGTTTCCATGGCCTTTCTGGGTAACCTGTTCAAAGGTTCAGTACCTTCCTGGTGAAAAACTTTTTCCAAATGTCCAGTGTGAACTTCGACTTGAGGCCATTGTCTGAAATGTTTGACACCATCATTTTTGTAATTCCCCTTCAGTTAGTTCTTGTAGACTGCAACTAGTTCCTCTCAGTCTTCATCTTCTCGTTGTCAAACTAAACGAGACTTTTTCTCTCGTCTTCTCCTTGTAGGCCACATGTCCTCTGCCACAAGAGCCCTCTCCTGTACTTTCTCCAGTTATCTTAATTTTCTATTCAAAATAGGTGGCACAAACCTAGATACACTATTCCAAGCGTGCCTTGCCAAGGCCACGTAGAAAGAGATGTAATCACTTCCTGCAGTTTGCTGGCCATGATCCTCCTAATATGTTTGTTGTTTGGTTTGTATGAAGGCACTCTATTGGCTAATATGCAACTTGAGATCCAACATGATGACTCCAGAAGCTTTTCAGCTGGGTTGTTCTTCAGCCAGTTGGTCCCCAGTCTGTCGCAATACATCAGAGTTTTCTGCCTCAGGTGTTGAACTCTATACTTCTCATGGAACTTCATGAAGTTTCTGTTGGCTTGATACCAAATATCTCTTCAAACTGAAAGTGATGTTTTTCAGAACTGAGTTTTTCTTTCAAAGTCTGTAACACTGTAGAATTAATCTGACGTGGTACTTGAAAAGTTTGAGGTACTTTAGTGACAAATAATTTTGCAGTGTTTCTAAACAAAGTCTTTGGTCGGAAGTTGCCACTTTGTTGTAATTGTTTTATTGCTGTAGAAGTCAGTCAGGCTTTCTTCGCAGAAATGGTGTAATGTAGGAATGAACAAGACTTATGCCTTAACGGTAACCTTGTTTTCTCTTAGGTTGAAGCCTCTAGGTTTGAATTAGCCTGTGGTCTAATTTTATAGCAAATACGAAGGATCCTAAAAGAAATTTCGAGGGGACCTGAATTGACTTAACATGTACTAGGGTGAGACCTGGAATTATTAATAGTGACAGATGTTTGCAGAACTCTGAAGAGATTTTATATAAATCAAGAACATCTACATTTAGATTTGCAAATTAAAACTCTATTCATTTCATGTGGATATGAGTACCTGAGGAGGAGAAGAATAATAATAACCTTCTATTTTTTTTAGAAATGTACCAATGTTGATTGAATTATACCTTTATTGCCACGAAATGCTGTTTACCAACTGGTAGGATAGTATGTCTAAGACTTTGCCTATTGCTCTTTCACAGCATGGTTACAACTTTTTAACACAATCACAAGCTCATTAAGGCAAAAACACAGCTGCTTAAGTCTGTAAAATAAGCGGTTTACAAGAAAAAGCATAATCAGTAGTATCAAGTATTTTGTCAATTATATTAGCAACAGAAAAATAGAAAATGATGCCTGTTTGACAAGAGACTGTTTTAAGATGTTGTATTTGCATAATGCTTGTCTTTTCATGCTATAGAAAGCAACAAGACATCGTAAAAGAGATACATCCATTATTCATGAATTTAAATAATCTGACTTGCATGTGGAAAATAAGATGGAACTAGATTTTATATTGTCATAGTTTGCTGCTTTTTTTTTTTAACAAAATTACAGGCAATTATTGCTTGTTGTTTTTTAACTAATCCTGTTTCTTCAGAGACTGATTCATTTTATGATCCTGCACTTAGCAAATTAAATATTTTCTTATTAACTTCAGTATAACTGACACTTTACATGACTCAGAGTGCTGAGACTAAAAAACCCAGGCAGAATAATCCTGTCACATCTGTGGGACTGATTAGATGTAAATATCAGTCACAATAATTTAGGTTTGCTGTAGTGCACGTGGCTCCTCCAGATGCCCTTGTATTGTAAGCATGGACGTTGACAGAGTGCTTAGCAGATCTATGCTGGTTTCAAAAGACAAAAGTAGTTTGGAAAGAGAGCAATGTTCTTCTGTCCCTCCATCTCAGTTTTTAGGCAAGAACTGTATATCTTGGCACAGAATTAGTGACCAGATGTAATCATCAATGGAAGGGGCATAAAGCAGACTAGTCCTTATCTGTTTACCCAAATAACTTACGGAACAGCCATACTACAAAAAATTATACCTGAAATTGGGTTAGCTCAAAGTGCTTGGATCTCCATGTTTTTCCAGCTCTCCTGAATATGTTCCATGTACTCTTTCTGTGGCTTCTGTACCCATTTCCTCAACATAAACTCTTCTCTCTTTCCAGTGAAAAATTGCAATGAAGCAGCTCTTGTTGTTCAGCGCAACAGCTCTGCAGCTGTGGTGTGCAGCTCTGAAATGAACAAGAGATTTTGTTGCATCAGTTCTAAAGCTCCATCATCTCCCTCCCACAGGCGCCCCAATGAGAGGTCAGAACTTACCTCACTCTCCATATTCGGGCTTTTTCTTTCCAACTCTTAAAGCATAGTCTCAACTTGACCAAGCTTCCTTTGTGTTTCTGATTCTACAACTTTATATTTTCTAAATTTAATGGTGTATTTTGCAGACAGTGAGTTATCTAGTAATAGTGTTGCTGTATCTGTGGTAGCCTGGGGATGTAAGAAAATGAAGGTTTATAAACAGAGGTCACATCTTTTAATTATTTTACCAGTTGAAACATTCTATAGAGCAATGAAGACTTCTCTAACATCGGTCTGAGGCAAAATGCAGGATGCTGATACAAGATTTCATTAATATAGAGTTAAAGGAGGTAAATGCAATTATAATTAATTTAAGTTTATGGAAAACAATTACATTGTTGCAAAACAGATTCTTCTTCCCCAATTTAATATTTTTTTGTATCTTACCAAAGATATTCTTTTATCTTCACTGTAACCATTGATTAACTTGCTTATTTTTCTTTGACCAAGATCAATTTGAACTTGGAAAACACTGAGTTACTAACCAGTGATGTGATCAGGAATTTTTAAGAGAACTGGGCAGGACAGAACCTGTCAGAGCTCACTTTACTTTTGTGACCTCTTACAAATGGATTAAAGGTCAAGATTTTTATATTTAATAGTGCTCAAATCTATATCTTAGTGTGGTAGATACTATTATGAGACAACTAAATGAACTAATTACATGGACTAGAACCCATTCCATTATAACTCTGACTGCTTCTACAGATTCACAAATATAAGCAAATTTTTTTATATTTTTTTTCTGCCAATCTCTAACCAGCAGTTTTATAGCTGCTGTCTGCTGGTCTTCCAATCCAGGATGGAACTCACTTGAAAGAGAAAGTTTGCAGGTTTTGTTTGAATTATGAAAAAAAAATGTTTCTTTAATGTTAAAGAAGGAGTTTCTTGAACTCATTTAAATTGATCAGGTTTTGGTGGCTTTCCAAGCTACTTTTTAAAGTACTTGTTTAAAGGTTAATAGACTTAACTTTTAGGAATTATCATCCTCTAACTGTAAGTCTTTGTTATCTCACCACAGAATATGATTCCTGCAGCTCAGGGTTAGGTAACACTCCATTAATCTCATCAAGTGTACATTTTCATTTAGATCCATTTGGTTACACAGACAAAGAGGAGAATCTGCTGACATGTGTGGTACAGTGCCAGCAGTCAGCTGAAGTAAGATGATCATGCAGCTTTTTTAGAGAACCAATTTCTGGATTATTGGCATGGATTATCTGGTGAAGATTTTTTAATATTGTGGAACTGTAGGATTATAAATCATTACACTTTATTGTTCAGTCTAGTCATTACTGGGAAAATAAGTTTCCTGCAGGAATATGTATCAGGTTTAGTTCTGGACTGAGATTATTTTATACTTAGTCTCACATCAGTTAAAAATGCAGCTTAATGAGCCTAATTCCTTCCAAATTTGAGGCTATAACTTCTGACACATTCAGCCTCTTGCAAAAGTAATGGTCTGAATTTTGTGGCCTGTAGTTACAAGTAGGACTGAAGTGATGTGGAGTGTAGATTAAAAGTTCCTCTGAAGTCTCTTGGTGCTGAGCAGAAATGGAATTGCAAGCGTGTGCCCCTGCATTGAGGGACCAGGCTTCCTGACTTAAGATCAAGTTACTTATCAAACAATTGAAGAAAGGTTGCTGTCTTTGGTGGAACCTTGTGCCTTGTTTTTGCTGAGTTTAGCAGAGCTCTGGCTGTCTGGTATTGCAGCTTAGGACAATTTTGCCTCCATGTAAAAGTTCAGATGCACTTTCCAGAGCAGTTGGCAGCAGATTTGCCGTGCAGCATTGCATACTGGGGATGGAAAGAGTCTAAGAACCGGCGCAATGGTCATGAAGTGTTTTATATTTATGTCTCTGGTGCTCATTTTTTGGCATTCATGTGAGTTATCCTTGCTAAAGGTTACCTTAGAACTATGTTGCGGCTCTGGGTGTCAAGGCTTGTCTAATCACCAGAGCATTGGTGCCAGTATTTGTTCATTGTTGAGGAAGCCAAAACCACTTGAGTAAAAATTCATTATCACAGTAAGTTTCTCTAAATACAGTACTTTTTTTTTTTTTTTCCCACTAAGGTATCAAAAAAGATTGCGTTTGTCTGAAGTCACTTGGAAATATCTGACAAGAGGCTCTGTGTAATGGATTTTCAAAATAATATTGTCCTATGCTGCTTGCATACTTTTATCATAAATATAAGTAGAATGGAGGGATATATTATTTTGCATTATTTTTCTTTGTTTCACATTTAAGCATTGATGTCTTAATTACATATTCCTTTGTGATCTAATACAATGTGTTTGATTAAGGAGCATATTAAAATACTTCTATTTTTAAAACGTCCTCTGATTCTGGGTTAACTACTTTGTTGTTGTTGTTGTTCTCTGCATATAATCTTTGTACCAATGACATTCCCTGTGTTTATTCAGGAAATACTTTTGTTCAGGGACTTGGAATCTGTTCCTTCCCTTATTTTTGTAGGACTGGAAATCTTCTCTTACATTCTTACTTATAAAAAGGGAAAGCCTAACAATTCCATCGAGGTGCTTTTATTTTCTCTGTGGCAATGATGGCTCTGGAGACAACAGAAACCACACCTCACTGCTACAGAAGCCAGAAAAGTCTTTCTCTTTTAATCTCAATGGAGAGTGAGTCAGATTTCATGAGAACAGATGATAACTTTTAGATCAAAGGTACCAATATGTTGCTGTGGGATGGAGATGTATCTCAGAACTCTGTTCTGTCCATTCCCTCAGTGGAGAACACTGCTATAATGTCTTCTGCTCCAGTACTGCAGCCTCAGTCTGCAGAGTCAATGTGGCTACAATTAAGCAGCCTAATCAAAACTGAGAATTTCTGAGAATGCTGAGATTTCAATGAGTTTGTGTTCCCACTAAATATGAAATCTATATATCTAGAGTTTTTTTCTATTTTAAATTTGTTTTTAAACATTTTCCATTTAGAAACTGAAACTCTCTGCTTTCACATTCCTCATTGCAGACTGAACTGAATGCCCCAGATTACTTTCTGCAGCCTTAAGGTCTTGTTCCTGGTGCGGGAAGATCCCTGTTTCACCAGAAGGTCATTCACTAGCTGTGACTGAACCCAAACTATTCTATGATTCTACGTTACTTGTGTGAGGGCTTCAGCTGGGGGCTTCCAGTGTAGTATTTGCAAGATACTTCATGTCTTAACTCACACCTGTATCAACATTTGTGCCCCTAAAATGAGACCGGTGGCTGGGAGCAAAGCCAGTTTGGGTGCTCCAGGGCTGACACAGCATCCTCTGGGAGGTGCTGGTGCTTTACAGTTCCCAGCTGGTACCTTCTGGGGCGCATCTGCCTATGGAGGCACTGAATGCTGCTTAGTGATCTTGGGGAAGCTGAGGAGGAGCAGTCTTGGAAAGCTGGTCTCTTAAAAGCATTATAATAATTGTATTCAAAATATTATGTTTACTCATTTTAGATAAGTTCTCTGTGTGGAACTGTTATTTAGAATTACTGGTAATTTAAAACACAAACAACCAACAACAGCAACCAAAACAAATGACAACAGAATCTTTGAAAATTTTCCTTTTCTGTAGAGAATGAAAGATTTTAACCAGAAAAACACATTATTCTGCATTATTTCTGCATTTAACAGTCCCTGTGACAGCATGTCCATCTAGGATGAGACTAAACAAAAAAAAATCTCAGTCATTTATTTTTATCCAAGCTTAGTTGCACGTACCTTATTTTAACTGATGTGATTATGACTACAATGCGGCAAATCCTGGAGGTCATCCTCTGTTCCTTCAGGGGACAAATAATGTAAAGAAAGCAGATTTACCAAGGCCATGTAAATAAAGTTTCTTCATATTTTTCTTGTCAACCTTTCGCATGTTTAGTGGCTATTTAAGCTTGCTAAAAAGAGCCATTATTGTATCACCAGAGCGTTTGACTTTCGTTTTCTCAGTGTAAATAATTCAGGTAACTACTGTGGCTGCCTCGGTACCTGCTTTGGATCCCGCAGGGACAGTTGCTCTTGGCAGGTCTTGAGGACCAGCGACCTGTCTGTGTGCCCTCCCTGCTCTGGAGAGCTCTCCTACCACCTGTGCTCCAGGTGGAACATCAACAGCTTCTGCAGCTATGCCTGAATGTCTCACAGCTCGGCACTTTTGTTTATGTGGCGACCCTATAATTAAGAAAAAAATATAGAGAAAAAGAAAAAATGTAAGAATTTTCTATTGGTCTATTTCTCTTTTTCATGCTTTTGTGAATGCTTAAAAAAACCCCAGCAGACCTCTTGTATCACCTCAAACCATTTCAGGTGTTTAACTTCTTTTCAAAGCAGCAGTAAAACTTTATAAAAAAATGACTTTATCTTAGCCTTATTTTCAAGGTTCAGGCTTTAATCTAACTTGTAGCATTACAATATTGTATTTTAAAAACATTCGCAAAAGGGGTTTTAATTAACATTGAAGTTAATTTTATCTTTAATGGTAGGATATATTTATGCTGAGGTTTTGGGGATTTTTTTTTAAACTATGGTTATATAAGGAAAAGCTACTGAATATATGACCTGATTCTCAACATTGCTTGGTAGCGGTAGTGCCCAGAAAGCCCAAGATTGCGGAGTTGAGTTGTTTGGTTCACAGCCTAAATTTAACGGATCTATCAGCCTAGGAAGTTTCCAAAGCTCTTGAGGTGAAGCTAAGCTCATGTTTCTGAAAACAAAGCACACGCCAACTAGTGTCTGTACGCCAGCTTTCAGTCTGGGAATATGTAAATAGCAGCAGAAGTAGGAAGAAGCATTTGACCAGTTGCATAATGCTGTGCACCACATTACTGAACCTGTTTGGCAAAGCTGATACAGGAAAGCTCTGTATTTAAAAGGTTGTGGGGGAATGTTACTGATTGGAAAAAAAAGTGTACACAGAAGAGGACAGCAAAATCCCATTTAGTCCAACATGGCAGGGAGAAATTAAAAGACTCCTTGTGACTAATGAGTTCGGGAACATCTTTGACTCAGTTCAATTACTGAAAACTCATTTTAATCCAAGATATTGAAGACTTAATAGCAGTGCAGTTTACCTTATCAGCTTTAATAAATAGTGGAGCATACTCAAAAAAAGAGTCAGTGACTGCTATTTACTTCACTGTAGTGATTTCTTGTAGCTTTAAACAAAAACAAAATGCAGACTATGATGAGGTCACGCAGAATTGCTTGCAATGCACCGTGACAGCTTTACAAGACCTCTTTGAAATGCATGTATCCCTTTGGTCAGTGTAATCCAGTTTCTCGTTGTAACACAGAGGAATTGTCACGCCCCTTGTTTTCTGGCCTGCTTTGTCCATTTTTATTGCAGTCTTAGCTGTATGTGACACAGAAACTAAATTATATGTAATTTTTGTAAATCTTGGGCATTTTAGCAGCTGTTGCATGAAGAGCAGAGGCACACCTGAAGCAGGCATAGGGTTTTCCAAGGGGTTGAGGTCATCACAACAGGAATTTCTAGGTGATCTCTGTGTATTCATGAATTACAGCATTCAGCTTCATTGGGGGATCATACTGAAGTGCTGACTTCGCTAGAGTGAAGTTGGCATGGCCTTCAAATATGAATATTGGCTCATTTGGATGTCTAAACTACACACATATACTCAAGATTACCTTGAAATCTGGCATGTCCTGTGCTGATGTGGTATAGTATTTGAGACTCAAATTCAGGCAAAAGTCTTCAAATTCATTTTCCATTTCATAAAACAGAGCTTTTTTAGTGCTAGCAAGTGAAGGTCACAACTTTCGGGAAGATGTGGCCTGTAAATCATTAATCTATTTATATCTCAAATGTTCTTAGTTTCTCGACCCTTATCCTAGCCAGAGCAAAGCACCTTGTGCACCTCTGAGGGACCTGTATGGGGAGCTTAATTCTCTCTTTAGGGAGACTGCAGAGGGTCTCCTGGGCCAATAAAATGCATCCTTGTGAAGCTGCCATTTGAGAGTGACTCTGGTAGGGACATACTGTGGCCACTGACCTGCAGCACCATCCAATCTGTGTAAAGGTCTTGCTTGTCATTGACAGAAATCAGTGTTGAACTTAGAAATGACTGTTGGAGGAAACCGTGTTCCTCTTCCTTTTAAGTAAAAGAAATATCTTCTGAAATTATATGCTTTACATGGGTTACAGTTCAGCTAGTTCAGAAAAGAAATGATGTATTGAATGTTTGTCAGGGGCAGAGACTACAGGATGAAAAGCTGAGGAGGAAAAAACTTGGGGTTGCAAATCATGGGAAAAAGTGAAGTGTTGGGGCAACTCTGGAGAGAACAGCCAGGGGGGCTAAAACTGGAAAAGCAGGAAGAATTGTGTTTATAGGGGACAGAGGTCAGTTGTGTCTTACTGTGTATCAGGATCTTGAAGGAACTCATCTGTCATGAACCTGGGGTCCTTCTGCAAGACCTGATACTAGGCTTCTTTCCTTAAAGGCTAAGAGAGCCATGGACCCTCCAATCATCTTGGTCTTCTTGTCCCAGGCTCCATCTTGAGCAAGCCGAGGAGGGCGTTAGGCACCACAAAGAAACCTTCAACTTCGACCAGCTGCTTTTTGTTGTGTCAGTGAAGAATAATGCTGGCGGCTCCGGCTTCCTGCTTCCTCTGCAGGTGCTCAGTGCAAAGGCGGACAGCTGGGCAGGGGACAGAGGACAGGGACCTCTGTCCAGGATGAGTGACAGGGGCTATTCTGGGCTCTCCGGAGCTTGGCCTGTGATACAGCTTTACCCACTCTGCCAAAATTCCCCACCTGAGGACACCTGTTTTGTTTTGACTGAGTTGTTTCACTGGATACCTTTAACTGCCTCATAAATGTGTCCTGAAGATTACTTTACAAAACAGTTCAAGAAAGTGGTATAGAGAATTAATGTTTAAAAATAGCTATTTTCCTGAGACACTGCAGCACTTTGGACGAGATGACAAATCCAAAACTAAAGATGTGTCTTCACAAGGGTATTTATTTCACATTAAGCTGAAAGTAACTGCAGCCATCAACTAACAATGCAAAATAATTAGAGTGCACTGACTGCCAAGACAGTGTTTATTCCTCAGTTTGTTTGGAAGGTGCTTTAAGTTCACTGCTTATTGATGTAGTACAGACTAAGCCACGCTTTTAAGGTATGGCAGTCCTTCTGTTGTGTTTCACACCAAGATGAAGTAGTCCTTTTGCCTTCAGGCCTTATCTGGCTATGGAGAAAATGTGGGCACTTTTATGTGCACATCCCTGGCGCCATCATCAGCAGAATATGGCTGCAGTACTCCAGCGCTGTGTCAGCCAGGGCGGGACAGATGTCCATGACGTTGGTGAAGAAGGAAAGGTTCAGGGTGGGCTTGAAAAGTATCCCCTAAAGGGGTACCTGAACCAGGAGGCATCTGGGCTAGTCTTTTTTATTAACACAGTGAGGTAAAAGCAAACTGTAGAAGACTCAAAGAAGAAATAACAAGATTCATGAGTAGCAAAAACCAAAGGAAATTAATTACCTGTGGATTTGAATCTCCTAGCTGGACTCTGGCATTGAATGACACTAGCTGTGATTTATGCCCCAGCAATAAGGACATTAATGATCCATTCACTCTGTATGCAGTAACTAGCACCTGAAGCGGGTTCAGCCTTTCATTCAAGAGGGACAATTACGAGAGGTTCCTCTCCATCTCCTCTGTGTCCTTTCATGAAACTGGTAGGAACCTAATATTTTTAACATGTCTAGCCTGACATGAAATGAGATTTATATTGATCACCACTATTTAAAAGTTACTGGGAACATATGCATGCACACACAGGGTTATTATGTGTTGTCTCCATAGGAAACTGGGCAAAACCCGGACCTCCAGTATTTTTTTTTATCGTATTCTTGTTCTGACAAGCTGGATGGCATTTCATCAGAGAGCAGCCGGCAGCGAGTCTCTCACAGCTGCTGACTAAGGCAGGCCCTCAGAGATGAGGACAGCTTCTGGCTCACAGGGCTAACGAGAGAGAAGTCCACGAGGATTCGGTGGCAAACAATGATAGGACAAGGGGTAATGGGATCAAGCTGGAACACACGAGGTTCCACTTAAATTTGAGAAAAAACTTCTTCTCAGTGAGGGTGACAGAGCACTGGAACAGGCTGCCCAGGGAGGTTGTGGAGTCTGCTTCTCTGGAGACATTCAAAACCTGCCTGGACATGTTCCTGTGCGACCTCACCTAGGTGTTCCTGCTCCAGCAGGGGGACTGGACTAGATGATCTTTTGAGGTCCCTTCCAATCCCAAACATACTGTGATACTGTGATACTGTGATTCTGGTGTCAGCAACCACCCTGTCTACCCTGGTGGTGGTTTTAGTGTGCCACATGTTGGATTCAGGGCAACAAAACCTTACAATGAAGTAAGTTTCTAGAGCAGTCTAGAAGCGAGTCATCATTTAAAGCCGTTTGATTCAGTTTTATCATTGCGTTGTTGAGATGGTATTTATGACAGATGACTCACCGAATTATGTCATGGTGACAGAGCATTTAATTGCCTAACAAGACAATTTTACAAGGAAATCCTACATGGGTTATTATAACCACTGAATGAACTTTGTATGTATCTGCAGGAGACACTGAAGGTACAGCTGCAGCCCTGCCAGGCAGCACTCCCTGCTCATCTGCTCCACTACATCAAGCTACACCCTCAAACACCAGCAGCATTTTGTGAGGGAATCAATCTGCCTGTGTCTTGCTGAGTTTCCATTTACCTTCCTAAACAAGTACGTCTGTGCTTTTTAATACTAGATGGAGTCTGTCAGTGAAATCCACTGTACAATTCTTAGCTTTCTTCCTGCAGGCATTCAAAGCATGAAATTTCCTCTACAGCTTTCACAAGCATTTATCTGCTGAAAGCTCTTCTTCCCTTTCCCACTGCAGTGATGGGAACCATTGCTGCTTGCAGTCAGCTCTTCTTGGTTAGTATTCTGCAGCAAAATATCACCCACCTACACCCACTGGCCACATGTCACGTGATTTGGATTTAGGTTAAGAATAGCGTTGATAACACAGGGATGGTTTAGTTACTGTTGAGCCGTGCTTACACAGAGGCTTTTCTGTTCCTCGCTCCACCCTACCAGTGGGTGGGCTGGGGGTGCACAAGAAGGTGGGAGGGACCCAGCTGACCAAAGGGATATTCCACACCATATGACACCATGCTCAGCATATGAAGCTGGTGGAAAGCTGGCCAGGGGGCTGCTGCTCAAGGACAGGTTGCGTGTTAGTCACAAATTGCAGTGTGCATCATTTGTTTTGTATATTCTTTTATCATTATTATTATTATTTTCCCCTTCTTTTCTGTCCTATTAAACTGTTTTTATCTCAGCCCACAAGTTTTATCTTTTTTTTCCCAATTCTCTCCCCCATCTTACTGCAGGGGGGAATGAACGAAGGGCTGTGTGGTGTTTAGCTGCCTGCTGGGTTAAACCACAACAATGAGCCATTGGTGCTCTCAAGGACAATTTCCTCCTTCCTTGCAATTCTGAACAAGAAGGAGAAAAGTATCAAAGGAGGAAGAGCTTGAACAACATCTAGGAGGCTGGCAACATCTAGGAGGAGTTTAAGAAGGCTGACAGCAAGTGTTTTTAGGACTGTTTTCAGAATCTCTCAAGGTTGGAAAGAGAAAGATGAAGGGTTAGCCATGTCATAACTAAAGAAAAGCTCATCATAAGCAACAAAATTTGGGAAAACAAGGATGAATGAGTATCACTCCTGCAGATAAAGAACAGGCAAATGGCTTCACTGGGAAGCAGACTGAAACCAGGTACCTTTTTTTTTCCTCCCATCACAGCTTGTGTTCTGCACAGGTCATAGCACAGGGCACTAAAAACTGAAAGTTTGTTTTGTCTGCCAAACCAAACAGCACATCCAGCTGAGGCCTCTCTCCCATGTAAGATCATGGTCCTCATGATACCTGAAACAAAGTGGGCAGGTACTTGTATAAAGTTGGAAACTTGTGATTTCCTGTACTTCAATGAATTCCTGCAGTATTTTCTGTAAGCACCAAAATCCAATGACTTGCTCATTTTATGTTTGCAAGGTTTCCTCTTTGGTGTAATGTATTACAACAAAATTATTATTAGTTTTTTTAATGGAGTATTTTACTTCTGTATAATTGAAAAAAGTTCTAGAGAAGCATAACTTTCAGTCAAGTGAGTTCCGCTCTCATATTCAGCAATTTTCATGAAATATCTAAAATGTTCTAAAAAGACTCCCTGAGGTTTTCATGAAATGTAGAAGCCAGTGTATAAAGAAAATTACTGAGATCTCAGTGAAATATCTTGTAAGGTAGGAGACTCCAAGACAACAAACACCCAGTTTTCATGAATTGTTCAGATCCTGTATATTATGATATTCATTAAATTTCATAACAATATTAATAACATTTAATAGCAATGTTCATACAATATTTTAAAAAGCCTTAAAAAAAATCATAGCCACAAGCATAATAAATCACAGGACTATGAACTTCCTTCCAAGCTGTAAGAGAACAGTATTCTTGCTTCATTTTTCTTGTATTTCATTAAAGAAAGACAAGCAATGTTTCATGGTAGATTCACAAAACAGGTCTTAAAATTCTTACCAGCCATTCATAGACTACCCACTCAAAATTACACAAAGCACGAAGACAGCACAGCTTCACTGGAATTTATTTTAAATTATTAATAATAAAAAATAGGCCGTCCTGTCATAGCAGGAATGCTGCATTGACAGCTGTCATCGGAGGCTACAGAATGGTCTTGTGGTGAGATCAGCTTACTAGTTGTTCATAATTTCTACATCTGAGTCTCGAAGTATATAATCTTAACATTAAAAGGCTGTCAAGTGGAAGTCTCTAGCCTTGTAGCTTGCCTTTCAGTTTTCCAAATTCATGCTTCACCCTTCCCTTACAGCTAATTAAGCAATAGTTCAACAGCCATGCAGGAAAAAGCTTTGTTGATCAGGGAAGCAAAAGATGAGGTGGATCTCCAAGGAGAAGACCATCAATTCTACCAGTCACAGTGGCTGTGGGAACAAATGGATGCTTTACAGCACGGTGCATTAATGCTGACAAACATATCGCTGTGCTAAACCAAACTTTGGAGCAAGTGACTCCACTAACAAAGACAGACACATAATGTAACAGCAAGGAAGGATAAGGTCCTTTAATCACATTCACCCAGTTTAAAATATATCAGGTCCTACCTGTACCAGCTGTACTTTCTTTACCTCAGCAGAGCACAATCCCGTCATCAGCCAACAAATAACCTGCTCAGGCTTAACTGATGGCTGATGAGCAGAGGCAGCAGGTTTCTGGGCTGTGCTGGTGACCGGCTTTTGCAGAGATTAGGTGTCTGGTATTGGTGTGCTGCTTCCCCAGATTTGCTGGTTGTTCATCATATCTCTAGAGACATGATCTGTCTCGTTATAATGTTCTTCATTCAGGTCAGGTCATGCCACAACTGAGGAACTGATTTCTCTCTCCTTGAGCTCTGAAACGTTTTTACGTTGCATCAAGGGCATCCAGGAAAACTTATTATTGGACAATTGGTCCATGGCTCCTTGTCTATGATCTGCTGGAGCTGTTGGCAAAGCTGCTTCTTGTAGACGAGCAGAGTGGGGGCTGCAAGGAGCAAGCTGTCAAATGCACCTCTGCAAGGCTGTGTGGGTGTTAGCAGGGCTGTGGAGTGGGTCACGACACCTGACACACACACTGGTAATGACCTGGAGATGACTGACTACCTCTGGAGGAGAGAGGCCATGGAGATGTGTTAGCAAGTTTTGAAAAACACAGGTCGGTGCCAGCTAGACTTTCCAGTAAGTAAGCTCTCAGGTAAGAAGGTAAGTATTCTCTTCTGGATTGTTTCTCCCTTTACATCTTTTTTTCTTTTTTCTGGGAGCAGGCTGCCCAAGGGAAGCAGTAGAATCACCATCCCCGGAGGTTTTCAGCAGATACGTAGATGAGGTTCTTAGGGGCGTGGTTTAGTGACAGTATTAAGTTAATGGTTGGACCCAATGATCTTGAGGGTCTTTTCCAACAAAATTATTCTATGATTCTGCACTCAGGTATCAGTGCCTTGGATGGCTATACAGTACAAAACTTAATGTGTGTAACTATTCCCGAGTAACAAACGCTCTACCTGCAATGTTAAAGCATGCAGGCAGTACAATTGGCTACTGCATGGATGTATTGTGTGTGCTAGGCAATGGGGAGAGACATTTGGATTTCTTCTGGAGTTTATTCAGTTACTTCTTAGGGAAAGTTTCCTCTAATGGGAGTTTGTAAGAAAACAGCTTATAATTTGGCTCACAATGATTAAATTAATAGAGAGAAGCCAGTACTTTGATCTAATTTTTTGGTTCCTCTTGATAGGAATGTGCTTATTTGTCAAGAGAGGCCTTAAAATATTCTCATATTCTCAGCTGCCACTAGGCCAGAAAGCAAAACCTTCAGCTTTTCCACAGACAAAGAGCATTTGGGCTGAGCCAGGTCTTCAGGATAATTCATGTAAGCGCTTGAAGCAACTGAATCCCACATGAAGATTTTCTCCTGTCTGTGTATGAATGAGAGGTCTCCCGTTGACATTTGTGATTCAGATTCCAACACTAACCGCTTTCTCTATCCGTGACAGAACTGCTTCACTATATAAATATTTAACAGTAATGTTCAGTATTTCCAGACACGACAGAGCTGAAGTACAATATATTGAAGTGACCAGATCTTTTTTAATGTGTTTGGTGGTTGAGAGAGGAAACTCTCATGCTTACTACTTGGAGAAGGGTAGAACAAACTGACAACCACGTGGAAAAAAAAAAGGAGTCATCATAAGGTACCAGTAATGCCTGGAAAGCACTGCTGACATTAGGATGTTCCTGTGAAGCCATTTGGTGCCAACACATTAGAGGTCTTTGGTAAGGATATTTGGCATAAAATAGATTTTATTTAGAATTAGGGACTCTGCTGCCTTGCTCTTGGCAGGGAATTAACCCGCAAATTAAGCTGGCTTGTAATATAATGACATTACCTTGTATTATGAATCATTTTAGAATTAGAAACGTTGATCTGAATAAGAAATGAAGACATCTTGAGAAGTGGAGAAACATGTACAGCTGACATTCAGGGCCTGTGTGCATATGCATGTGAAGAATGTGCTACACGCTCTCCCAGAGCTGCAGCCGCGCGCTGCTTCTCAGCCTGCGCCCAGCACCTGGCTCCTTTTGTCCTGAGCTTTTCAGTTACTCCAGTGGGTGCTTCAGTGGTTAATCTTTTCCTCAGATTCCATTTCTTTAAAAAATTTCTTCTTCACTGGACGTCTCAGGTGGCTTAATATTAAAATTTTACACTTGCCAGGGGCTTACTTTTCAATTAGGACAAGTTTGAAAAGTCTAGGTTAGGAGAAAGGAATTTTTAAACACAGGGAGATGGTGGCTGTGCATGCGATGCCTCTCTAAATGTTTGATGAAGCACAGGGCTCTGTTCTGGCTGCCTGTACTCTGCATGGGGCAAAAAAGCCCACCGGGTTGCTTATGCATTTTTGGAGCAACTCGCTAAGTATAAGTTTGGCTTGTTTCCTAAAGTAAATTCAATACTTAAAAAACAAAACTCAGAAAACAAACAAACAAACAAACAGGACCCTAAAAGTCTTCAGTGTTGGTGTCCTTCTAATAAGAAAGCGATAGAGTCTCATCACAATCAGCTCATTTCCCTCAAACTCACAAAATTACCAGTGGAGAGAGATTTGTTGGTACTTCCTTGCAAGTATTTCTCTCTCAGATCAAAGACATCATCCAGTCCTCTGAATAAAGCAAAGTTACGGAGCACTACAGCTGTTTTCCTCTAGCCTGAGCATACAGGAAAACAATATGCTTTCCTTCGTGTGTTGTGCTTCAGCATTCATGACTATCCTTATGTAGGCAAGTTCTGAGTCACATGCTGTGTCACACTACAGGGAAGAAGAATAGCAATTATATAGCATGCTTAATCAAGAGCGGAAATGGATTTGACTAACTGAATATGCAAACGCCAATTCAAAATGAAATTATGAGCTCTTCCTGATGTGCAAAATGCCACTGGTAAAAAACATTTTAATGTATTAGAGCTTGACTTCAGGAGAGTGTGGTTTATGAACGGAAAAAAGAAAAAACATAGGTAATTGAATTTCTCCTTGTATTATTCTTGAACCTTTCTAGCTGGGGAAAAGCATAGTCCACATGAAGCTTTCATAGCATATTTTGACATTTAATATGCAGCTTCCTGTGCTTGCATTCATGCATGGTTTCCTGAGACAAAGGATAGTAAGTAAAGACCCACGGCTGGCTTTTCCTGCAAACACCACGGGGCTGTGCAGGATGACATTTGTTGTGCACAAGGACAAGATGCTTCTGGAACCTTACACCTCCTTGCCCTAATAAATCAACCGCTGTTTGGCAAGGGACTGGAATTTTCTTATTTACCCAAAACTTGGTATTTACAGCTATTCCCCCACGGTGTGGGTGGTCACAGTTCACTTCCCGTGGCTGCTCAGCGAGAACAGCACCTCCCACCTGCTGTTGAAGTCGTCTCTGCTGGAGCATCTCTTCCAGGCCCCACTGCAGCAGCGTTTCACTGCATGTGGTGTGGTGGGCTGGCTCAGACAAAGGTGATGTGCTGTGCTCCAGCGGTACCACACTCTCTTGAGTGGGGAAACCTAATCACAGACAGCTTTAAATACTGTTTAAAGTAGCTGGAGTGTCAGCAACACTCAAGCTGGAGTGTTGGATGTCATTGACAGTTCATCAACCACATCCTCCCTTGCTGGTGGCTTGGATGGCCTGCTTGCATCCCTGCCTTCTTCACATATCTGCAGCTTGAATTCCTCAATGTGGGGCGGCACCACACCTTCACACTGATGGCAGCAGGTGGAGGCTGTGGGGCTGGCCCCCCCTTTCTCATGAAGGAAGAGCAATGGCCAAAAAGGTTTCTCAGGAAGGTGGCTCTTCTCTAGCATTGTGCATGCCCAGACACACAGGCTTGCTGTGCAATGTGTGTGAGGCTGGTAAAAATCTCAGGGGAGGGAAGAAGCCAATTTGTTTGCTGTGAAAACCCCACCAGAAGGCTAGAAGCTGGGTTGAACTTTTCTAGGTGACAGGATGATGTTTGGTGGAAAAGTGCTAGCTGGGTCCTACCATGTAGCCCCTAAAATCCCAAGGTTTTAAAGTATGTTACATCTGCCCTTCAACTTTCCAGTAAATGAACTAATGTTCAGGAGACTGCAGGATAGATGGAGTGGCAGAAGCAGCAGCGTGGGTGTCCAGAGCGGTGAAGATACAGGATGAACACGTGCTCCCCCGTGAGCACTGGGATGCTTCACTTTCACTCTGCTGCCTGTGCGCTCAGTGGTTTTTCCCCAGCCCTCGGGTGGTATCGTTTTCATCACAGCTTCATCTGAGTGGGGTTTGGGGTAAATCTGATGGCTTGAATAGGAGCTGTATCAGAGCTATGGCACTCAAACTGGGGATTTCTGCTGTGGGAAAGACAACCCATAAATAAATGAAAAGTGAAGGATGGATGCGTTGGAATGAGCTGTGAGCTGACAGCTTTGTGACCAGTTTTGACTTATTTCCTTTTTGCAGTCTAAAGCTGAGTGCTTCATAAATTCTGAAGACATCTGACGCGACTGAGAGACGGGGACGCGACTTGATACAAGCAAAGTGTCCACTTTATTGCTCAAAATGTCCACATTTATACAGAAGAAGACGAGCGTGTCTTATGCTGATTGGTTAATCACTTTGACGGACAGAAGGCTGGCTATCTCTGGCGGGAACACTGGTCAGGCAGTGTTCGCATGGCAACAAGACTGCCACTTCGTGGTCACAGGCTGCTTCCCACCTCAGGGTGCAGGCACCGCCCCTGTACTTTGTAACTATGGCAACACTTAACCTTATACATAGGGCAAACATACAACAAACCAACTTATTAACTCCAAACACAGAAACTCAACTTATCAACTCTAAATTTAGATAATCCACATCTCCCCCTTTTCTGTTTTAATTAACGGGTACCTCCCAAGGTCGGCGACCAACCAACTTGAGGACATCCTGTTTTACCAACACCTCTGTACTGGGGGCTTTTGTAATCCCTTTCTGATTTTGGTCCGCTCCTTGCTGCACAAGGAAAATTTTGTTCGTTGAAGCAGTTATTGATTTTTGTAAACATTGCAATACACACGGGATTACTATTAATAATGTGCAAATCATTAAGAAAACAGAGACTCCTTGTTTAAGCACATCTTTCGCCCATCCAGAAATACCATTGTTTGTCACTATATGATCTGCTTGTTTCTTAGTAACTGGCCAAGCTTCTTGGGGTATTACTGACCCATTAACCGGGAGAACTTGGGGTCTAAGCCTACTTGTGCCAAGGACAAACAAAAATCTGTAGTTCCGGTATGATTTGCCCAGGTAAGCCATACATTAGTGCGAGGGTCAACATGATGCAAATCAAAGCCGATAGCTATGGGCTTTGCAATAATCACAATTAAAACAACAATTAAAACAACTATTCTTTTGTCCATTTTCGTGACCTCTGGAACAAAGTTCATTCAATTATTGGTCGGCGGTGTCCTCTATATCAGTCGCAGGATCAGGACCAGAGATGTCTTCAGGAGACTGCTGTAGTGTCTCTCGGAAAGGTCTCACGTTTTTTGCTGGAATCCAACGAGGACCTCTCTCTGTGGAGATACAAGCATAGCCTCTTCCCCAAGTGACAAGGGGATAGGGTCCCATTATTTTACCTGTTTCTGGGTCCCGGATCAACACTGGCGGCTTAACTGTGGGCTCCAAGAGGGTGTTCATGCTAAAATGTCGAACTACTGGAGGGTTATTATCTACTAGAGAACAATTCAAAAAGTTAAAAACATATAAAGCTTTCTGTATTCGCTCCTCTGGCGTGGCGGCACCTATTCCCCCTTTTTGTTTTTGTAATAAACGTTTTAGGCCCCCAGCATTTTGGTGGAAAAAGGAATGGCTGAGTCTGGCTTGTGCTAACCAATCTGGTAATACCTGCACCAGTAGCGTAAGCAGATCCGCTTGTCGGTTCCCTTCTGCAATGAAACCTGGTAGAGAAGTATGAGATCTAACATGCATAATGAAATAAGGGTGAAGACGAGAGTCCAGTAAAAAGATAAGCTCCTGTAACAAGTCAAATAATGCAACATGAGAAACATCACGTAACACGGAAGCCTCAGCACGACTAACAATTCCTGCAACATAAGCAGAATAAGTAATTATGTTAAGAGGAACAGACCATTTGCGAAAAACTCGAACAACTGCAGATAATTCCACTATCTGAGGAGGACCTTGCACAGTTTCAATATCTGAGTTCCACTGTTGGCATTGGTCATTCCACCAAAGGACGACTGATTCGTGAGATCTTCCAGTAATGGTCTAACCCAGTTGATTGTTCCTAACAGTTTCTGCACATCATGTAGAGTTGTTACATTTGCTTGTATTTGCAGGAGCTGAGGGACAATAGTCTGATTTCTTATACGCCATCCTAAATATCTCCAAGGTGGTACTTTTTGAATTTTTTCTGGCGCAATACAAAGGTCTGCTGATTTTACAGCAGCCACGACAAGGGCTACGGCTTTCTCCATGACTTCATGGTATTGTGCTGCCACTAGGATGTCATCCATATAATGATATAGCAAAACAGTAGGCAGAGCAGCTCGAACAGGGCTAAGTATTTTTGCCATATACCACTGACATATTGTGGGACTATTTTTCATTCCTTGTGGCAGTACAACCCAATGATATCTTTGCAAAGGGGCTTGCATATTGACGCTAGGAACCGAAAAGGCAAATTTAGGAGCATCGTCCGGATGCAGTGGAATGTTGAAAAAGCAATCTTTAAGGTCTATGATAGTTAAATGCCAATTGCGAGGGATCATAGTGGGTGAGCGGAGCCCAGGTTGCAGGGCCCCCATATTTTCCATAGCGTCATTAATTTTTCGGAGGTCATGGAGTAAGCGCCACTTGCCAGTCGGTTTTTTTTGATTACAAAAACATAGGCGAGTGTTTTTGTTAGGGTACAATATGTCCCATAGATAGCTGTTAATCTCTTGCAGTAACTGCTCTGCTACTTGGGGTGAGCGCAATGATGTAGAAGGCGGCTCACAAGAAACTTCCACAGATGTTTGTGGAGGCTCGTCGTGGGGCGGTCCCGGCCCCGACGGCCTGGCCGGGCCCGGCCCGGCTGACGCGATGGTCTGAGAGGGGGGCGTGTCTGGCTCGGGGCAGGGCAGAGGTGGAGCCGTAGGTGGAGGGCGGCACTCAGGGCCTGCCTCATCCGGACAGTCCCCTAGTTGCATTTCCGGTTTTTTGTCACATTCCCCCAGAGACTCAGAGCGGGAAACTTCCGGCTCCCTGCCCATGGACGGCAAAACCGCCAGCCCCCGCCGCAGATCGGACCGAGAGAGCACGGGCCGAGCCCGAGCCTCCCCCCATCCCCGGCACACAACGAGGGCCACTATAGTTTTGGCCATTTCCAATTCGCCCTCGTTTATCACTTGGCACTTAATTTTTTCCCATGAGGTTTGGGGAAAAAGATCAGGCCCCTTTTCGGAGTATATAGGACTCGGGTCCGAGGGACCGTGTTCAAGGGGAAACCCCGTGCTGCGGGGTGCAGCCTGTGCGGCACATGCTAACGGTAGCGAAGCGGCGGCGCCACAAGATGGCGGCAGTGCGCAAGATGGCGGCCGCACCGAGGCGGCGGCAGCACGAGGTGGCGACCGCGCCGAGGATCCCGCCCCACCAGCGATGTTAGGAGGGCAGGGAAGGGGTAGCTGAGCTGTCTCCTCCTGCTCCGAGGAGGGAGCTCGCTGATGTTGCTCCTGTGCCGATACGGCTTCTTTTCTCCAACTAGGGAGCATACGCTGCGCAATTTTTCTCCAACTAGGGAGCATACGCTGCGCTTCCTCATTTCCTGAGGTGGCTGTATCAGTCACTGTGGGGATCTTAACCTGCACCCATATTAGGATTATCTTAAGATCTTGTCCCGAACGAACTTTTCTTCCCTGCTTTTTAAGCAGAGTCATAAGTTCATAAACGTCTCTTTCAGGGGAACTCTCCTGACCCCCCATCTTTAAGTTTCCCGCAGCAGCTCACCTCTCGTTCCAGAGGGAGTGATTCGCCGGCCGGCTTATCCTTTCTGCAGCTTACTCCACGTTCTGCGGGACGTCGCGCCCTGCCACCTCGCCCTGGGCTGCCTCCAGGCAGGCGGATATCTGACCTGCGTTCCTGTCACGGACGATCACGTCGGGGTCACCAATTTGACGCGACTGAGAGACGGGGACGCGACTTGATACAAGCAAAGTGTCCACTTTATTGCTCAAAATGTCCACATTTATACAGAAGAAGACGAGCGTGTCTTATGCTGATTGGTTAATCACTTTGACGGACAGAAGGCTGGCTATCTCTGGCGGGAACACTGGTCAGGCAGTGTTCGCATGGCAACAAGACTGCCACTTCGTGGTCACAGGCTGCTTCCCACCTCAGGGTGCAGGCACCGCCCCTGTACTTTGTAACTATGGCAACACTTAACCTTATACATAGGGCAAACATACAACAAACCAACTTATTAACTCCAAACACAGAAACTCAACTTATCAACTCTAAATTTAGATAATCCACAGACATCAGAACTGTAACCAACACAACTGAAACCATCCTAGGATCACTGGAAATATAAAGAGCAGCAACTAGCTAGAGGAGATGAGACAGTGAACAGGGAATGAGTTCTCTAAGTGGTATTTTTGGGTATTTACTTCAGTTTCAATATTTCAGGTTGAATCAGCACACTGCCACAATTGTGGACTTTTGGGGTCACACCATGACTGTCCCCCAATCTATTATGGACCTAGAGATGAAAACAGCTTCAAAGTTTATGGTTCTGGGGTATTTTAGTGACTGATTTTAAAGATCTTGCGATCCTCAAGCAGACACCTACAGACCCTCTCATGCTCTCTCAGCCACGAGGTGACACATGGTAGACACAACCTGGCACCCACTGAGCAGCGTGCTGGTCTGAGGGGACGTTGTGCACTTTGCTCACTGGGTAGACAGAAGAGCTGCAGGCTTTCTGGGGGAGCAGAACATAAATTGAGAGCAGACGCATCAGGTCTGGTCAGAACCCCGTCCAGTACTGCACCATTTTTTCTTAAAGTAGCCAAAAAGGGGGTGAACCATAAGAATGGGTCAAACAGTTCACAGCTGAGAGGAGTCCTTAACTTGGGTTACCAGCTTTGTGTCTCAGAACCCACAGTGCAGCTGTCTACCATTAGCCTGTCCTAGATCTCGCTAATCCATAAAAGCATCTGCAACACCCTCTGGCAGGACTCGCAGCTTAATTCTCTGTTTAGTGAAGAGCCACAAATGAACTATAGTAACAGTACTCCAGCTGCAACTTGATATAGAGTGTCACGCAATGACCAACAAACCCCCTCTGGGGCACACACAAGCGAGAGCTGCTAACTTGCCAGTGCTAACAGTTCATGGTGCAATTCGGCAAAGCAACCGCCCGGTCGCCATCAATTCCTCTAGTTTTTTCCGCAGAAGAGCCACAGAGCAGCTGATGCCAAGCAATGAATTCTGGAAAAGTATTAGCTTTTCAGATGGTTGGGTTCTGGATTTTAACTCCTTCACAGAAATTATCTCTAAATAATACAATTTCATAGTATGTGTTAGACGCTTTGGAGTAGACTCCCGGGAGACCCAGACTTGCTAAGCTTAAGTCTGGCATCCCCAGCAGGACAAATTGCCTACTCAGAACTGGAGATGCCTGAAGACTTTGTACATCTGTTACTCACCTCCAACAGCTAATTCTGATGTTTATGTACACATTTTTGTCATCAACAGCAGGCCGGCACAAAAGCTTATTTTCTCTTGTCTGTGGGCGGAACCAGTCTGTTCTGGCTTGTTCAGACGGGCAAACCCCTGAGTGCTGACCCGTTACGCACTTTCAGTATTAGTAGAGGAGGTAGGCTGTGGGTCAGTCATCTGAATCCTTCCTGGTAGTTATCTTAGTTCTACTATTTTTATACAACTATGCCAAACAAGCAGGAATTACAAAATATTTGACTTCCTGCCCTAAATCAAACAGCCTTGTGGTGCATCTGGGTGCAAGACAAGCAGGATGTGATTCTTCTATAGGGCTTCCTGCTCCCTTTCCAGCCCCGCTTTCCATCCTTCTGTAGTTCACGTACCTCAGCTGTGTATGCCAGCACTGCATTCTGTCTGCAGTCATCAAATCTCCTCTCAGAGCATGCTCGATCTTTAAACAATTTATTTCACTGACTACTTTGAGATATTAGAAACCTATTTAAAATTAATCTGGGAAGGTATGACTTTTGATCATCCGGAGAAGCAGCCGGAGACTCACCTGAGAGTGAAAATGAAACAGAGGCAGAGACCTGGCTGAAGTGTTCTGAGCCATCTTCCTCCCTAGTGACGGCAGAAGATGTGGAACCTATTCCAGTGCTGCAGCAAGTGCTTCGTGCACAGACACTGCTGTGGGAACGTGCCTGAGGGTGTGTAACGTCCTCTGTTGCCTTCGCACTGTAAAAGCCCCGCTACTCGGCCCGCTGCAGCTGTACAGCATTATCTGGCTTCAGGCATTATATTAAAAATATAATAACCTTAACTTTTTAGAAGCCATCTTTGTAACAGTAAATTAAATGGTGCCAGGACATAGCACAGAATGGGAACTTGCGCATCTGTCCTGTGGGTTTGTCAGGATGTGCCCCAGCACACTGCTGGCTGGGCTGACGGCTTTCCCCGGCAGGGCATGGGAGCTGGTGTGGGACTCTTTCAGTGGGCGGGTTGGATGGCTCTGCCCTGGTCTGGGAGGGAAGACGGGCTGATAGCACACACAGGCCACCTCTGGAAGAAACAAAACTGAAGAGTTCTGAAGCCTCTCTCTAGGTCTGGGTCTTCAAATGCTCCCGGCCACAGCACTGAATTTGACCCATCTGATAGTATTACTTTCCCTCTTGGCTTCTTTTTTCCTTCCTTCTGCCCTTTCCTTCCTGTGAAAAAAAGTAACCTTTCTCTAAGGATAAAAGTCTTTATATTATTTTGTAAGGCAGAAGAAATCTTTAGGGCTTTCAGCTATATAAACCTAATTTGTCAATTTTTTTCCCCCTCCCCATCTCTCTTAATGGATCTCTAATGCATTTATAATGTACTCAGTACCATGGTATCTAGGGACCTTATACACAATTTATAAAGTAAACATTTTTTTTTGCAAAAAAGTTTCTACTTCTGGCTATTGCCAGTCTCTGAATCAGGCTGTTCACTGTGATTTGCAAAGGAAGCCATGTTGTCTGTTTTATACTCCTGACACAGGCTGTCCTGCAGTATCCTGGCTTTGCATTTGTGGGATGGCACAGTCAGGTTCATGGTGATCTATTTCAGCAGCTATTAATTACAGAAGTGTCTGTAATCAACAGAGCTGGCTGCATGCCTCCATCAGCTTCAGCACTGGCATGAGTCAGCACCAGCAGCACCCAGCTCCGTGCAGAGTGGTACCTGATGTGAGAGCCCAGAATGTTTCACTACACCTTGAAGCAACTACATAATTACTACATAGAGAAAATCACTCAGTGCTGATGAGGAGTGAAATTTTAAATTTCCATGTCACTAGCTGAGAGCAGTAAGATGCTGCAGGCACTGGCTGGGAAGAGCTTCCTGCCCAGTATCCTGAAGAGTCTGACTGCTGCCTTGCAGGGTGACCAACCCTTCACAAATGCCCAGAGCATGCACCTGCTTGTGCAAGGATGTTGTGCGTGTTCTGGGCCTGAACAGCAGGCCTTTATTTGATCCAGCTTTTCTGTCTCCAGTATAATACAGCGGTAATAGCGTATCTGTATTTTACTCCATGGTGGTAGTGGGCAATGTATTCAAGAGCCGAGGGAGACCAGCAAAGCGCAGTGCTGGTGCAGCAGGTAGCACTGATCAAAGCCTTTATGTGTTACTTGCTCCAAATCAACGTGCTTGAATTTTTCTGCTACACTTGATTTCCAACAATAATATATATAATACTACCTAAGAAGAAACATTACTGACCATTCATATGGCTATTTACACTGACTTTTATTTCCTAGGTCGCCAAAAAAGTTGACCAAAAACTATTCCAAAAACTCCAAACCATAACACACCTTGGGTTGCCTGACTCCATTCCAAGAGATTTAGCATGGCTGCAGGGCAGCACTGGGGGTGAGCTGTGCTGCTCTCCAGGGTAATTCTGAATTAGAGACTGAACACAGAGGACCTAAAAGTAATGGATTCAGTCATGGATTAGAAGGATGAGTCAAAATTAAATTCATCCTGTCTAAAAGAAAAAATGAAACAAACAAAACCAACAACCCCCCCAAAAAAAAACAAAACAAAGAAAAAATTGCCACTAAATGTTCATTGCACTTAGCCAGTCAATGTGTTAAAAGCACTGCTAATGGCGCAGTGCCCTTCTCTGCTGCTCTCGGCACTGCATTACCACTGACATGCCTGTCACCTCTTGTCACAGTTAATGCTCTGCTTCTCCTCCATTTCCCACCGCAGTCTTCACTGAACAAGCCCGGGCTTGTTAAGAGTAGTTTTGGAACTGTTTCATGAGGAGGGAATGCAGGAACCTCCACAGAAGTTTGAGAGGAGCAGATGTGCAGATCTGTCCTCCTCACCATTCTGCAGGGTCACAGTTTTCTTCTGCTGCATCTCCAGGCTTGACCTCAGATGTGAACCCTCCATTAACCTGATCTTACTGGAGGTGACAAGTTTGACCAAATACAAACAGTCATGTAAATTAAGTCTTAGATTAACCCTCTATAAAATATTGTCTCCAAGTATAAACAACATTTTTACCAGCTTGCTGACTAAGTGGTGAAAAAATAACAAGGTGAAAGGTATTAGTAATTTAAGCTGACAATTCTCATTTCTATGAAACTAAGAATAATCCTCAGAATATTCTCAGTAAGCTCTGTTGCAATTTCGAGCTAAAGAACCTCTCAGAAACAAGCTGTACAGAAAAAAAAAATCCATGTAATTCAAGAGGAAGCACAGAAATTTGGAAAGTGATCAAGGCATAAACAAAAACATGAAATGGAAATGAGCATCCAAACCAGCAAAATGTATTTAAGTAATGTCACAAACACACAGACAAAAAAAAAAAAATCTATTTACAGATCTAAAATCGGTATGTCCAGTAAAAACTGTCCCGCAGAAAGGTATTCATAAACAAGAAAATTCACCCACTCACATAGTCTACTGCTGGCAACAGAGATGCTTTACAGCTAGCATAGCATTCATTAGGCCTTTGCAAAATAAAGGGAAAACTTAATGAAGGTGAGGAAGTTATTTATGGGAAAATCTTGAACTGAAGGCTGGACAACAACAATCACGAGACATACAAAGCATAAGCAACTGCAAATAGGTAACTCTGGTAGTGCAAAAATGAAGAAGAATGGCTTTTTTTCCCCAATACTTGTTCAGAGAAAAACACTTGTGAATTTGCAGTTTGAATTCCTTTTAGAGACTTACATTTGTAGGACTTAGTGCACTTGCATGTTTCAGCAAGGTTGATACTATACAGGAGGTAAATGAAACAAAGTCAACATAATATTACTGTTGTGATATAAATTTATAACAACCTTTGTAACAAAATGCCTGAATATACAGTACAGAGACAAGCCTCTAAAAAAAGGTTTGGATTTTCTCCACCAGACAATGAATTCCTAAGCATGTTATCACTAAAGAAAACCAACTTGTACATAACTGATAGCATATGTAACGTTCTTTGGAATGAGATTCAAATTTTTCTTTCAGGTATTTCCCACACAGGGAAGAGTCGAGGGGAATCCCTTGCTCCTCATTGCCCTTAGGAGCTTCTGGTGTGTTGTCCCTCAGGCAGGTACCTGGGGCTGGGCAGAGACCGCAGAGCTGCATGAGCACCAGGAGCCAGGGAAAAACTCCACCTGGGAACAGGGGTGATGGGAGGACACCTTGGTATTCGTTGGTGTAGAAGCAGAGAATTAATACTGTTGAATTCCTGTGGCTCATCATCCCACACCCTGGGTTTTACCGTGTTCTGAAACACACAAGACAGTCACTTTGTCCAAAAAGGCCTCAGAGGTTTGAATGGCTGTAAACATTTCTTTTAGTTTAAATTAGCATTTTTACCATGCCCTTGCTGTTTAAAAAATATAAGAAAATCAAAAGTGGGAATATGTTAGCTCTTGTTAAAACTATTTCAAATTTAGAAAACTAGAATTCTTTAATTGAGAAAACGTAAAAAAAAAATCCGCAAACACGTGATTAGTTTTGCGTGTAATCTTTTTGCTGTATTTTTAGCTGACTCTCTATCTAACTTTCAGCAAACTTCTGAAGATCACCCAGTCCATCCTAGAGAAAATCTAACAGTATAAATAAGCTTGAAACCATTTAATACACAAGAGGCCAAAGATAAGCACCAACTGTTGTGTTTGTTCTGCTCGCCACTGCCACGCAGAGCAGACACTCCACTTGAGGCTGCTCACAGTCCCAGGACAGGGTGGGAGTCCCACTTCTCCTGTTCCCCTGGATGTACAAAAAGAAAGATACAGGTGATGTCCATAAAAATGTAGCAGTAGCAGGGACAGAGTAAGATTTACCCATTATAATTAATGGGAAGTGTTGCGGTTGATAGTGAAAGTTTTTCCAAATCAGAAAGGACTGACTTCTTGACTTTCCAATGTTCACAGGGTGACTATCAGGTATTACAGTGTTGCTTTATGGGGACTTCATTAAAAATTTCTAGTGCTCATGTTGGAACAGTTTAGGATGTCATCAAAGGAACTTTTCCTGAAATAGTAGTCAAAATAATGGTGATTTTACAAACCAAATGATAGTCTTTCTGCAATCTTTTTTCTTTCTACTCAAGGGTTGTTGGCCAGAAATGGCTGAAAATTACTTCTGCAGAGCAGGCAGAGCTGCTTTTCTGCAACCTGACAGATGCTCATTCAGCCTGACTTCAAGTATCCAATTTATGTGCCTGAACAAGGAGCTTGTGTACCCAGCCCAGGCTCCAGAGGATGACTTAGAACAGAAGTGCTCTAAGATCATTCAACAGACACAAGGGATGTCTGCTTTGCCTTTAGCATATGAAAGCATAAACAAATCTAAGAGGCACTATCACAGGAAAATTCATTCTAAAACAGAGATCGAATCTTCCTTTGGAAATATTTATTCATCTTTGTTAATGAGAAGTGGAGCACTTCAAGTCACTAGCTTTCAGACATCTGAATTCAAATGAGATGACTCCTACCTCAGGCTCCCACATTATGAACTTAAGTTGGATACCTGAAGTTGGATGGTGCGATTACCCTGTCCATACTGAAAACAGCCACCTCCTGAATCCCTGACTGAGCTGTAATCACAGCACTTATTTAGAGAAGACCCAATGCAAGTGAGTTGTGGTTGGATGTCTCATCTCATCATCTCATCTCCTATTTCTTTATGCCCTTTTCACTTTACGGAAGGGGATGAAGAAAAGCAAAGCCGGCTGGGGGTGGTGTCTGGCTAAACAAAGTTCTGTAATACACATTAATGAAGAAACTTGGTGGCTGCCATTTGTAAATCCTACAAAATCATCATTTTGAAATTGGTGGGTGCAAATCTGCTATTGCAGGTTTCATAACTTAATCAAACGTTTTATTTTCAGGAGTTACTAACGAGTTTAGTGTTAGCAGATTCTCTAACTTAGCTGGCTAAAAAGTTCAACTGGAATTAGAAAAAACCTTGACAAAAACTTGTAGATTCTTTTCAATTATTTAAATACAAAAATCAATAAGTTATATTTTAGACAAATATCAGCTAATGCCTATTATTTTTATTAGAATACTGATGGAAACAGAAAAAAAAGTAGAAATCTAGATCTACTGGACTGCACACACAAATGCAAAAAATCCACCACAAATTCTACTGTCTTAACCACTTAGTTGTTTCACTCCTTATTTTCTGCACTTGAGAAAATGAGATCAGAAAGCTATACAGCTGCTCTGGCTGAAGGGGAAAGACCAGGGCAGGATTTCTGGAGTCCCATCCAGCTCTGTAAGTGGAAGGATTAAGATCAGGAGAGAACAGAGTTGTGGCTGGGAGAACAGAGTTGAAGAATACTCAGGATTCACTCCTGTCCTAAGGGAACAATCTGTTCTTTCTGAGTAACTTCACTTGTGGGTTTAATAGATAATGTGCTCATTGGTCCAGTCCTGTACTCAGCATTTTATAGAATCAAGGTCTTAGGTACAGCAATGACCAGAAAAACATGGAAGCAAGGCAACGTTTGTATTTCTGGTTTTTATCTGTAAATTATTTTCTTTGTTAAATTCCTTGGGTTTGGGGTTTGTTTTTTTTTTTTTTTTTTTACAGGGTAGGTTTTGAAAATACAAACTAGGAAGAGCCTGGAATAGACAGAAGTACTCTAACAGGTGAGAGAAAAACTCTCAGTGCACTTTTTATTCCATATATGCATTAACTACTGGGAATATTTAGAGAAAAAAAAAGGGTCACCAGCAAGATATTGAATTTTGAAAGTAACACTGAACGTTTTTAAAACCGTACTCCAGAAAATATTGTCTCAACAGCATCAGAACATTAGAGGGTTGTCTGATTTCCTTGTTTTCTGTGGCAAATTTCCACTGATGGCCGTAGAGGCACTGAGGCAGGGGCTGAAGATGTAAAAGCAAATAAAGGTTCTTAGTAGCTACTTACCCACAATGGCTATTCATTCTCTCTCTTTTTTTTTTTTTTTTGGCTCAGTGCTGTTTTATAATACCCTTGATCCCACCATATGATTTCTAGGACATATATATTAATTTGAATATTAGCTTGGTTCCTTTCCTGCATTTGAACCTTACAGTGGACATAAGGCAAATACACATGCGATAACAGAAGCTGTTGTCCATCAAACTGCTGACTCTGAATGAAGGCTGCTTTAAGTAATGTGTATAAGCATGTGATCTGTTTCCAAAATGCATGGTCATATTAAATAAGTCTCTTACATATGTACATACAGGCCGGTAACCAAATCTTATAGTCCTACCCTCTCCTGCTCAAGATTGCCGTTTCTCACTGTTGCATATACTGTAGCTGCTCAAAGAGCTGAATAAAGTGAGTGTAGCAGATTTTTTCAGAGAAAAATACTCATATAAAAAGTTTTAAGTACAGTAAAGTGAGAAAGTTCCCAGAGCTCTCACTTGATTTCCTCTTTGGTTCGTAATTAGGATTTGACGAGTTTGAAACCCTGTCCTGTGTCCAGCACTGTGGGAAGAAACCAACTCATTTTGAATCTTCTCAAGCACCTAAAGCACGCTTTACAGACCCAGAACAGATTGAGACCACAAAACCAGTTTGCCAAATGTACTAATGGGTAGGTGACACGTGGGAAGTACATCATCCAGTGTTTGGCAACATCGCTTCCCGTTGGCAAATGCAAAGTGTAGTCGCTCCAGCGCTTCGACACACCGTACACCGCTTTCACCGTGCGGCCCTTTTCGGACCAACTGATGTTGTTGTCGGGGTTACAGTTGTACTCAACCCATTGCCTGGTGAAGTCACCGAGCTGCGGAGGGTCTGCTTCCTCTATGTCCACAACCCTGGCCACTTCTGCCCCTTGCACAGCAACATACTGGTCATTTACTTTTCTTACTTCTTTAACCCAAGGCTGAGAGTTCTCACAGTCCAAAACGATAATGAGTCGAGAACAAACAGTGCCGTTCTTTTCTCTCCACCACTCCAGAAGTGTGTCAAGTCGTAAAGCATCACCTCCTGCCACAAGGGAAAAATATTTACCATTAGCAGAAAGAAACAGAAACCTCTGTGGAACTTTGACTGCAGGTTCCAGGAATCCCTTATTTTAAGAACCTGGACAGAGAGAACAGAAATTTTCAACTGGTCCTCCCCGCCTGTAGATGTTGCAGATCTCCAGAGGGAAATTAACTGATTCCACCTGACTTGCTGTGGCAGATGATGCTGTCAACTCAACTTTGATTTAAAAAAAAGAAACAAAAAGTAATTTCCTCACAGGGTGAAAGAAATTATAGCCTGTTGAAGAAACCTGAAAATAGCTAAACAAGGGAAGAAAACCCAAAATACGGTTTATTTTGTACTAAATTCTTAATAATCTTAAGGGAGAAAAGGACTCTTTAAAATATGTTTTTATTAATATTAAAAATGACTCCTCTTTTAAAGAAAGGAGAGGAATCACAGAATCACAGAATGGTTGGGGTTGGAAGGGGCCTCTGGAGATCCAACTGTCCCTGCTAAAGCAGGTTCACCTAGAGTAGATCTCACAGGAATGTGTCCAGGTAGGTTTTGAAGGAGAGTCCACAACCTCTCTGGGCAGCCTGTTCCAGTGCTCTGGCACCCTCAAAGTAAAGAAGTTTCTTCTCATATTCAGATGGAACCTCCTGTGCTTCAGCCTGTGCCCACTGCCCCTCATCCTATCGTTGGGCACCACTGAAAGGAGTCTGGTGCCATCCTCTTGACATCCACCCTTGAGACACTTATAAGCATTGGTGAGATCCCCTCTCAGCCTTCTCTTCTCCAGGCTGAACAGACCCAGCTCTCTCAGTCTCTCTTCATAAGAAAGGTGCTCCAGACCGCTAATCACCTTTGTAGGCCACCGCTACTCCAATAGACAATACATGCAAACTGTTTCTGAGCACAATGAGGAAGCCACCTACAAGCACAAGCATTGCTTTGACTTGAAAAATTCATGTAACCAGAAACAACACTCTAAAAGAGCAGACTGTAATTAAAGTTACATACAGTGGGGAGTCCTGCTTAAGTGTAATGGATACTGGAGGATCTAGGTAGCTTTGAAAAGCAGACCACTGCCTAAGGAAACATCTTACAAACAAGTTGAATAAATCTCCATTGGCTGCACAGTGACAATGTGAAGAACTGATATATCTAGGTGTTGGCAGGTTAGAGCTGTGATACAGACTCAATAAAAACACTCTAGCTGGAAACTGTCAACTTAAAAGAAGAAAGATGATTTGTAGATGAAAAGTAGAAAAATGATTTAAAATAACTGCCTTTTAATTCCACGGTGATTTTCATTGTGGAATATAAGTACAATAAAGCAGTGTTAGTAGGAATTTTACTGCACAGATGAATCTCAAACAAAATAGCTGCATATTTCAGCACTCACATTTCTACCTAAAAGGGATGACAAAAAAAGTGCTTCAAATTAATAGTTCAGAGTTAAAGCTTTGAGTAAGCTATCACATTTAAAGTAAATGCAAAATTACTGGGCTACAACTTTCTCAAATAAGTACAAACCTGGAAAATTTAAAAAAAGTATCGAAGAAAATCTTAAGTATATACAAACCTACAGTAACTGTCTTGGTAGATGCTCCCCAAATTGCTGTAGTTCAGTGTATTTACAGCAGAGACTTGCACAGAAGCAGTTCCTCTTTTCTAGGTAAGCCTTCTGTGTCAATACACATTAAAAATTTCTTTATTGGTTCACATTTTAAGGGCTTACAAATAAACTTTGTTTTAGTGTTAACTGTGCAGGGGTACAGGTGATTTCAAAACAGTGCTGGAGAGAATTGCCCAAAGAAAACCCCCTCATCCTTCATAAGCACACATAAACACATGCTCAGCTTCTCAAACACATGGAGCCATCAGTCAGCACAAGATTTAGGCCCCAGGACATGTAAGAAATACGTGTGTCTGGCCACATATGCCTCTTCGTCAGGTTTTGCAGGCCGTTCAGCTAACAGTTTCGGCAACAAAGACAACGCTTCACTAGCCCAGCACTTGCCTTTGCCTTCACTCAGAGAACACAACGTCCCTGCTCATCTGACTGCTCATACTTTGTGCATGACTTGTTAACAGTTTCTTTTACACAACACTGTCTTACATCTCAGCTTCCAACAACAGAGTAACATAATTAGTGAACTAACAAATCCAGTAAGCCTCCTTTAAAAGGTGTCATTAGAGAGCAATGACTACACTGCTACTGCTGTACCGTATCACAGCATAAGCCCACAGTGAGACACGGCTTTTCCTATTAGATCCCAATGTAGCCATCTCTCTCCATCTCCTCCAGAGGTTGGAGGACAGTACACATTACTGATGACCAAATGTTCCATATCTCATGAAGTGCCACTATCCAATACATGCGGAAAAAGTTCACAATCAAACAGCCTTCGTCGTTTCAGTTTATACTCCAAGTTACATTCAGGAGCAGTGCTATCTGGAAGGAGTATCAGGTTACACTCCATGATTTATCTAAAATTAATCACAAAAAAGGATGCAAGACATGTGACAGCTGCCTGTTCCTCTCGTTTATGTGACTAAACATATCTCCAAGTAGAAGCTGAAGATGTGCTTGGAAAGAAAACTAAAAGCAGTTTTGAGAGAAAGCTGACCACAGCTGCACTTACACAATGTACCTTTTAGCACAGAAACTTTTTTATTTATAATGGTTACCTTGGCTCTTATCCTAAAAGTGAAGACATAGTTTAATTTAGGCTACAGCTACCTGAATGGGTACACAGAGACCTGAACTCCCCTGTCACACTTCAGGCTGGCCAGATACAAGCCAGGACTGGGCTGAAGCTGTCCAATTTTTGCAGGGACATTTGGCTCTATATACGCTGGCAGGCTAACTGTGCCTTGGGTGCTCACTGGAGCATTAAACTGGCCCCTTATCTAGGGGTTTGTAGTCTTGAGGCTACACTGTGCCCAGAGTGACTCCCGAACTCTAGGATGCCAGTAAACCATAGCTGTTTCCAAGAGACAAGGTTTGCTGTAAGCTTGAAGACCTGCTTTTCTAGCGTGCACTGTACACCTGCCTCCTATTTCTTTCATTGATTCTATCTTTTACAAAAAAGTACATCTTAAGGCCAGGAATGCAGTCCTTCCTGACTGCCTAACTGAAGCAGTGGCACAGAACACTGTATAATTCACTCTGCCACATCCAGGAAACGAGAAGGTATTACGACTGTTCATTACAGTGAACAAATAATTCTCAAAACACAGCGGAAATCTGCCTTTAGAGAGGTAGCGGGCCATTTCTACTTGACTTTTCTGGATTAAAAAAAGTGATCTTTAACTTGTTGAATTATAAGGGGAATATGAAATAATGTTTAAACTTGTAAGCATACATTCGAGGTCAACAATATTTACAGAATTGTGAGATCAAGTGTAACATTAGTTACTTGCAAAAGGGTTTTTATCAAAGTGACTAAACACTAAAATGACACAGAAGCTCACGAAGTAACACAGCTAACTGTCATACAGAGCAAGGTAAGGAAAAAGCTGCTTCTTTACAAGTTAACTGCATACAAAAGGGGCTTCTGCATTTCTCCATTCTCTCCATGAGCAGTGGCAGTCAGCCTGCAACCCTGACTATTTTGATGATTCCTTTAGCCCCTGAATTTCCGAAGAGCCATGCTCTGTGTATCACCCCTTCCTTTCTTCCTTCCCTGTCTGGAGCTGGTATGAACCTGTTGTCCAAAGACTGGTGGTTCTTCACCATTCTGGACTGGCACATAATAAATGTGACGAAAACTTCCAAGTTTTGCAATACAGTATGATTTTTAAAGAAAGAATTAATTGACTTGGAAAGTGTATTAATACCAAAACTATTAATAAAAAAAACCCCAAACCAGTTACCTGCCAGTGCCCATTCGCCAGTGCCATGTGAGTGACCACTGTAATATAATATGTAGGTGTCATGTCTGGGTCCATCTGCTGTCCGAAGTTCAAGAAAAGACTTGATCTTGGAATGAAGGGTATCAAAGGTCAGTCCGCTCGTAGAGTAGTCGCAACCGTACGTCTCAATCATGTGATATGCAAAAAATCTTTGGATGGCATTAAGCATGCCAGTAGACCTCAGATTTAACTCTTGTACATGCTCAGGTGGAAGAAGAGTTGGTTGGCCATCAGGACTAAAGAGAAGAAAACCAGCTATGATCATGATTTATAATTATTTCATGCTTAGTGGACTTTAAGTAATTAGCAATTTTTTTTCCCCCGTGAACATTTTCTCTACTATGAACTAGCACTGTTCTAAATTCAAATTGATTTGGAATGTACAGTTTATAAACAATTTTAAATACTGTGTTTGAGTGAGGGACCACTATCTCCCTCTCCCATCCGTCACACTTCACTTCAAAATGTAGTCCTTACACAACCCCATGCTATTCTGGATGCTGCAAGACAAAGGGAGCATGAGAGGGGAGCCGGGATGTGAACATACTGGGTGGGATTCAACCATTTCATTAAGGCCCACTGAGAAAGCGCTGCCTTCAGACACACAACGGGAAGGAAGCGCAGAGAGAATTAGTGTTAGGCTGCACTAATTCACTAATCATGCAGACTCATTTCCAACACCAGACTAAAGAGAAATCCAAGTACACATTTTGCTTAGATATTTTGAATTAATTTCTCTCTGTTCCAAACTAGCCATTATTCAACACGCTACTCAAGCAAATACAGTAATTTTTACTTGTGTGTGCTGTTCAGGTGCTGATCTTTCAGCGTAAGAAATAAGTTTCAGACGATAGTATTCACCATTTAGAAAATGAAAGTTCTAAGAAAATGGCAAACTAGACTTGGAACAAACCGCATATATACAGATGTGCGTGTGTGCGTACAGATACATGTCTCTGTGTGTCTATATATTTATATGAATATTCATACACAATAAGAGAGTCCCTGGGTTCCCAGGGTAACTGACAAATTTTGTGGATGAAAATATGGAGATGGTCTTACTCTACTAATATAAAATATGACTTTATAATGTATATTTCTGTATCTATGTATGTATTCTTCATGCATTTTGTTTGCAAGGCAGTGTGTAAAGCTACCTGCTTTCGTTTTCGGTCTAATTAAATTTTGCACCTCCTCACTTGCCTAATGCCTTCATGAAGGCTAATGTTCTGCTACTACTGTTACACTGAATACACCAGCATTACTGTTGGTCTTAGCAAGTGAAGAGTGGGCCCATTCCTGAAACAGTCAAGCTTTGTTAATAAGGAAGTTTAGTTCTGTCAGGTCCTAAACCGTCACTCAAGAGTATTTCATTCACTCAGAAATTAGAGGGACCTGCCGCAGCCAGAATAATATAATACAATGAAAGAATTAACTTGGAAACAAGAATTAACCATGGAAACAAAAATAATTACTATTGTAATGTAAATTTTGAAAATTCTTTTTTTTATCTCTAACAATAATTGACCACAGAGATTTTTTTAAAAGGAGTGTACGTCTGAAGACTTTAGATCAAAGCTCAGTAAATTTGTTTTTACGGTATTTTACACTATTTAAATACAGTGATCTAAGATCAGCACACTACCTTCTGTTTCTTTGCCTGTTAATTTTTTTCCCTATCCACTGAATCCATTACATATATTGTAAGCTGGGCAGTTTTCACAAATTGGGCAGTCATATTTTTAAGCCTCTCATTTCAACTTACCATTCTGTTCCAATTGTAACTCAAATAGATAACTTACATAGTTCTTGTTTGTCAGTTACAAAAAAATGTGTACACAATTTTAATTATATGGCGAAAGTAGTATTGGCAGGTTTAAGGCTCATAAGAAGATGGGCAAATACTAATAGTACAATCCCTCCACCCCCAAGCATTTCTTATATGCTAACATTCATACTGGAACACAAAACACCCAAAAATTCACAATACTGATAACTGACACGTAGTCCACTTCCAAACCTATTTGCGATGTCCTTTAAATGTAGACACGAGCTCATTTAATGTAATTCAAAATTGGTTTAAACTGTTCTGTTTGGTTTATTAAATCTGCTGCAAAATATCTGCACTCAGTCAAATGCCTCAATGCTCCTTTGCACAAGGTACGGACTGCTGAATCTGCCTATGCATGATTGGTGTGTAAAGCTGGCTTTCTAAAAGCAAATTAAATGCATATAAGAAGGTGGAGTTGGAGTTACTAATTCTTTTTGGAAGGTAATGAAAAGGATAAATACAAAATCTATTATTGAAATTTGTACTTAATTATTAAAAACTACAAGCAACAGTACTGCATTGTCTCTATAAACCAACAGTAAACTTACACTATTGTGAAGCTGAAATACATGGTAACTATACCTGCAAAAGTTTGTGGGAATCACAACAGCATACCCGACGCATGTTCCTCCCAAGCAGTTTCCCAGCTCATGGAAAAGCCCATGAGCCATGGACTCCAGAGGTAAAACGATGAGAAATGCACTCATGAAAATCCCATTGGTTGACTGCAAAGAAAACAGAGAGATTCAGGTATTGCATGAAAAATCCTTCCTATCTGTTGGTTATGGTTTTATGAATAATCCCCTGTGTCTAATCAAACATTACTAGGTCCTGAAACGTGCAAGTTATTACATGTAATGTATGCTTATTTTTCCATATATTACATAGTGAAGCACTCTACAGACAAATAAAAGGCTTGGGAGAAGGTAGCTGGTGAACAGCAATCACTCCTCTGAAATGAATGCATTTGAAAACACTAACAGCATAGGACTTAGGTTTAAAAGCCCTGATCATAGCTTAGAATCACCTATTTAAGCAGGAAAATCAGTAAAGAACAACACAGAATAATAGGTACTTAGCATCAGATGACAGCATACAATACTTTGTCATTAAAAATATAGATGTAACTCTTCTTGCTTTTTAACACAGAGAGTTTTTTAAATATTCTTTGTGGAATACTATGTATCACACAAAAGATGACTTGTGGGCATATTTATGAACATTACTGCAACTAAAGAAGGGACATGCACTACAGGACTTGGTAGCATTCACACAGCTAACACCCTACATTGAGCTTTCCTGTTTCATGGGTGAAAAGCAGTTTTGGAAAAGATTACACTCACTGATACATAGATGATATACGTAAAAAAAGAAGTTTCAAAAGTTAAGGCTCAACCACTAGCACTACTAAAATAAAAATCGACTTCTGAAATGCCATCTGTCAGTGAGAGGCAGAACAGATACAGATTCATTTTAATTATTTTAATATGATCTGAATGGGTTTAATGAGGCATTACATGCTTTAGGAAAGGTAGAAACAGTACTATAATTAGCCAAGAACTTTATTATCCATGGTGCAGTTATTAATGTTTGTTATGTAGCAAAGGAAATAAATTCATAGCTACAGATTTCTGTCTTGAGAAGAGTCCTGTGGCTTCTGACTACATCTAGGTTTTATTTGACCTCTTTGCATAAGTCTACTTACTTACTTACTTTATTTATTTATTTATTTAAATCTGGATATTGTTTTATTGTTTAACACTCAGTGATTTGATGTGAACTAGTAGTTCAGCTTAACCCACAGACAACGCTAATAATAATTTAGGAAGTAAATTATACTGAAAATATTACACCTAAACCAACTCAGCTCTTTTTGGCACATGGCACTAACTCAACCGTATTCAATTTTTAAACACAAAAACATTACATGACTTAGCCTGAAAGAACAATTTTATCCCTCAGATGTGCTTCCTGCCCTAAGGAAGAACAGTGTTTGCTAGCTGTCCCTGTTTTAAAGTGTCTCATTATACTTCTGATAGAAGTTTTAGACGATATATATCAGTAAAAAATAAAAGAATGTTTAATGATGCTTAGAGCAGCCCTATAGTAAGGTAACTAAATATTTTTAATTCAGCTCTGCAAAAAAAAAAAAAAAGGCTGGTGGCATTTTATAATACCTAAACTATAGGAACTGGAAATAACAAAAAATAACATGTAAATTAGTTGGCAATTTCTGTAAATCCGAAGATAGGTCCTTCTTTTAAGCTAACAGCCAGGTGGAGAGTGTCAGCGCTTTACTAAACCCTAAAGATTTGATGACTGGTCCTTAATGGTGCAGATGGCAACGGATGCACAGGCAGAGCCAGAAAGGGATTTTGTTCTTTCGTCTGTTCAACCCATTTTCATTCTGTTTTTGAGTGCACTGGCCACCTCAGCCTGCAGCACATCCCTGCACTCTAAGTGTCCATTGATTCTAGACAGACTGATCAAAAAGCAAATGGAAGCCAGGGACCGTCTCGGCAACCCCACTGAAAACATTAGAAGCCATTTTTTCTCTTAATCTCTGGGGTTTTTTTCACCTTTGTCGGTCTTCTTTATAAATGAATATTTAGGAAATACACAATGTGTCCTCATCTCAAATAAAAGAAATGACAGACAATAAAGGCGGGTGAGATTTGCTAGTAGTATTATCTTTCCACTTTTTTTAGCTTTTCAAGCAATGTTTATTGTTAGATGTAACTGGTATAACACCAGAAGGATTTAGAGGTGTTTTACAGCCAAGATATATCATTTTATCTCCATGGATAGGACAGCTCCAGTTCCATGGAGTAAACCACTGTTGGAAGTGGAATGATTCCGGAACTGTATTTAACAATGGAGCATTACTGATGTGACTGACGAAAATAATGAGAAAGAAAAGAAATAAGAAACATTAGTTTAAATTGGAAGCCAGTTACAAAGACCTATATAAAAGCCATTCTGATGAAAACAGAAATAAATTCCTAAACGGATGTCAACTAAGATGGTCACAGAATCACCAAACAGGGGAGGCAGGTCCTGGTCCAACCCACTATTCAAGCAGGGCCACCTACGCCAGGATGCCCAGATTATATGTAACAAACCAACAACTCAGGAGGCTTACAAAGATGTCGTCGCATATTTCTGAACAAAAATTCTGCCCTGCTTTCCATTATCCAAGCTGAATAATATTTACCTATTTTTACGTACCCATGTACACACAAGTGAGTAAATATAAAATAAACAATTCTGCTTAGCTCCTCTGCAGTGATTCTGCAGAAACAAAGTATACACTCAATGACTGAGAAGGCTCAAGAGAAAAAGGAGAATGTGACAACTAATCTACAAATATTTGATGGACACCTTATTCCAAATGAAAACAAGACATGTGCATTACAGGTAAAAAGAAGCCCAAGGACAAAATTTGTAAAGTTACAATGTAGATCAACTACAGAGGAAACAATCTCACAACAAATTATTGAATAATAGTCTCTGGAGAACAATAAATAATCCATTACTTCTAAATATTAAAACAGCACTGGGAAATGTGGAAAACAGTTTGCAGAAAACAGTCATCACATTCACTGGCAGATGGATTTAATCGGGGATTCCCATCCCTGAGTCCTGATTTAACCGTGGGAAAGCCTGTATTTTAGTCTGTGTGCACTTGTCCCAGCAAAACCAATGGATTTAAACTAAAAGAGGGGATATTCAGGCTAGACATGAGAAAGAAATTTTTTTACAATGAGGGTGGTAAAACACTGGCCCAAGTTGCCCAGAGAGGCGGTAGAAGCCCCATCCCTGGAGACATTCAAGGCCAGGCTGGACCGGGCTCTGAGCAACCTGATCTAGTTGCAGATGTCCCTGCTTATTGCAGGGGGGTTGGACTGGATGACCTTTGAACGTCTCTTCCAACCCAAACTATTCCATGATTCTATTCCATGATTTCTGATTTTTTTTTTAATATAAAAATCTGAATTCTGAAATTAATGAGACTTTGACAGCAAGCTTAACACACAAATCAGATGCTTTAGACTAGCGATGAATACTTCCTTTCTCTTGTCACCAGAGATGCCCATCAGGACCTGAGGCCTCTGGAAGCGGTGGTGACAGCAGGAAGGTGCTGCTACAGTTGCTGTGAGTGACAGCCCAGCACAGCTCTCAGGACTCCGCCAGACAGGCAGGAGCCAAGGAGGGCTGAGCAGAGAGGAAGATGGGCAGCAAAAATAAACAGGATAGTGGGCAAGTCTGAGAAGAAATGATGAGTGGTGAGCAAGGGGGATTTAGGATCCAGCTTAAGAGATGACAAAACAGCAGGGAAAGGGGGAATAAAGGTATTGCAAAATAAACTGAACAGAGAAGTCTATGAACAGTGAGACAAAGATATACCAGTAAAGTTGTCAAGGAAGGGAAAAACTGACAGGGAGGAAAAGAAAGGGGTGAACTAAAGATGATCCAAAAGGTAAGAGAGAAAAATAAAAACAAACCAGGAGTGGCATGGCTATTTGAGAAAATATGGAGAGGCCAGAGGGTGCAGCAGGGTCTCTGAGGAAAACAAAACACCACCACAAAAAAAAACCCCAACAAACTAAACTGAACAATCAAAGCCTGAGGACTGAATTAAAAATAAAAGTCAGGAAGAAAAGCAGGGGAAAATTAAGGAGGAAGACTGGATACGATTTGCACTCAAAAAAGTTGTTTAAGCTGTAATGTTAACAAAAGCACATGCATGTAAATATAGATGTTACTTACAAAACTTCTTGCTTTTCAAAAAATAATCATGGTTTTAGAGAAGTTCAAAACAGCCACCATATTCAATTTTATTAAGGCATTGTAAATTGAGCTTTCAAAAAACACTAGGCAATCGCACTACAATAAAGACTGCAAAATCACTAACTCTCCCCAAAACAAGGAAATACTCATACATACAATAAACTAACATTTCTTCCATGAGCAATTCTAGTTCAATAATACTGTCCATTTAAGTACAAGAACTCAAGCCTATCATCATACTATTATTTTACTAACCCATAAAATTCTCTAAAACCAAGAATAATATACTTAAAGTACTTCATTATGCTACTTTACCTGTCTCTGACATAGTTCATTTTTCTCTTGGTAATATTAAATACAGGTCTTCCAGGGATAATAATTCTCTTTGGCTCATACTTCAGAAAACCTGTAGTTACCTTGGCACAGAGCACTTCACAGAAATCTGATTTCAAGTTACTGAGAAAAAGAGTCCTCCAAGCATTTCTAAGATCTTTGCCTGCAAATTTCAAGACCTTCATCAGAAATTTTTCATCATTTTACTGGCTTCTGAAAGAAGTAATGCCTGAGTCATTTGCATCACTTCTGCTGGATCTTGTCCCATTCAAGGGCCTAATTATGGACAGGCACGTGAGTCATTGCTGAAATGAGTAAGTTGGAGTTAAAGAGTCTATTGATCTGACTGAAATTACTCACACAACATAAAGGCAGGTGCAGAACACTTCCTTCAGATTTTGCAAGGAAAATGTTAATGCATTTCTACTGACAAGGCAAGGTGTCTTTCCAGCTAAAGCAGGGATTATTCTCAGCAGTAGACCACGGCCAAACTGAAGCATGCCCTACTGAAAAGCTGTTACTCCATTTTTGAATGCAACCAGCTTTAACAAATTACTTTTGTATCTCTCATGCTTCCTGAGCTCAGCCTCCAGGTTCAGACAGACCTGACGATTCTGCTTATCACATTTAAAGCTTGATCTGTTGGAGAGAGATTCTGCTTTCCGGAGCCATAGTTCTTCCCAAGCACATACCGAAGTACCAGGAATGGAGACTTTCAACCCTTGGCTTATTACAAAGGCTAAGATCCCCTTAAAAAAAAGTCCTTGGCTAAAAGGACCTTCAGCCTCAACAGTTCTGCAGGAGTCAGAAAACCACTGTGCATCCAACAGAAAGTTGACTGACCTCGCTTTAAAAGCCTTTCCACAAAAGGAGATTTGATATTTTTCTGGCAATTGTAATCAAGTAGGATACTTCTAGCTACCAATTAGCAGACAACTGTCTCTTTAGGTCTTGACCTTTCATACACTTGAGATTTATATGATGCACAGATACTACAGTTATTAAAAACGTTAAAAGGGCATATATAATGTGCCTGTAACAAAGTTTTCCATGACACAGCACCACTCCCCCTTCATTACCCCATTTCTGTCTCTAACCTAACACACTCAGCTGAGCTAGACCTTTTATATGCCAGGGATAATTATTTATAGCTGACTGTTAGGAAGCATCTTTCCAAGGCTCAGGTTTTGAGCCAATTCTATTCATTATATAGGAGGTCAAATCACAGACCATGAAGTGATTTCAAGCCACTTCTCTTATCAAACGCAGTATCATTAAATAAGCTTCCAGCACATATTCAGGGTGAGGAAAAGTATGAAAAAAATTTGCTTCACCATCCAGGTGACACTTCACAGATTTCAAATATAATTAGCACTTACTAAAATGACTACACAAATCCCAAACTGAAGCTGCAAAGACTGAAAATTGTTGATCTTACACATGCAAAAAATGTTTTACATAATTTTTAAAAGAACAAACACAGTTTCAGGAACTGCTGACTGAAGAACACTTGGCATTCCTAAGAGAATGTAAGGAAAAAAATACATTGAAAATTTCAGTTAAAAAAATGCAATAATAAAAGATGTAAGAGTGGCTGTATTAGGCTGCACCAAAGTCCATCTAGAAGAATGCCCGGTCTCCAAAGAGGCCAAACGGATGCCTAGGAAAGACTGTAAGGACAGACCAAGCACATGGTTCCTGAGCACTGCAACCACTGTTGGCTCAAGGACCTCCTGAGCCAGATGTGGTTTCCATACAGTACATAAACCTCAGTGAACTTGTCCATCTTTCTCCTGAGCCTCTGCCACCGCTGGGCACTCCCCGATACCCACCCCAGAGCTGACCCAGCTATTCCCACTTGTCTGGCTCTAACCTGCTTCTTGTCAACTTGATTCCCCTCAACTTTTGCACTGGAACTGATAATTTCTTGCCTCTTTATGTTCTCCACATCACACATAATATTTTATATGTTTATCATATTTGCACTTAAGTTTTCTCTTTTCCAGACTGAAGCATCCTTGTTTATTCGTTCCCTTCATGTAAACTGTTTCATGTCTATAATGAATTTCATTGCCCTTCTCTGAACCTTCGCTTTTCTCATCTGTAGGATGGCAAGTAAGAATTGCATAGTTACTCAAAATACAGAAGTTATGAATTTATACAATGCCATGATACCTCCAGTCCTTTACTAATAATTCCCAATATTTAATTTGCCTTTTTTGACTACCACTAAACAGTAAGCTGATGTTTTGATGGAAAGGCATCTAACACAGCCCTAAGATCCCTTTCTACCACATACTGATGTCACCAGATTTTTTCTGTAGCAAGGTTTTCTTAAAACAAACCCAAACAAAACCCTGAAACCCCAATCCAGTAAGTATTTAGTGATAACTAATACTTTTTAAAGAGGAAAGACAGCATTCTCTGATTTTCTCTTTATCTGTTACAAAACTTATAAATCACCATAAGGAAAACACATATTCACTGGTGAAGGTTATTTTCTGCATTACTGTCGAGCTTGTTAGGCTTCCTGAAACAGCAGGCTCAAAAATCCAGCAAAAGATTCTGAAGTAGAGTCTTGATACCTTGAATTCCCTCTACAAAGAAAAAACATTAGGTTCCTTAAATCTCTCTAAAAAAAAGACAAACGCCCTGTAAGAGGGTAACTTGTGTGCTCATGCATCATCACTTTCTTCTAATTATTTTGAAACTTGGCACTATCCAGAAAAATACAGAAAAGGCCACAGTTTTCTGCAATCACCATAATAAATTATACGCCCATTTACTAAATTAAGTTCTGGCCAGATCTGATAAAGTATTTCATTTTCTGACAACAAATGAAATAGGCAGAGTGATCTGCAAGGCAAACATCACATCATCTTCTGAAGTAGAACTTATTTTAGCTGGAGACAACTGCCTTCATCATCTCACTGATTACTATAAATAAATTATGAAAGAAACATAAATATAGTAAGAGAAATGTAAATGTAATTATCTACTTAAACTAAACTATTATAATGAAAACCTGAATTTCCTGACAAGTAAAAGTATTTGGTCTGATGCCTTTCACTTTTGCCACTACAATTACTACTTTTCCCACAGAACAGGCAAATATGCAACCCATCAGACAGAAGTTATGAGCAACAGCTTATCTTATCTACACACAGGACCCTAGAAACTGAAATTAATCAATAACAAATATTAAGATTTCAGACACATTTCCAATTTGCTTCTTGTGAACAGTCCTGCACAAGTCACTCCACAGCACAACCACACTTCTTCAGATTTACAGATGACTGAAAACGAACAGGTATGCAAGAGCTGGAGTTCTTTTGGGGCAGAGGACAGAGACAGAAAAAAATTACACTGAATTATCAATGTGATGAGAAAAAAGAAGATGGGTGAGAATCCAATCCTCCCTGCTCACACAGCCGGCCTGCAGTAAGGAAGCAGTGTGATTTTAAGAACTGTTTTTTCAGAGGACATACCATGTGGTACATAACCAGATTTAAAAATAAGATACTTAGAGAACATGCTATACCAATAATTTACCAGTTAATCAGTTGATCTCTAACTCTACATTAACGGTTAAATGCAAAACAAAGTTACTGGAAAAGTACGTTCTTAAAACATGAATTTGATTAGATTCAATTAAAACAGTCCATAAGAAAAGCCCTCAGTATAGCATGCATTACTAGGGTTTAACATTATGATTTACTTTCAAAACAAATTTTATGGCACAATTAATTCAAAAGCAAAATAATTTCATAAGGAGGTAAACTTAAAATACTTGGCACACTCTCGCCCTGGAAGTATTAACTCTTCCCATTCATAAGGAAGCTGGTGACTTCCAGCTGCCTCAATAGGCCACAGCCAAGGCAGCACAAGTGTTACATTTGAAGAGAATGCTGGTGAAACCAAGGGTTCCAACACTGAATTGCTGAGCCACAGCACACCATCAAGTGTCGCAGGAATTTTAAAGTGTAAACAATTCTCAGGAGCGTTCTCAAGAGAGAGATGAAGATAAAACAATTATTTACCTGCCAAGAAACGGCTCCCAAAACAGCAGTCGCGACAAGGCTGAAAAATACTAGCCGTTCCGAAATTAAGCAGAAGTGACGCATTCCTTTAGATGCCATAACTCTGTCAAGGCTGTTGTTTTCTGCACGGTGGGTATAGTATACCTTGTGACAGTCATTCAGTTTTGTGTGAAACCCCCAAAGAGTTATAAAAAAAATCACGTGACAGATTATCCAGAAAATTCCAAAAATAGAAAACCCAGGTATCACAAAATACCAGAGATCCAAATCACTGAGTTTAAAGGCTGCAAGAATGAAAAAGATTAGTTCAATGACTCCAACCGAGATGACAGAAAGCCTTCTGCAAATTTTACCACGGTACAAGTAGGGCTTCCATCGCTCAGTTACTGAAAGTCCACTGAAGTAAACATCAAGAAGCGGATCTGCAATCAGGAAGCTGAAGAAACATGCCAAGGCAAAGGGGTTCGTGGGTATTTGCAATGATGGAAAAAAGAGTAAGGATGCAATGGCTCCAAAAATTGCCAAATTCGGAATTGCCAAAAAAGACTTCATACGTAAGTCAATAATCAACATGGCCAAAGCGATGACCAACAGAATAATACTCATAGTTCTTTCTACCAGCATAGTGGTGCTGGCAATTGCAAATCCAACTAGCTCCAAAACTTCAACTGTTGTCAGCAGAGTGGGTCGATGATGGACGCAACCACAAATCCGCTCAACAAGTGCACATAATATCCGTAAAACAATGGAAGAGAGGAGCAAATATTTAGTAGCTTCTTCTTTCACATCTGTTTTGAAGGCAGAACTGTTTAGAAAACAGAGAAGGCCAAGCAGAAAACCAAACCAAAGATTGGAGAGACTCAAACTTGCTGTTTCCATTGAAAAATAGTAGTACAGTATGCTGGCAATTCCAAGAACAAAAAGCCCCAAAATAAATATTATCAAAATCAGTGCATCTGCCCTTTTTTCCCATCTGACATAAAGGCCCATGCAAATGGCAACCAGTACATTAATTCTGGCAAGATAACCAAGGTATCTGACTGATGAGTGCATGTTCACTTCTCTGTTTGCTTCTTCCAGCTTTGTCATTGCTGCATAGAGACAATGACTAACACAGTAACGCAGTGACCTACACATGTAAACTGCAGTTAGGGGGTTTTACCCACTTGACTGAAAGTAAATATTTGGGTTTCATCCAATAAATGCAATGCAATCACTGCCTCCCGTAATATCATTTCAGTAACAGTGGTCCGGAATCGCTGAAGTCCTGGAAGAAGAATTAAAAAAGTTTTAGTGGCAAATAATTCCTTTTAATCATACATAGCATAAAACACGACACATCCTTTCTCATCAAAGAGTTTAGCATCTAAATTAAAAAACACATTATAAAGACCCAGTAAGAGTGTTGTTACAGGTCATTCAAACGGGGGTCATTATTAAACCAATATAAAATGGGTTCTGCATAAAGATTATTTAATAATTTGGATACAAGGGAAAGTTAAACCAAACCTGGCCTGTGCAGTTTTTCCACAAAATCCATCCATTATGTATCTATATTAGACATCTATGGTATCCAAAATATTGCTATGATATCCATTATCTTCTGAAATAGTTTAATATTGGTTTAAAACATTGTTTTACTTCACCATTACATTAGGTAAGTTCTCACTTTATACCGAACCTTTTCAATATGCTTTGAAAGACTTCTTTTTAGTAGTCAAATAGCTACAGGATTTACAAAAAGAACTTCTTAACCAGTTAACCGGCTTAACCCGCAGTAGTTAATGAAAAAGGGTATTATCATTATCACAGTTTCACAGGAGTAGACACAAAGACATATCAACTGATCTAGCAACATTTTCAGAGACTTTTCTTAATGTAACATAAAGGCCTTAATTTTCACCCCTCCAAACCACTTCCCTGTACCACTCCCCCCCCCAAAAAAAATAAAAGAAACAAAAGGATCAGGACAAATATTATATTTAGAACATAAGTGGCTCCTACTCTGATCCTTTTAACCACCCTACTTTTCTTAGTAAGACAGTACAGGAACAGATAGTAGTATTTTTAGAAGAATTTTGTAAGTAAAGGTGACCAGGTGGATTTCACTGGAGATCATCAGTGTTTTATGGGATAAGCTTCTTCCTGGTCTTGAAACACAAGGGCCACTGTAATCCTATTGGTGGTTCATCTTACAGAGTTTACACATAAACAATACTACTAATTGCTATAATTAGGAAAAAAAATTAAGGAAATTCTATTTCCATGAAAATCTCAATTTCACTGTATTTATGTACTTTTCTACTTATCACAAAGTTGTCAGGGGCAGAATTCAGAGCGCTCTAGTTAAAGGCAAAAGAGAATGATCCTTTGAAGTCACAACCCTGCTCTGTATGCAAAATGTGTTACAAGCGACAAATTGATAAGAATTACTCAGAGAATAAGCTTTCTGTGAAATTACATATAAAGAGAGCCACATGTACTTCTGATTTTTGATCTTTCTGTGCCTAGAAACTCTAAACCCAGTCACTGAATTAATAAAACAGAGCCTATACCTCTAGAGAAAATAAAGCAGAAACCAATATGTAGACCAAAAGAAAGTACAGAAACAAGAAAATCAGCATCAATATTTTTTCATCTCTGATTTTCTCTAAGAAGTGTCACAAATTATGAAGAGACCCAGAACAACCAGTTGTCCAAATTCCCTTAGTTAAAACTTACTGAAATTCCGTGTAGTATTTATATTTATGTGTAACTTTTGCTTTTAAAGTTATTAATGAAAAGTTTGCCCATGACCTGTGTAATCATAGTCTTAGATAGAGTCCCCAACATACGTACCCTCTGCAATTTTTTAAGTAATTACCTAACTGCCCATCCTACAGAGACTTTTGTAGAGTTACTGGTACAAGAGTGCAGCCAATGTATCAAGAAAACTCTGAGCGAGATTACTGTTTACTGCTTTTATTCGTAATGCTTAGGGAAGTATGAAGGACGCCTTGACTGAAACTCAAAGCTGAGACTTTATACTCTCTTGATTTTTAAATTCTTATTTTTTAAAGCAATGAACAACAAAAGAAAAAGTGAATTGACTGATTTGCCTATAAGCTTTGGCTGATTTGAGGACCGACATCCAGTGTGAAACCAGCTTGAGTAACCGGTGTCAAGAGAAATTAGGCCTAAGAAATCCTGGTTTTAAAATTACATAAGTTTTGTAACATGTATCTTCAAATTATGTTAAATACCTAACAATGCTGCAGATAATACTTGGAAGAACTCACATTAAAAATCTGTTTAATTGAAATAGAATACATACCATATACTTAAAGCAAATCGTTATTATATTACGCCATTGCAAGGTAAAGTTATTTGGATTTCAACTGTGCATTTTCACAGTACTCATTATTATTGTTTTATACATATAAACTTAATTCTGAGTTGCCGGGTGCTTAAGGTCTTTTAATATTTCTCCCCTCACTTGCTAACAGACTTCCTGAGCTTACTGAATTATTTGGTATACTGCTTCTTATGGAACTTGCTTAGCAACTGCCTATACCAAATTTGCTTAGCGTAAGTAAGTTTGTTTAGCATAACTTCTGCAAGCTGTGAACCTTGGAACTTTCTGCTTCAATAAGTAAAAAAGCCCTCAGAATCTCCACGCTAGAAGATAAGGGGAGCTACGTCCCTGGAGATAAGTGAAGGAACAGAATGGCATCTAAACGAAACCAAAACAGAAAACTATGTTTCAGTTTGGCAGGAAGTTATTTTTCTCCAGCTGCAGGTGCAAAATAGAAACTGAAGGTCAGAACCCTGACTGACAACCTGCCTGCTGAAAATGAAGAGAACCAGTAAGGACGGGAAGACCCCAGATTCTAATTTTGCAATTGGCCAAGAGTAGGGCCCACACTTGGCAGGTGGGAGCTTGGATTGTGGTGGTATCATTGTCCAAGTTTTGGCTGGGGGTTCCTCTTCAGGAGGTACACAGCTCAAGCTGCAAATAAATTATTTACTTTAAGAAGAATTTCTGGAATCCTTGCCTGAGTCTCTGTGGTGAGAAACCTGGGGAAAAGAAGCTTCCTTAACAGCGGGCAAGCAGCCACTCTCATAGAAAACTACTCTGACTGGTTCAACTCACGCAAAGTGGCGTTCTGGTGTTATCGCAGCATAAGAACCACAAAAGAGAAGGTCCTGCCACTGCTGCCCCATGTGCTGTGCTGGGTGCCGGGGCGGGGAACACGCCTGTTCCAGTGGAAAGACACAAAGTCTGCTCCAGTACCAGGTATTCGCAAAATGGCAGCTCCGACTGTGAATGTAACTTTCTCTTCCTGATCTTCTAGGCAATTAGCAAAAAGGTGCACTACTAAACTGCACTGTTAATCGTTAGTATTTTTCTAACCAAAACACAGGGTCAGCTTTTGGGTGACTAGAGGAAAAGGTGGCATTTTCATGATTAACGTATCCCATTAATGCAGCTATTAACAAATAAATGTAACACAGCAATTAAGACAATTTTAACAGGAAATGTCAGTATCTGATTTATTCCTTAAAACATACCTATTTGTTACTCAATTCTGTAAAAACTTTGCCTGTTCAGACAAAGACTTCAAAATCGGGGGGTGGGGAGGTGTTTTTTAAACTAATAGCCTAGTGTTTCAATTAGTGACATCTGAGTTATATATTTGAGCAAATCACATTTAGATCCAAACCAAACAGGACGTGTATACCCAGAAACATCCGTCATGTTTTGCAAACACAATTTTAAGCAAAACTTGGTGTCTAACTACAGATTAAGAGACTAAACTACCCAAGAGTTTTTCTATATGTAAAGGAACAGCATTGCCCAAGTAGTTTTTACGGTAATTTGTCTAAGAAAGCAGAAAAAGAACCAAAACCTGAACATGGTTCAGTAGTTTAACTGCAGCTGAATAAACATCTCTGTGAGGCCTATCTAAAGCACTAGACCCTCCTTCCTTCTGTTGCACTAAACTGGAAGGATGAATTTTAAGAAAAGATGCAACTCCGTGAGACTTTGAAAAGAAAAAGTCTAATTTAGCTAACGCGTCAATACAAGTGGGTTTAAACCTCCGATGAACCACTCTGTCAGTTTTCAGATGTTCCCAGCGGTGATGCCGGTGGCCGGTGCCAGACAACCGGCGGGCAGCCGCCCGAGGCACCGGCCCGGCCGGGGAAGTTGAATGCCGGCGCTGGGCTCCGCGGCACGGGCGCTGCAGCCGCGGCTCTGCGGGATAACGCCGCTCACCGCGGGTTGCCGGCCGGGGCAGCTGCTCCGCGCAGAGGCCCCCGCCCCGCCCGGGCCTGCCCGGGGAGGCCGCGGCCCGCCAGGCCCCCGGCTGCATTCGTCCCCGCCTCGCCGCGGGGACGGGGCAAGTCCGGCCCAAGCCCTGAGGGGCCGCGGGTCCCCGTGGTGCCCCCCGCCCGCGGGAGGTGGCCCCGGCCCGCACTCACCTCAACAGGCGTCCCCAAAACTTCCCGCCCCCCGCGCAGCGCCGCCGCCATGTTGAGGCCGAGCGAGGCGTCGCGGCTACGGGCCGCGCCGAGGCTCAAACGCCGCCCGGCCGGCGGGGCCCGGGGCGCTGCCGGAGCCCAGCTCGGCGCGGCGGCCAGGCCGGGCCGGACCCGTGACGGGGCGTTCGGCGGGACGGTGCCTGCCAGGGGCCGCCCGTCAGAATGGGGACAGCTGCTCACGGCGGGGAAGGGGGTGGCTGCCCCCCGCCCGGGCTCGGGTAACCTCTGCCCAAAAACTCTTTTGTAACAGGAACAGTGTTTGTATTTCAAAATACAAACCGGCAGCGGCTGGATACTCGGACATCTCAACTCTGACAGTCTTTCCTGCCTATTTTTTTTTCAGACAACCGAACCACGGTCACCTCCAAAGTTCATACCCCTCTTCAAATTTTAAATAAAACCGGCCAACAGACCTAAAAGTTACGGGGCGGGGGGGGGGGAAGAAAGAGAAAAGGGTACTAAGGGGTTTTCCTTCAACAAGCAGAACAGCAGAAATCTGAGTTGCTTAGTAAATGTCACCTGCTCCAGGTGCTTTACCAGCATCATGGACAACACTTGGTGCTGTATCTGTCCAGCTGTGATTTAGGAATGCTCTTCAAGCAACTATTTGTTGAATTTCTTGGAGAATATTTTACTTAAAAGAGTAAACAGAACAAAAAAAACCTCACCCAATTAAGTTTCTGTGCAAGTTTGTGAAATGCTACCCTTCTAAAAAGAAAAAAAAAAACAACCAAAACAACCGCACCACCACAAACCAACCAAAACACTTCCTGCTATTCTAAAAGTAAAAAACAATTAATTGAGTAAATCAGAAAAAAAAAAAAAAAAAAAAAAAAAGAGCAGAAAACCTGAATATGTACATATCCCAAATGCAAGGAATCAAAAGATAATGCTGCTGATTCCTGGAGATACAATGGAAGAAACTTAGAATGATATTTACAGCAAGTCAAAGAGCCTCCCTGATGTAGAAGAGGACAGAAAGATTCTGCAGGAACCAGTACTGAGAACAGGTGTGAAATCAGGTTTGCTGATGTTCACTGTCCAGTAAGAGGCCGGAAGACACCAGCTGGGCTCTTCAGTGCCAGGGACACGCCTCAGTTCTGCTCAGATCTGCCTTGGTCCTTGGGCTTCCTCTTCCCATTGCCACCCTTTGCCAAGCGCTCCAGTACCCAAAATCACCATGTACAAAAACACTGCGATGACCTCAAATGGCAAATATTCAACAGGTGCTGCAATGGTTTTCAGGGAGATAGAAGAGAAATTATTAACATCTAGAGATAAAGGAGAGAACTGTGTTAGAATGTGGCTTTGTCCTAAATGGGCAAAGAAACATAATACAGGATCAACTGGAGGAACTCCAAAAACCCTGCTGTAAAGCAAAGACTCCAACTGAGATGTATAAGTTGAAACCCAAGTTCCAAATGTTCCAAAGTTCCATCTTTACTATAATTCAGTTGTTTATAAAACAAACCAAACACAACTATTTTCTTGACAACAAGGAATACAATTATGCATTGGTTTCACTGGCATTCAGTGTAAACCAATTGCACAGGAAGAAAAAAGGACATCTCCAAACCCAAAGAAACCATTTTTAAAAAGGTTTTCAGTTCCATTTTTTTAATAAATGTGCTTTGTTCACAAAAAGTAGTGACATAAAGACAACAGAAATGCGAATACACATTTTTTCCACTTTCTCTCCAGCACCTTAAGAATGAGAGATCTCTTGCACAGTCATAATTTTCAAATACAACCTAGAAACATTCTTCTCGCATCAAAACCAAATATCCAACAACTCCTGATATCACCACTTTATTGTTCAGGGAGGTATAAGTATTTCTGTAAATCCCACTTTCCTCCTCCACAACAGGCTACTGTCCCTTGTAAAAAACAAAAAAACCACAAACAACAACAAAAAAAACCCCAAACACAAACAAAACACTTCAGGTATTTAGAAAGAGCAGCAAGAAAACCAAGCTGTTATGAATCTTGGGTCCCTAAACCACAAATATAACGGTGTCACCAACCTGCCAAAGAGGCTTAAGTTTTAAGTGTTAATACTTTTAACTATTCTGGGGAGATAAATTTTGGTCTGAATTGATTTTTTTGTATGAATCACAAATCAATTTACATTAACCAATGCCAACATATGTTGGCTAGCACATAACTTTTTTTTAAAAAAGGAGTATAAGTTAAAATGTTCGGTACACTTTGAAGTATGCACAGATTAAGTTTCCATAAACAGCTGAATTTATAGCACCAATATTTTACCTTTAACTTGAGTCAGTGGTTAACTGGGAAGAAGAAAGGCTTTGACTGACAAACATTTTAGTGAAAGTAAAGCGGTAAAAGCATTAGATGCAAATACTGACTTATAGACTTCCTTTTTTTTTTAAACACATCAGGATATAATTTGTTTGTATACAGCTATATCATTCAGATTGATTAACAAATTTGAATCGGATATTAGGGTAAGCTTTACATTTGAGAGACACAAAAAGCTTATGTTAAAAAATAAAATATGGCAGTCCAGATCATGTTTGAGTGTAAGCAGGACCAATGCGGGATGACTCTGTAGGAAACAATATGAAAGAAAAAACAAAAACAGGTAGGTCAAACTCTGACACAGTGCAAAGCTTCAATGGAAGGAGTAAGTTTCATTTTTGTAGCAACTGCTGTAAAATCCATGCTACAATTTCAGTTTATCTGGTAGCTTCTGTATTATAAATACAACATGGTAGGTTAATATGGTGTAAACTAGATTTCATCATAACCATCTGCAGAACTATCTATTAGTATTTTTCTACCACGTTGCTGAAGTCAGTCTTCAAACCATGATGTGGCACCTCATTCAAATAATTTATTATTAGGCACTTACATATAGATTTAACAGCCTAACATTCACATCTGAAAATTCTGGCCATTATTTTTAAATGGAAGGAAATCTAAGCGAAACTAATGCTGAATCCTCTATTTTTTACCACTGAACAGAATTGGTTCTTTCCAGCAAAAACTCACAAATTTATTACACAAGTTAAAGAGATACAAAACACTTCTGTTCCATCTCCTTACAGTGCAGACCAGCTTTCAGACAGCTGTGGAGTTTTTATTTAACTAGAAAATGTTTGGGTCCAAATAAGCAAACAAATAGTGTAAGTTGGCTTCACTTGTGAGGTGTGAATACACAGCTTTGTCCAAATATCTGTACCCTTGAAAAGATTTTTACAAAATCGGTCTGTAGTGACCGTATAACTTGGGAGGTCTACAAGTAAGGACAATTAAAGAAAAAGTTGTTTGTTTTTAAAAGGCATAAATAATTTACTTTAAAACATGACAAAACCCACCCTGTCCCCCAAAAAACACAGTTTGGAGAAAATACAGACAACCACCATTGGGAAAATACTGATATCTGTTAGTGCTTGTACACTTGTAAAATGGCAAAACTATGTTCCAATTTTGAAGTGAAACATAACTGCCTAGACGTACCCATCCTCCTCTGAGCGGGGAGATAACCTCCTTAGAAATCTCAAGTCTAACTACTACTTATACATACTGTGTAATTTCATTGCATAACTATGGATGAAAATATTCCAGTGTTTTGGTGTTATTTTGATTTGATGTTATCTCAATAGGACTGCAATGAACATAAAATCAAATGTGCAAGCATTATAGTTCCTCCAGCCCAAGCTTAACCAGAGTGAAACAAATTTTGGAAGAAAAAGTTTTGTTCCATAATTAAGAAGGGACATGTGTAACCAAGTGTCTTAACCTATCTGCACATTTAATTAAAGTGCAAATTATTTCTTCCTACATATACTTCTCAGAATCCCACCAACTCCAGTGCCTTAAGCTCAACCACATTGAGTTAAAATATTGAAACAACATTTAGCAAATTAAATAGAATTCACACTTCACAGCACTAAAGAAAAGAATGGTACCTTTCTGGAAAAAAAATTAGTGATACGAATCTAAAGAAAGTAACAGCAATTTATGCTATGACATGAGTCATTTGCATAAAACTTGTATTTCTTCACTTTCATACAAGAATAAATTTTAAAATTCAAAAGTAGAAAAAAATAGCAAACTCTGTAAACCTTTGCATTTTCTCTATGCAAACCATTTTTGTGTGTTGAGCTCATGTTAGTATAGCAAAATTAGTTTAAGCAAGAGGTTTGACTGAAAGGGCGCTTCAATGACTACATTAACTTAGAAGCAATATAGGATCTTCTAGCTCATAGAAAGGAATTGAACTAGACTGGCTTTCTCCAGAGTCCGAGTCATAAGGAGCATCAGGTAGCTCCATAAAACCGTAAGCGAGCTGTTCATCTTCTGTATCCGACCGAACGTAGCAGGAAGTGTTGGAATACTCCTCATCCTCTATACTGTTGAAATCCTGTGGGATATACAACATTCCTGGGTAGTTCCTGCTAACTAAGTCACTTGTTGTTTGCAGGGACGTTTTCCTAAATGCCATCAGGTGCATGTGAGAAAACTTGGAATACTTGAAGCGTTTAAAACCCAGGGACTCTATGGCAATTTTCCAGCTCTTCATCATCATAGCCCGGCGATTCTGATGAGATGAATCAGGAGTTATTACAAGCAATAAGCCATTTAATACGAGAAGTTCGTGTGCCTTCTTGCAGCATATCCATCGTTGATAAGGCGATGGAAAGTAAGAAAGGAGGAGTGAGAAAACAACAACGTGGAACAGTTCTCCAGGCAGAGAATCAATAGGATTTTTGAGTTGCTTAAGAAAGGCATCTATAGCATCTTGTGCCAGTTGGAGAGGTTGCTGGATCTGAAGATTTAAGAAGTCACATTTGTATACGCTCTGGTGGAATAAGAAAAACAGAAAATCAAACAAGCATCAAGGTTAAAGAGCAAATACAATCCAAATCCATAGAAAAAAATCAATGACAACCTCTCAATTCCCTTGAGGAAATGTCAAGCCAGCTGAACATTCCTCTTGCTATTAAATCAAGCAATCCAAAATAACAATAACACATATTGCTATAATAGCTTTCACAGTTGCAAAGCAAAATTTTAGATGTGCAGTAATTTACTAGAGATTGATAGTCTAGAACTGTTAATTTTATTTTATTTTATTTTTTTTTAAAGGAAATTAGGCCAAGTAGAACAAAGTATCAAATCAACTATCTCACAAATGATTTAAAAAGAACACATATAAGCCTACATTGCTATTGTTTCTCCAGATGCTGGAAACCTTTTATAGGTTTTTAAAAACCTGAAATTAGTAATTAGAAACTAAATTTGATACCTCAGTATTTCCACTAGTTCTTCAAAAAGAATCCAAGAAACTTAGCTTGGTAACTTGAGAAAAAAAAGTGTAATTCTTTACTGGTACAGAAACAAAGCAGCTATGTCAAGGCAATATGCCTTAGAAAATTACCATACACTAACTGTTTTGCAGCAGGGGTGCAGGTCCATGCTTTAAGCTTGCTGTGGATGTGAAATGTAGTGGTACACATGTGGGCAATTATCAAAATAATGTAAGGCCTATAAATTAATCTGTTGATAATTTGTGCACTCAAGCTGTCAAAGACAGGAAATGACACCACAATACAACATACAGAATAACAAATTCTTAACATCCTTAATCACAGAGCCTTCAAAAAATAAGAATAATAGTATGCTACTCACTACATTTAACTTTTGACACTTTATCAAAACCTAGGACTGACTTCTTTCATTAAAAAAAGGTATTGAGATACAAGGTTTTGACATGACAGCAACAAAAATTGTTACTAATGCCTAGAGAATGTGCAGTGAATGATGGACACTCTAAACAGGAAAGTGAACATGAAAGCAGACACAAAATGTTCTGCAGAACACACCTGAAACATGGAGTTAGATATCCTGCATTGTCATACCATGAAAATACTTATAGTGTGTTTTATGAAACAAGATTCCACAAAGATCACTAAGAACACTATTGTAAAGGTATTCATAAAACAACTGATATGCACAATTGTTTCCAAGTAGAAAAGAATGTAATTTCTGTTTATTTTAAAATCACATTCTCTTCTGAGGGTATGCAGTAAATTAGAAAAAGCATTCAACGTTAAAAAAACCCTGTGATTCATTTTTTTCAGTACCTTTAATCTTGGCCTCCAACATACAAAAATTAAGAAAGAGACTTGCATTACGTGTCTATAATAAAAATAATTTAATTGCAACCATTAAACCTGCAGGGCTATTTTCTGCTTCCTTGTAATACAAACCAGGAAATGAACAGTAGTAATTGTATGATATCGTCTAGTAAGTTTTTAAAGAAAGAAGTGCTTTGAAGAATAATTATTCAGAATAACATGCTAACTTTACTTAGAAGCAAGACTCAGAAGTTATGCATATACAATTGAAAAAACTATTCAGACTGCAAGTATTTGTGAGTAGTGGGAAAATACCCATAAAACAGTTATGTAGAAATAATGTTAAAGACAATTTCAGAACTGAAGTTGAATATTTCAAGTGGAATCTGAACTCTGCAGGCAGTTTTAGGACAAAACTGGAGACTGCTACTAAACTGCAGATATACAAGTCTTGAACTGATCTTACAGTCCTCCTAGACACTGAAACAGCACTCACATCTCTGTGCATCCACTGACATTTAAGAACACAATCCTACTTGTATATTCTAATTTTTAATTCCAGTACCCATACAGCCTCTTTTTGTGTCTCAGACTCTATTTACTCCAATACAACATCTGCTGCATATTCAGCATGTTTCATAGCAGTATGAAATTGTATTTGGATTTTCCAAAGTGGAGATTCTTCTTTCATCCCAATTTTTGCCTTTTTTTTTTTTTTTAATGTAGACAAATTAAACTCATCTAAGAAAATAACCATTGCTAATTGTACCCTGGAATATCTGTTATAAGTAGAACATTTGAAGGAACAGCCAACAAAACACTGGGTCAAGAAATCTGCTCTGCTTATCCCAATCTCAGTTTCTCTTGTCCTAGTTGCTAATAGTGCATGTTTCCATCTGTGTACCTTATACCAACACACTGAAAATGAGTGAAGAATGCCCATCTAAAGAGAATACTAATCTTTGTGCAGTTCCCCTACCCCGTAAAACACAAAACCTTTCAAAGGAAATATATTTCTATAATAATATCTTTACTGTTTATATTCTGTGTATATGAAACAGGGATTCTAATCATTTTCAGGACTTTTTTTTTTTATTATATAATTAACATTTCAGTTCCTCTCCTAATTTTCCTACAATTACATCCTTCTTATTCCTCAAATTAGATGAAGCATTTTACTTGGCTAATTAATCTATATCTATATGCAGAATATGGATTAATCTATTTTTATTAAAGAAGAAATTATTTAACCCTCTATTCAACATTATGGAAGAAACCAACTTCCTAAGAAGCCCTATGCTTCAATGTGTTTCAGTAAGTATTTTGGTATCTTACATGAAAGATCTGCTAAATCAGAAGATTTTACCAGTTCATCTATTTTCAAGTTATCAGATCCACTTTTCAGGCCAGAAGATGACATTCACTACCCTAAGAACCCTCTGGCTGTTATTCTGAAATCTTAAATCAGCCCAGGCCAACTGCTCACCTAAAGATTAAATTTAGTCAGGAGGTTATGGTGCTGATACAGCTCAAAGTAGAGTAATCTTGAATACCTCAGGGCTTATTAATTCTGGTTTTGGAGGTGGGCCTAAGCTTATTCTAGCAGATGTGTTTGAGTGCACAAACTGTAAGTCATGTCACCCTAAGAGCATTTGCTAGCAGGGTTTCAAGGTGCCCTGAACACACCAAGGTATCCAAGAGGGTGGAAGTATGAGAAGCTGGTGAGCCCAAGACACACCTCACAGTAACTACATTGGTCTGTACTGTAGCATGCTGGGGAGTTCCCATCATGAAGCCAAGGTACTAACAATGTCAGGTGACAAGAAATCAATTATCTTATTGTTCCCTTGTACTGGGAGAGAGCCTGAAAAACTGGTTAGCACACAGAAATTGCAGCTACCTGACTGCTCCCTCTCCTGTTGTCTGTCCTGAATTACTCCATTACATCCATACAAGTAACCTTTCTGGGACTCTTCCAATAATGGTTTTTGTCACTGTACATTTAAATTGATTTTCATGAGAACAAAAGTAGTTTTCTTATGAAAACAGCACAATAGACTAGATACCAAAATATTAACTATGTATACCCAAAAATTAATGGTTAGATTCAGCTTGTGTAATTTCAGGTGCCTGGGCTCCCATTAGTCACTGGAGAGGCAGCCAGTACAGTCCACGGGGCCAGAACAGAATTCGCCTCAGCGTGGAACAGCGGGTGTTAAGGTTTCACTGACTGTTTTTAATAGATCCCTACTGACTGTAACTGGAACTTAGAACCCGTGATCTATGTATCTTAGCTGGAAATTTACTTGCCAGATATTACAGCCATAGGCTGCCACTTTGCTGGCATGTGTCTCCTTTACACCCCATGTCATGCTCAACAGCCATGTGCAGGTGTCCTACAGCCTCCTAAGTGTTGGAAGGCAATCACGTTTGGACAACTGATACCTTCAAATCAGGCAAGATGGAGTCCACTCAAAGTTTCTTTGTGTTTTAGATGAAAACAACACTGAATTGCTTTAGAAAGCAATTTGTCAGACTCAGATTTTTTTTTTCCCCTCTCAAGAATATATTTCATGATCTCTAAGCACATACATGAAAGTAGAAATTAGGCGTTAGTGGACTCAACCTGGTAACCACAGCAAAATAATATGCATTTAGCATGTAAACCACACTGCGGCAAATAAGAGAGCATTACTTTCAAGTTAACTGTATTATTGTGCTTGTACGCTTCCTCTCATCTCTCCACTTCTACAGAGGGTTACTTTAGGCCACTGATTTTAATAGAGCCTAATTTTAAACTGTAAGTGGTCAAGATGTGTATGGTCAAAGGTTTTTCTGTTTTCTGTCAGAAACTTATTCCTTTCTGTATCTTTTAATTTTCATTCCCCTTCATCATTTTGCTTGGTTTGTAAAGGCTATTAGGACTGACAAAAGTTGGGTCAAGAGCAAGAGACAGAAAGAACATATGATTGCAGCAGAATTAATGCATTTGAGCACCTTACTACCCAGATAAAATGAAGTAATTTACCCAAAAAGTGCTCATAAATACCCAAAAAGTGCTTCCACAATGCGCAGGATTGTGGAAGTTCAGTAATATTTCTAGTAATAAACAGAAAAGCCCCCTTACAGTGCACTTCTGCTTACTAAAACTCCCCAGAAAAACTCACCAAGTACAGTCACCGGTCATTTCCTTGTGTCAACAAATGCAAATTCTGAGAGGTTCATGCTTAAGTGTAAGCCTACTCAGTTTTTATTTATGCCTTTTAAAGATAAAAGGACTCATCTGAAATGCCATTAAAAGATGGTTACTTAAATTTTCCAATTTTAAGATTCACAACTGGTAAAGGATGTAGTAGGAGGGCCACAGCTCTTATTAAAGCACAGATACTTGGGATACATACTTAAGCATTAAACATACTACTTTTTTTTAACAGTCATTTGAAGCATTCTAAAATATCCAAGAATCAAATTTATATTAAAGTCAGCAGACATTACATACCTCAACAGCTGGAACAATATCTATGCCAACTGTCAGAAATTCTTCAAACTTCAGAAATGGATTAAAGCAGCTACCAACATCAAGTAATCTGATCTTCCCCAAGGAGTGGAGCAATCTGAGAAACAGCAAGAATTCAGTTTTATCAAATGTTATTTTTGAAGCTATATATTCTGAATTACAATTTCAGATAACTCATGCAAAAACCACCACAGGAGTGACTAACAGAAGTGAATGCCTTATTTTAATTGCTGAGATACCCAAAGAACCAAGCTCTGTCGGTGAAGCAGATGGTCTTCAAGCAGAAGAATTATGTTCTACTATTAACTTGTGTACTTGTAGTAAGAAACTAAAATGGCCACTTGTGTGTTCGCTAGACAGGCTTCCTCTATTGCTTTGTGTTTCCTATTTTCCTTTTTGTGGTATTTATTGGTGTTGAAGTCACACGAGTCAGAGTTAAAATTTCAGGAGTTTAAAAGAGAAATTGGCAACACTCTATGATCTATCTACTTGTAAGTCTCATTTTAAAGGGCGTCTGAAGTGCCATAATTGATTTAATAAAGACAAGAGAACACATAATGGTCTTCCAAGGTAAACAAACGAACAAAACTAAAAATAAAATCATTTAGTTATTCCCTACAAAAATTTTAAAATTAGCTAACATAATGCAAATAAAATATATTTCTTGAAAATGGATGACTGCCGGAGGTTCACTCCAATTTTATTTTCAATGAATGCTGTGAAAGAGTTACATCAGTCCAGCCACAAACTTAAAAACTAGCTCCTCAGGTTGTAGGGAAGTTACTCTAAGCATCTAAATGAATGGAAGTATTCCCTCAAAACTACTTGGGAAAACAGAACAGAAGACAAAAAACCGAACTCCATGCCATGCAATTAGTTTTCTTTTAGAATATCCAAAAGCAATACTCAAAATACTCAAAAATAGCCATCTGGTTTAGGAAAGAGTCCTAATAAGAGTACTTCTGAAGCACTCAAAAATGAAGATCTATCTCATAAGAATTCTGGAGAACATTTTAGTGAGCCAAAAATCTATCTCCTTATCTGCCACTGTGTGATGATCCTACTGTTCAAGGTGAAATTACAGATAAGAAGGCCAGTGGTTGTCATGCTAAATACTTAACTATGCTACTGAACTATAAAAGGTGAATGATAAAAAAAGGGGGGTGATTAACTTTAGAAATCACAATTTACTGCTTGGACTGATACAAAAGGGTTGACAGATTGCTGAGGACACTTAAATATTTTAGTTCCAGAATGCTGCAGAGATGGACATGCACCCTTCCAAAATGTCACTGAAAATGAAAAAACCTCACACTGAATAACTGGCCCATCACCTTTTCAACCACAGTCCAAAACCTCCTGGGGTAAAACAAAACAACTTTGCAGGAGTGGGAAATCAGAAAGAAAACAGCAGACTAAAGAAAGAACAAGAAGACATTCTTGTACTGTCTGGTGGAAGTTCCCTTTATAGCACAGCAGAAGGCTGGCAGATGAGATTTGCCTTTTCTTGGGAAGCTCTGACATCATCTGTGACCAACTGCCAAACCAGTCTGAAATGCCTTTATGAAGATCAATGTATAATTGTTCTTTTAAGTTAAATATATAGTTTTTAAAAAAAAGATAAGATAAAAAGATGCCTGACAACCTTTGAGGATAGTGACTGCTGCCTTGCCTCTGAAAGCATTGTTATCTTCCAAAGGATAGTCTCCTTGACCAATGGCTAGAGGAACATTTGTGGTCTTCAAGTTTGCAACCATGGGCATTTTCTTCATGACTAAGGTAGTTACCAGTATACATAATGCAGCACCAGATAAGACAAGCCACCTGTAGAGAAGTACTAGCAGTCAGCTATCATGTCATCATTTAAAGGTTTTGCCTCACCCTGGCACTTAGTTTGTCTAACCTGATATGCTGCCCCTCTTAAAATACTTACAATTTGAATGTTGCACTCAATTGTCGCTAATATCAAGAACTTGGCTGTTGAATAGATCCTACAACCAAAGTCACAGTTCTTTAGTTTTTTATTTTCCTTGCCGTCTGAATTTGGAGGCCGCTGCTGTTTTTTTTCTTTCTTCGTAATTGCAACAAACCAGTAAATGCTGGAGTGAAACCATTCTGTTTAAGTCCACTAGTACAGACTTTACATCCAGCTGTTCTTTAAAGCACAACTTTATGAGTGCATCCACATATCAAAAAAAACAAACAAACCAAAACAAAACCCCCAAAAACTCAACCAACCAACCCCCCCCACCCAAAAAAACCCAAAAACCAAACCAAACCAACCTCTAAAACCCCCCACAGAACAAAACAAAACAAAACCACAAAAAACACAGCAGTTGACAATAATGTCTTAGACCACTAGCACCCAAGAGTTTGAGCTCTTTCTATTGGATCCTTGAAAGGACTGTGTCTCAAAATTTCCAGCAAGATTTTTACAATATTAGAATACCCAGAGTCCATTAAGAGAGGCAAACAAACGCAAACTCACAGCTTTCACAGGGGATTCACAGGGGAGAGAATGATAAATTTTCAGTGAGCAAATGTTGCTTTTTGCTTCAAGTTTCTGTAGCCAACTCAAATTAGCATTTCCAAAATATCATTTGTCATCTTTCTGAAAAAGATTCAGCCCTAGAGAGACAACTGCAAAAACTTTCAGGAACAGACCTGCAGGGCTATGGAGTCAAACAAAACCAGACACAACATAGCAACAACAAAGCAGTATTGAATATTGCAGAAAAAAAATAAGCAGAAATAAAGAGATCTGGGCTCTCTGTGTTCCTCCTAAACTCCCAGCGTTCTACCAAGGAGAGGATGTTGGAGAAGCAAGAAAAGATTTCTTGTTGCATTTGGCAGAATAATGCCAAGTTTAAGGATTTTGCTTCTCCACAGAATGGAAGATATCCAGGGGATACTTCTGTCAGCATCACCAAGAGAAATAATGCAACAATTCTAGTGAAAACTGCACACATTACCAGGCTACCCTGTGAGTCAGTTAGCACTGAGTGAGATTTCAGAATGATGATGATAGCAAAAATTTTTTCCCAGCTTGGATGCCAATCTCAATGTAAACTGTACACAGGAATTTGAATATTGCAGAGGGACCATTCACATCCTGGTGGCCACAAACCACAAACAAGTCAGGTAGTGTCTTTTTCCACAAAAGGCTTGTATGAAATTTCTCAGACCAGCATGTCTCCTTGTCTACCAAATGGAGACACTAAGGGCAGATTCTTTCTTATTTGGATACAATAATGTATGTACACTTGCGTTCTACATAAGAGTCCGATGGTAACAGCAAAAGAAGACACATGAGACCACAGAAAACACAAGAGGGAATGTGACTCTATAGTGCAGAGAAAACTTCCCATAAAGAAGAGTAACAGCCTCTAGAGATCTTAACGTCTTCCATTTTAAGAGTTTGATGGAATACTTGTACAGATTAAAATTAAGCAGCACAACCCAGAACCCTCTAATCTCCAGAAGAGCCCACTTCACCTACAGTAGAGTGAAAAAAATCACTGTGATGTATTCTGTCTTCCTCTCTTACAAAACCTGCACTCTTGGCTGCAGCGTTTTTGATTGGGTTAAGTGGGACACAACTTCAGACTACTGCAGCATTGGGGCACACTTCTGGAAAGCTACAACTCTGGATTCCAAGCTGAGCAGAAGCTAGAGACTCCTTTCTACACTGATGGACATCTAAGGCATTCAGTTCAGGGCAAATTCACTCTGGTAGGTGTGTCATATCCAAGGAGCCTTGTAGTCCAAGTTCAATGCAAATGTACTCTGAAACCATAGAAGTAGCAGAGATTCAGATGCTCACTTGTGTCTTGATTTCCTGTTGCTTGTCAGGTTTCGCTGCCTCTCAGAACACAGGCACAATGGATCGCATAGCAGCAATCCTCAGGCTGCCAGTTACTAGAAGGAACACCATCCTAGTTAAGCGCTTGAAATAATTTGGAAGCATTTTAGATTTGGTCACTGAACATACATAGAGGGCACAGACCACCAATTCAGATACCTACTTTTTCAGCACTGTGACTCGAGCTCAGAATGTAGCTGTAATCCAGATGACAGCCACTGATCCAGTGACTTTGTTAGAAGTCCCCCTTTCGGCCCCCCTGTTTCTTGGTGATTTTTAGTCAAGACAAAATTAAAAGCAATGGAAGTACTTTGCCAATGCAGGTAATTTCCAAACACATATTGAATTCACTATTCTCCAATGCATCAGTGTACAGGTAGGAAAACAAAATGTGAAGTTAAACATCAGGAACTGGTAAAGTGTACATAACCTAGGAAATCAGTGCATTTTGAATATATCCCACACTTGTTTATTTCAGGAGCTTTATTAGATGGACTACAGCTCTTGATTGTTAGCCTCCTTAAAAATGCACCTATTATTCAACTAGGTGCTGTACAGGTAAATGACATTTTCTCTTGGAAGTAGATAGAGTAGCTATATGACTGTAAGGAAAGTCACTTTACCTCTGAAATTAATCACTTCAAGCGCTGATCCACTAGTTTACAGTCTTCAATTACTCTATTATTTATCAAGGATGCAAGGGCAAAAAATTGAGAAGCCTTATACTGCTGTCAGAAAAACAGAACAAAGCTATACATCTGTTTCTGACTGGGAACACTGGTATGCCTCAAATCTTATATAACATCCACACATAAAGATACCCAATGGGAACGTCTAGCTGGCTGAAACACAAATGAAAGAATGAATGACAGGTTGTACCTTAAGAGATAGTCAAAACATCACCTGAGAAGAATCTATACCAAAAAGGTTATGATTTTTACCATTAAGGATAAAAAGTAAGAGTCTTTAATTTGATGGAAAAAGATAAACAATAGTCAAAAAGAGAACAAAGCATGGACTGATTTATTGAAGGGAGGAGCTGTTAAACAGCAGATAACAGCTGCTTTTATCTTGCAAGACCGAGCCACTTTGATGCCCACCTTCACAAGGAGCAGTTGTAATGTTAGAGACATAAGAACTCATTCTGGGATGGAAGGAAGTGCAGTGAACAGTGTTACATTTCACCAAGATGAAAGTAAAAAGGCATTATTCACACTAGTTATTTCTGTGAGGCTCACCAATTTTAATCTGGCAAAGCGGTGAGCAACATGAGGAACTAGAAATGGGTTCAAAGTAGCTGAGTGACTTTCTGAATTGCAGTAAATTTGCACTTCTGGTTCCTATGATGTTTCCTACCATCACCTTTAAGTGCTGGCTGAGTGCTTCCTACTTCTCTCCACATCTCCCAGCATCTTTTTCACTACCTGTGCAACCTTTTATTCCTGAGCTAGCTTTCCTTCTTACTAAGTAAAGTACAGTATCTCTACAATGGCTTGCCAGTAAAGGTAAGCTCAGAAAGAGCTCCTACATAAGCAACATGCTTTTAATACTACTTGAGAGAGGATTATGTACAGGAAGAACAAAATTGCTCTCCTTACCAGAGTAAAACAAAAAGTCACAGGCTTAGTCATACGTACGGACAACTCCACAACTCTTATTTGTAGCATTACATTACCAGAGTGGAGTGACAGTATTTGAACAAGAGTGTGTGTGGTGGGACGTTCTCCCATATCCCTTGTACCGAGACCTGAGACCTCCCCAAGAGGGAGGCAGACATGGTAGAAAAGCATTTCAGGAGAAAGGTATGCTTTTTGTAATACACAATCCATTTTCACTCTGAAAAATCCCATCAGTTCTCCTATAAGGCATAGAGGAAAAATCTCAATCTTGATTTCTCTGGGCAGTAATTTGGAACAGCTATGCCTTGTTGCTTTACAGTCTGTACAAGTACTAAAAAACCTTACTACCATTTGTTGCTTACTCATGTAAATATTATGAATCTTGTCTTTGCAGGTATGTCTTTATGGATGTATGTATTTTTAAAGTTTTGAGAATGAAGATAAAAATCATCATCACTCACTATATTAACAAATACTTTTAAAGTTATTAAATAAAAACTCCACTATTAACTACTTTCTCTACACACTAGTCAGAACAAAAGGCTAAAGACTACTGTTAACAAGAGGAAACTCAAGTGAAATTAGCTCCACAACAGCCATTATAAACTCTGTACAAAGTATGTGGAGCACATGCAAAGAGAGCACTAATGCTTTATCACAACAAGGCCTCCCACTGGAAGACAAATCAACTTTAAGTAGCGTGTGATCATGAAAAGCATTGATTAAAAAAAAAGAAAAAAAACACCATGAACCAACAAATGGTTATTTATAGTAATGCTAAAATTATGTGTTAACAAATGCCAGCATTATTCAGATGATATAAAGTATTTGTATGTGAAAGTGCCTAGCTGTTCTCATCAAAAACAGGTATTCATTTTGAGGCTGACTTGGCAAAATGAGCACTAAAAAGAGGAGTTGGTAGGGCAAGTCAGCTTGTGAGAAGCCACTACCTTCATTTTGGAAGCATCTGTTTTGTCATAATAGGACAACAATGGGGAAAGTGTTTTCATTTTGTATGTAACTATTCAACTATATACACATTTGAGATCTTTATGCCTTTTGCAAGTTACTTTACAAACATGAGCAACCACAAAAAATGCCAGCTCATTATGACAGACATCTGCTAATAACATTAGTAACATGCTCATTCCTTTCCTAACTAATAATATATGTAACTTAAAGTTAGTGCTGATCACAGAAGACATGCTATGCAATAATGAGAAAAATCTCTTCACAGAACAGAAAAAACACTATTGCAGACAGTTGTAGGAACTGGTCTATAAAGAATATGAAGCAAGTCATAAGTGTAACATTTAATGATAATATGCTTATGCATTCATTATTTCATTATACTTGCAAAATATACTGAATTTTTTCCATCGCACATGGAATAGCCACAAACATGACCCATGTTATTTAGGGAAAAAAGGAGGGTGGGACTGTAACTGAAATAAGAAAGCTACTCCTGAATGCCAAAAAAAAATTCTTACTTGAGTGAAGGTCAAAAACAAAATTAAAACTGTTGTTAGAAAAATACCTCAAGGATACTACAACTTCTGCGGAGCCAGTCATCAGAAAGCTAGGACATTTAAAATTAAGGGTTATAATTCAAAATTGCTTTTGAAGTGTATAATTGGAATCAAGAGTTTCTCTGCAATTATTTATGTAGAGAAAGGTTTAAGTACTCCGATATTTACATTTGGCACTTAGCACTTACACAAGCGACTTTTCAACAATGCTCAACAGCCATTAGATTCTAACTTAATTAACGTCTCCCTTATTTCACCTCAAGGTTTAATATAAATTGCATTGCACATCAATGACATACAAAAGTGAAATTGCTCTAACACTAAAATGAAGATGACTAAGTTGTCATTCTCAAGCAATTTTTTTTCATGGCATCCACCAAAATATACTACAATAAAAATACTTCTTGAAACATGTATATATGTTCACATGAAAATGCCCTTCCTGAATTATTAAAAAGACATCAGATTGATCTAATATGTTATAGAGAGAAAACATCCAGGTAAGTCTTATAACACATAGAAGGGAAAAAAAAAAGTCTGGAAAACAAGTAAAACTTACTCTTCTGTTATAGCTTCATGATTTGTCAAGCCAAAGTTTGGCAAGGGATCTTCAACCTTGGGAGCCTGGGGAACATTTAAAGCTGGAGTGGTCTTGGAAGCAAGAAGTGCTCTTTTTTCATCTTTTTCAAGTGCTTTTCTTTTCCCACCGTTCTGAAAATATTCTCGGCATACACTGAAAAGACAAAAAGAAAAATTCCCCAGAAAAACAGAATGCTGTTTTTAGTTATTACTATAAATAAGACACAAGACAGATGTTTAAGAGATACAAGTACAGTCAGCTTTTAAACAGATCTGGGTTTTACACAACTTTGTTAAATCAGTTTTAGGAAACTGCAATACACCCAAAGACATAACTAAAGTTGAGCAGCGTTTCACTTCCAAAAATCAGGCCATAAATCACAGCTGAGTAAACAGATTCAAAATAGTTTTATCTGGATAAACTTTTAGAGCAAGACAACAGAAGTCTTGTCAGAACGCCACCAGACGGTAAACGTCAGCTGTCACCCAAGCACCACAGTTCTTCACTAAGGTGCAAACAGTTATTAACTAGCTCTCCATAAATGCAAAGGCCTTTGAAACATTTGTCTTGCAAGGCACATAATGTGTGGGAAAAGAAACATAATCCAGGCTTATGGGCTAATTTACATACGCCAGTTTTTAATTTTAATTGAGTTTGCCTGGGGTGGTTTTTGTTTTTAAGTAACAGATATCTGCAGTAGCTGTACTATTGTGGAAGGCTTAGTTTGGCTTTTAATTTTTCCCATACTTAATTATTTTGCTAATAGGAACCAGAACAAAATAATCTGCTCCTACTTGAACAGAAATGTTAACCAGTTTAAAAGGAATGCATGTTATAAAAAAGTTAAATTGCACCTGCATACTTCAATGAGTAGTCAGCATTAGTGTATGAGAAGCAAGAATTATGTTTAAGAATAACTGAATTTTATCCACAAAACAGAACTAGAATTGGAAACAATTTGTTGCCGTGAAATTAAAAAGCCTGACTCACCCTGTGCAAAGCAGTATTTTTAATTAGATGTGCCAGCCAAGTATCTGCACAGAAAGTTTAACAGAAATAGTACTTGTTTGAATGTTGTTTTCATAACAATCCATTTGTATGATGCTTTCTTGAAACTCACTCAATTTTCCTCTAACAAAAATGCAGAGGTTTGAAGGAAACACTCCAGAAAACATAAGGTCAAGTGTAGTTTAAAGCAGGACCAAGATAACACTGTATTTCACATCACAGATTCAGGGAAGGACATGTTGGTATAATGCTGTATTTAAATAAAAAAAATTAAGACAAGGACTTTGAATACGCAGGCCTTAGATAAGAGTTGGCAATATTATAAGCACCAAATATATCCAGCTTCTCCAGCATTAAGACATGAAGGAAAGAAGAGTCATTGGAGTTGAATTCCTTAAAGGGAAACATATGCCATCAAATAGGTACAGATAGAAGTTGTTTTACTCCAAGCTGGTAGGAAATGACAACTTTGAATCAGTAAATGTATAATTACAGCAGCACATTATGTCCAGGTTACTAATTCTTGCTGTGAGGGGGAAAAAAAAAAAAGTTAACCTGGAGACATTTCTGTGCTGACACACTCATAGGACCTCAAGATCAAAACTGACCTGTGTCTAGCAAACTCAAAGCACAAGCAAGTTTCACTTGCTCAAGCAGACCACTTGCATTCTTGCACTAAACATAAAAAGTCTATAATATAGACAGTAAACTTAGAGCAGGAAGACAGCTATATGAGAAAAACTCAGTAAATGTTATAATCAAAAAGTTACAAATTCTCAGTAACCAGAGCTGTTTTCAGACCAAAGAGCAGCTACGTGGAATAAAGAAATAAAATCCACATCTTAACAGTATGGAGCAAAATCACACGCAGAGGCGTGAACAGCAGTCCAGGCTGCAAAACTCCCAGATATACAAACTGTGAAACCATACCAACTCCATCTATTAGTTAGATTCCAAGTATGGAAAGACAGCAATTATAAAATTAACAAAGTTGAAGCAGAAGGAGCCACTCATTTAACTTACCAGGGAAGAGATTAAAAATATCAGTAAACAAAAAAGAACCCTAGAAAAACACCTGAATTATTGCTGGTCTGATAATAAAATTTGTATTTCACACCTGTATTATTTGTTTATAAGCATATGATCAATTTGGAACTATTTATTTCTGTGCATCATTTTGGGAAAGAAAGGAAAGAAAAAAAGGAAGAAAAGGAAGGAAAAAAAAAGGAAGAAAAGGAAGGGAAAAAAGGAAGAAAATGAAGGAAAAAAAGAAGAAAATGAAGGAAAAAAAAGAAGAAAATGAAGGAAAAAAGGAAGAAAAGGAAGGAAAAAAAGGAAGAAAAGGAAGGAAAAAAAGGAAGAAAAGGAAGAAAAGGAAGGGGAAAAAAATAAATCTTCTTCCTCACCATTTATCAGCTACTTCACTACTTTGTAAGAATCTTGCAGTCTCGTTATTTTTAGAAGACTTGTTTTCTCATTATATCCCTTAAAACATCCAGAATAAATGGCAGTTTAAATAGCGTTGCACTGCCACAACCTTGGGAGAAAGTATTTTTTTCTCAACTACTGATGTTATCAACCTTTTCACTCACTAGAAGCTGGTATGTTGTCCAGCTTAACACCTAATGATCTGTTACACAGGAAAACCATGTACTTGTGAAGTGTGGTATAAGCTCCTGTTGTCACTGAGAAGCCATTTCTTCCTCATTCCTGGTACTGGTGCAAAGCAGTATTTTTTTTTCCATCGTTCTACCCCTGTCTACCATGTCAACCGAGTTCTCCTAATTCTATATTCTTCTTAACTGACCTTCCTTGTCTGCACATAAGACACTACCAAAGTCAACCATGAGGAGAAGCACCTCCTAATCCTGGGGTTCTGTGCTGGGAGACAGAGGGGCCAGAACCACAAGAATGTCCAAAATTGGGTAAAATTCTTCACATTCAGATTCTGGTCCACATATCTGTGCACTACTATGGGGAATTAAAAAAAAAAAAAAAAGAAAAAATCCACCCATCCAAACAAAAAACCTCAGGCAACACTGGACTTTAAAAACACTGACGTTTAACTCAATTTCACACCTTTCTGAAGCTACAATAATTTGGACAGAATTACTACGTGTTGCACTTTTGGCTCCTGTGGCCTCAGAGGAGCTGTCTATGGAACCCCACAGCCGCCACATCTCCATGGGGCACAGGTATCACGCTCGGGAGCTCATCCCATGGTCATTTGTTGATGTAGCCGCATTTAACTTCATGGCCAGTAAAAGCCATCATTGATCACGCCGTGATTGTGAGCATGCACCTACATGAACATGACTACATTTAAAAACTGTCTGAAGTAACAAATAGAACATCCCTGAATTACCTACAAAGAGAAATACAATTAAGGAAACTATCTTATAATTCTGAGAACTGAAATGGCCCCATTTTTAACTGACATTTAAGCTTTCATTCTTTGATGATCCGATATTAGCTCCACAATCAACGTACTTGTTAGTGCAGAATTGTGCAATGTAAATGCTACCTGAGCTAACAGTTGCTACAGCCTACATAAACTGAGAAATAAACAGTTTGGGTGTAAACTGCTTAAGTTTGCTAGCAGAGAGACAGGTGAGCTATCCAGTTGCTGTCTCTGCTTAAAAAGAAAAACAACAAAAAACTAGGTATTTCCTCAGTGAAACTTGTGTTCCATACTACGAATCTCAAACAGTAAACAACATGCTCAAGTTGACCCACCTGCTCTGCCATTTGGGCTGGACACATACAAGAAGTTTCAGTGAAAGCCAATATGAATACATATTCAGTTGTTCATAATCTCCAGCAATGAAAGAGAAACTTCATTTTTGAACACTGTGACCAAAACCAAGGGTTTTGATAGAATGTATAGTTTAAAAAAAAAAAAAAAGAGGAGAATTGCCAAAGAAACACCATATGAAATTTAAAAGCCATTAAAGATTCAGTAGTTAGTTCTTCTTGTTAAGTAATAATGAACAACTAAATTAAAGCTGGCGTGGTTAGCTTTTACCATGGCAAAAAGCAATTTCTAATAGCCATTATCAATACTCAAAGGGTTTCAAGCAGCCGGTTTTACAGGCTAAGAACTGACACAGTCCATCTCTTTCCTTCTGCTTCATAATGAGGAAAGGCGAGGTTGACTTATTTTCCTTACAATATTTACTAACCAAAACCTAATATTGAAGATGAAGTGCAGTGAGGGTACAGAGAAATAACATACTTCCCTTCAGAGCTGAAGGAAAGTCTGGACTTATCATCATGGTTGCTGTCTGCAAAATACTTCTCCCCTCTTCCCACACACTGAGGAATAGATTAATGTCAACTAACAGAACTACTGGCCTGAAAAAAAAAGTGTAAACTCTTCTACAGGTTTAATCCACCCACCTCCCAACCTCCAAAGAAAAAGAAATCAAAGAGGGGAAAATTCACCACTTCCCTTGTACACATTAATCGAATCTAGAAGAGCAGAAAAGTTTCCTCTGCACTGGAAAATATTTTGCTATTGTCACAAGCACCCAGCTATAGGTTAAGGAAATCCTGTATGCAGCATAAGTGAGAGCACTAGGTTTCTCAGTCAAAAGTATAACTTTTTCTTATCATAACATTAAACTTCAAGAGAAACTTGTATACAATACATTTTTCCATTTTATTTTTTGTACTTGTTCAGTTCTACGGTTTTGAGATATTTTCCTTTTGAGAAACACAATTAGGTCTGTAATCAGATGTTTCTCTGGTGTAGTGTCCACTCCTTGACCCTAAGCCAGCTTCTGGAAGCAATATCCTTAATCACCAGACGATTCCAAGAACTTGAAAATAGCCAGCAGTTATCATATGATCACTGCTCTAATTAGTTCTAGTGTTCAACAAACAGATACAGTTTTGTCAGAATGAAGTATTATTTAAAAGCAAAAATAAAGACTATCATACAAACATGAACAATGAACATTGTCTTTTTTCCTATTTTAAATGGTTTCCCTCCTCCTGTTTACATCACCTCCTTCTTAATTCCATTCTCCTGAAAGTGAATTGCTCAGCTGAGTGCATTCATCGAGAAAAGCTGCAAAACAGTGTTGAAAGGACTTCAAACATTCATTCATTCAGTCAGTCTTCCAGACCAAAACAGGATCAACTTTCTAGTTCTAGCAGAGCCCTGTTATTCTCAAAGATCCTGTAAGAGATCACTAAGCCTTCTCATCTTTAGACGAGACAGCTCCAGCCAGTTTCTAGAAAAAATGAGAAGATTTTTGATGATTTCTGTATCTTTCTTGGAGTTAAGCTGCTGTTTCTTATTTTTTAAATGGAGTGGCCAAGGTGATGTTTTGGCTGAGGGCAATGCCAAATAAAGTCAGAGGAGTACTTTACATATCTGTGGACAATCTGATTAACACACTCCAGTTGGTTATTTGCCTTTATTGCGAAAGCATCCCATCACTGTTTTCATATTCAGCTTGTGGCCTGCTACAGAATCCAAATGCTTCCCTGAAGAGACTGACACCAATTACTCCCTGGCCTGTATTTGTATACTTGATAATATTTGGTATAGTTAACAACACTGTCAATTTTATTCCTGATCTCAGAGTGACAATTCTTCTCTGTTTTATCTCGTTTGCAAATTTAATAAATAAGACTTCACTTTAGCAGACTGCTGAAGAAAATATTGATTAGTAATAGATGCAGAGGCAGACACTGACAGAGTCCTCAGTAAATCACATTTTTAATGACAGGCTTCTAACATCTATTCCCTGCAGGTTTTTCCAAACAGTTCTGTACTCACCTGACAGTAACTTCATCAGTCTGTATTTGTTGAGTTTGCTCATGAAACAGTCAAAAGACTTTTTTAAAAAAAATGCAGGTCTAAATAGTGCTTTGTCATGACAGCCGTTTTTATAGTTAGAAGTGCAGATTTTGTTTTTTGTTGTTTAAAAAATAGCCAAGTCAACACAAGTCTTAACACTGATGCAAAAGCAACAGAAAGAAGAAAACCTGCTGGTCTAGCTTATTTTGTTCTAACTAGAACCAGAACAGGCCAGCATTCATTGTCCATACAAAGGTTCACCAGCCTACCTATGCCAGCAAAAATTAAGAGTTAGGATAATTATTCAGGGTAAACATCATCTTACACCATTTTGATTTAAGTTCTGTGTTGTAATATAAATGAAATTAAATGGAAACAGAAATGTTTATTTCCAAATACCATTTGCTACTGTATTTGGTTTTCTAAAGATCTATAAAGAACATAAGGGAAGGACAGTTGAGTGTTGTAGGCTTTTTACACCACCACTCGGGGATCATTAACCTGCATCTGCAAGGGACAAAGTTTTAATCCCTCTTCCTCTCCCTGCTCCTCCTCCCCACTAATTATTATATATAATGTTGCAGTGAAACAAAAAAACCAGCCCTTTACAATGCAGCATGTGGTCATCAGCACAGGCTATCATGTGCTGCTTTCCATCTTTTACACTTTCTAAAATCTGGCTATGTGCTTGTTTAAATCAATAACTAATGAAGAAGTAAAATAAGAAGTTTTATCTCATCTGTTTTGAGAATTGATGTCAGAATAAGGATTCTTCCGGTGGCTTCAACTAAATAGCTAGAAAGACTTTCAAAATGGGAATGCTGCAAGAAAATCTTTATTCTTGGTCCTGAGACATACACATGGCTTCTCTAATGGTTATTCTGCATTCTCTGATTTACTTTATCAGGTGCTTGTTTGTAAGAGAATACAAGAAAAATAAAGAAAATATTAAACAAACAAACAAACTTTTTTTTTGGTAACTGTTGAAAAAAACATTTCTAAGTTTTGGATCTCAGAAAAGATACAATTTCTGAAAACCAAAAAAACCCAGAGTATGCTTTCTTCTGCAGGGATACACTAGTGATTCCCAAGTATTTTCAGCATTCCACTCCCAAATTAAACTTAATCTAATAAATCAGCTACCTTCCTGCTGTCATGGTGACAGTCAGAGCACTGAGCAAAAGCTTTCAGTGAAGTCTCATGCAAGTGAAGGTCTCTTCCATGCAATTATGCACCCAAACACAAGGAGGAGCAGCAACAAAGGGAGCTGCCATCTGTCTGGCACCTCTTGGAGCTTTGAGAAGGAACAAAACATTGCAAAACACAAAGTCAATCTGAAATGTTCTGGTATTCAGCCATCTAGGCCTCAGTTTAATCCGATACACACAGGAGTGAAATGTATCCCACTTTTTCTACTGATATAAAGCTCCTGACCCCTTGGCTTTGCAAACTGAAAAGGTACATTCTATTATAACTAAAGCTTTCTACTGAGAGCATTTTAGTGTCTCTTACCAGGTAGATTCTCTTAGTATCAATTCATGCAGCAAGGCCCAAACTGGACACTTACTTAAATGTTTACTGTGTGTATCTTGTAGGAACTACAAACAGAAAACAAGTGAGACACCAAGCCAAAAAACTTCAATACGCAGGCCATCAACTGTTCCTCCCCTGTCCACAAGGAACATTATCCTGTCCTACAGGGTAATCGAGACCCTTGCCACAAGCTAAGGGAATACTGTTTACCTGAAATTAAAGCACACACAGCTCTACTGAAAAAAGTTTCACATACTAATTGACAATCAAACTGTAAAAAAATATCAAGCAATGTTCCATGTGAATCTGCCCTGTGTCCAGTACAATTCGTTTTTTTACAGATAACCTGACCATAGGAACACTCAGTACTCTCTTAACTGGCCTGCAATGCCAAGCTGGGGCAGGAGTGGGAGGAGATGCTGCAAGAAATCGCAGTATTAGAATTCAATGTGATTCAAGAGAGTGTAACTTAGTAAAGAGAAATACAAATACCAGCATTTCCACAGAAGTAATGAATAGCACAAATACAAGAAAACAACTAACAACTGAGGAAGCCTACAAAAAAAAGAAATAGGCAGTTTGAGATCACAAATCAGCATAACCAGTCCCACACCAATAAAAAAATACAACCCAAACAAAAAGCACAGGAAACCCACCAAACAGGGTCAACAGCATAAACAAGAGCTTACTACAACCTCAATAATATTTCTTTATTTTATTTATCCCTGACAAGGCCATTGGAACATTCTGTCCAGTTTTGGGCATAGCTCTTAACTACAGATTCAATTCTCTTCCCAGCTAGATTTCAAGAATATTTTGTTTTATTCTATTGTACAGATTCCACAGGATGCCTTAGATGCCAACTGTATGTAGGAATCCTGAGTGACCAACATTTTGCCTCTTTTAGTTTATTGTCCTCAAGGATTGAAATAGTTTAGCTGAACTCACTTCATGACTTTACAACTAGAATAACCCAAGAAAAATTAGATGTTTATGACTCACAGAAATTTTAAAGTTTAAAATCGATTTAAAACAAGTTTCACAGAGGTTAAAGTCTATTGCAGGAGATTAAGACTTGAAAATTAAGCACCAGAGATTTGCATTTAGAGATCAAATACTATGACATGCGCAAGTCAAACTGAAGTCCTGAAAATTAAACTTGAGCTACAGTCACTGCATTTGCTCAGTTTAGGTTCAAATGCACGGAAAATTACTTCATAGGTTTACTTGCAAACATCTTCAGTATTTCAGAGAAAAAAAAAAGTTGCTTGTTGAAGATCCTTTAAGAAAGGGGTCACCTTATAACAAAGCACTTCATAAGCTTTATTTTTTTAGTTAGTTGGAACAGTAAGACAGTATATGTTTTAGGAAGCAATAAATCATTAATGTTTTATAGAACAAAACTTTAAAAGACCAAAAAAAAAGGAAAAAAAAAAGCCTAAGCCTTGTATTATAAAGAATTGCAAGTAGAAATGTGCAACTGAGTCTTTCAAGTACATGAAGATTTACCTGCAACACCATTCAATTCGGCCTTCCCCTTCACAAGTTTTTGCCCAGTGATTATCTGCAAGGTTTTTCATTGCCACAGCATATTCACAGAGGGTTTCCTCATCCTCACAGTGCTCACGCCAGATCTTATCAAAGTCTCCCACTAAACAAAACAACAGAAAAAAACTGCAGATTAGATACAAAGTATCTCGTTATCTCCATGGCAAGATCCCCATCTTCCAATTAAAAGAAGTCACGTAACACAACAAGAGATTACTTTACTTGCACATAACAAAAACAAAGTCCCCTTTCTCTAGTCAAACACAAAATTCAAGGTTTTGGAGAAGGGGCTATCGGGTACTTGAGAAACTAGCAATATTCTCAGTGTCCTGATTTCGTTCCGTTTGTTGTGTGAAATTCAAATCCCTGGGAAGTTCTGCTTTCAGGATTCTGTGCATGAGCATTAACATGACAAACATTTTAGAAATGAATGACTGAAAGGTTTCCTAGTAGCATTCATGTCCATGGCAAATACATCCAAAAATGCCTAAAATGGCACCTTAACCCAGATTATAGATTGCTTTGGATACATTGGAAAAGGAATTCAAGCCTTCATTGATGTCTGCCTAATCTAGACTGTCCAGATGAGTTAGCTTCTAGCGGACAGTACAAAAGAATCAAACCAACTACAGTCAGAAAATCACACATAGATTTGTCTGCTGACCTCCAGGGGCAGATTTATTTTCATGTTCTTCACCTTGATAAAAAGTCTTGCAGGTTAAATTTTGGTACTTCCAAGTAATTAAACACGATGATTTCCCCTCTTTTGCTGCTGAGTATCCACTTCTCCTAGCTTGCTTTATATAACGTACTGCTAAATGAAAACATAAAAATGCTAGTCACGGCCAGCCACAATTCCTATTGTGGTTTCTAAGCATGCAAACCCTTGGTATACCTTACTAAAAGGACATTTCTGCCCTAATACATGCTCACTGGTATGATCTTCACCAATTCCTTCTGTGTATCTTAACCACAAATGTGTGCAAACATCTAGTATAAATATATATAAATGTGCAGAATAATCTGCTGATTTTGCACCTACAAGCCAATACAGCTAAAAAAAAGTTTTCAAGAGCAGAGCTACGCTTTAGGCTTTGACTTGGGCAATCAAAACACATTTCACAACATGGTTCCAAAATCAGATTTTGTAGCACCTTCATCTTACAAAGAAATATTTTAAAAGTGTATGAAGCATAAGCTAACTATTAATGTCTGCTAAAGCCTGAAAGTAGCTTAGAGTATGACCTGTCCTTCTCGCAGCAGTAAGAGATTCCTATTTCTAACCGACTTAGGACAAGTTCTTCGATAGACTTCGTTTTAATCAGCAGTATTAACAGATTTCTTCCAGTGGCAACTTTTTATCTTTTTTTTCCCCCTCATGTGCAAAGCAATAACAATCCCTCACCTCACCTGTCCTCCACTTAGAGCAAGCCTGGGTACGATGGACAAGTACAAGTATTTGCATACTGAGAAGATTTAATCCAACCATCCAGGTGACTCCCTATTTCAGTTTGGTTTAGGGATGTCACAGCAATTTTCTCCTGAAAAATAATCATCTAGCACACTCGTACAATCATCAAAATGAGTCATGTTTAAGGTTAGGTGTTTATACTCCCTTGTGCGAGATGGCAGATGAGACGGGAGTGGATATGATTTATTTTAACAAAACAGTGAAGCTATGCAAGAAATCACATATTCTGCTTGCTATTCAACAAGCATATATGAGAAAGTTATTAGACTGGACAAAAAATACAGTATATTTGAGTGGTACCCCTAATTTTTTCCCAAATGACCCAAGTTCAGAGACAGTTGCTTTATAAGAAAAGTTGCTGGTGTTGTCACCAGGTGACCACTGGAGCAGAGAAACACCCAAGCCACAGCAGGCAGGTCCCACAGGGGTTTCTGCTAAAACTTGCCAGTTTCCAGAGATTTCAAAAAGGTCTTATGTGGAAACAATCATGTAGGACAGAACATACTCTACTGACAAAAGAGAGCAAGAAGTGGTATAGACAGTGGCCTACCAGCAAAGGGGGCAGAACAAGCACAACTCTTACAAATCTTTATTTCTTGTGTAAACAAAGCACAGAGCCCATGTAGCACCAAGCCAGAAAGCACTAGTCAAGTTCAAAGTGTATTCTCAAAGCCAATTCATTCTTCTGCAATTTAGATAAAGTTTCATAGTTCATCTGCCACAATACTCTGAATCTCACTGTGTGCTCCAGACTGCTGTGAAATGCTTGAGTGACATACAGCTGCTAAAGTTTTGTTTGAAGAATACATGGCTAATTAGAAAGGAAAAAGTAAACAAGTGAACACTTACTGATCGAAAACATCATAAATACAAAATCCCAAGTTTAATACCATTCTTCTTTTAGTCCATTACTTCATTTGGTCTATTCTTAAGCAATTATTCTACTACCAAATACCACTTTTCCTTAAAACTTAAGAAATAAGGCAGATGGGGAAGAAGATATTCTTAACTAATCAGTTCTTCCTTAGAGCACTGTAAATACTGGGTTTGATGTGATGCCCATTTGTCTGTCCTTTTATTAATGGAAGCTCCAAGCCAACTGCAGGTAAGGTGTTTTCTTAAGATGGGCATCATTATGCAGGGGCTTCCAAAGAAGCATCTGAAGTCCAGTTTCCCCTGGGCAAGTATCATGATAGTGAGGATGTTTCTTTTGTTTTGGGTATGTGTTGGTTTTGTTGTTGTTGTTTGTGTGTGGTGTGGGTTTTTTTTTGTGGTGGGGTTTTTTTGTTTGTTTTGTTTTTTTTGGTCACCCCCCCATTCTTCTCCAGGGTGAGCTTTGAGAAGGCACAGACAGGTGCATTAATTGCATTTATAGGAACTTCAGTTCCAGAATCATGCTCCAATACTGAGCAATTGAAAATGCAAATAATGCTTCCTGTCTGCTGAGATTTTGAGGCATTGACTGCAACAGGTCTGGCAGCATCCACTTGCAAACCGATACCCAGAACACAGTAAAAGCTATATATTAATTTTTTTCAAACAATATATATAATCCACGGTGTATTAATTTTTCAAACAATACATTATAATCCATGTGTAAATACTGCATTAATTCTAGTGGAGTTAAGCATTTATTTATGAATCATTCCTTGTGTGCCCAAAAAGGCAGTAAAAGACACACGAAAGTTTCACTGTAAAACTAATGGCTACTAAATAAATAAGATAAAGAAAATCTTCTGTTAAGCAATCAATAATGCTGTAAATTAAATATAAGTTTGTGCTAGGTGAATCTAAAGCAATAAAAAAGTGTCTTGCATCTTTGATCACATCTTAAAGTTAATATTTGATTCTGTGCATTAAACTTCTCCTCTCATGTACTCATGACCATACCAGAATATAATGTTTAAGGCTACTTGACATTTTTACTTAGAGATCACCTTTTCATATGTGATTAAAAACCTGTTTTGAGCACTGACTCTTCAGAGATCTTGATACACTTCAAATCTCCACCAAGGAACCAGTTATGACAATGTCCAGCTAAAAAGTGTGATTGGCAAGAATGGCTCATAACAGGAGTTTCACACAACTCTCAAATCACGACAGTGACATTATTTTAAAAATATTTAATGTTTGCTTTCCTCTGTATCCAGAATTGCCTAGAAAAATACACTACCTAACTTTCACCTCAAAGATTGACTATTCCTTTAAAAACAAAAAACCCCAGTGATAAATGACTAACTATCTTGTAGGTTCTTTCTAACAGTCTTTTTCTAATGCAATAACAAAAATCCAATACTCTTTATCTAGAACAGATGAATCCCTCTAAATAGTTTCCACCCACATTAACATTGCCAACAGAATAGCCAAATCATACCACAGAGTAATCAGCAGTTGCTGAATCCTGTCACAGAGAGAACAGGTCAGGCATGTAGAAGTTATTTTTAAATGATCCTAATTACAAGATGGTTTTAATTGTGGGTAATAGCACTAGAGACCTAACGTTAGCTGTAAGTTTCAACAACTGAAAACATTTTAATAAAGAAGAATCACACAAGCTCAGTAAGAACCCCCCTCGCTCCACATCTGTTTACAAGATCTCAAAGGTCCCTGGCACAGTGTGAGAAGAGCAGGTTTGCCATTCTTGGTGGGATCATCCCACACAATAACTATTCTCTCCAGGCAGTTTATTTTAAGAACAAAAATTGAACTGTCTTCCATTCTATTTTTTCTTTGCCTATTTTACTTTTAAAAGACATTTCTTTACAGCGTGTTAAATGGAACTATCACTTAAGGTATGGTTATGAAATACATGGAAAAATTTATTAGCCAATCGTTTTTCAACTTCTGACAGAACAAATCATATCAATCGGTATTTTAAACAAAACACAACCCTCTGTGTATAAAAGAAACAGAGCTTAGTTTTGCTAAAGGCAGTATTTTTCAATTTGGAATAGGATAAAACTCCCAACAACTGATTTGACTCGTTCTGTTTTATCAAGCAATAAAGTAGTTAAGTCATACAGAGTTAAAAGCACTATCTGCACCCACAAGACAAGTTTTGTAATTACTATTTTCCTCAGTTCCATCATTGCTCTTCAGAAAAACAGTGAAGTCATCTCTGACAATCTCAAAAACAAGCACAAAATACTTCATCCATGACTGAACAAGATTCTGCAACTCAGAATTTAGCTGACACCATGCACTTAAGCTTCAGGTGGATGCAATAGGGGCTTAGGTCTTAATCAACAACTCCCCCCAAAAGAAGCAGTTTTTTAACACTGGAGGAAAACTGGAATTAGAACAGCCATTATTTCCTTTTGGAAAACCTCAATTTTCTGACTTCAAAGTAGCTGTAATTGAAAAAAACAAAACAAAACAAAAAATACAGCCAAAAAACCCAAAACACAAACAAAGCCAAAACGAAAATACAAACAAAAACCAACCAACCAAAACCGAGCGAGAGATTAAGACTCTGAAGTTTTGGCTATCTACATGCTAATATAAATTGGTAGTCTAAAAAACCAGATTCAATCCACTCCTTTTTCAATGTTTCTATTTAACAGCACATTGCCTTACTATGTCTACCTTTGATGGCCCTGGTAGCAGAGAAAATAAGCTCAATACATCGACAAACAATGAAAGACAGAAGCAAAAGTGACATGTTCATATTTGCATAATAGTTATTAATAAAGCTTTTTAAATTGCTCATCATAAAAAGCAAACCTATCCTTAGAGTTAAAAAGCATGCATGACAATGCTGGATAACTTCAGATGAAGGGCTCCTGGCCATAGAAACACCCAGGAAGATCTTTGAGCTTTCTTTTTGGTTGTTGATGGCAATGCACTGTGGAATGACAAAAATCCAACTCATTTTCAGCCTCTTAAGGAAGCCTCTCACTTGCTGGAAACAGTAAACTGGTTTCTACAACAGCCTAACAGTAAGCGGGAAAAGCAACCCTACACTGTCCACTAGGCCCAAGCTGAAATAAAATTCCTGTGAATATCCAACTAAGTCTCCTCATTAATGTGTCAGTTGAAATTTAGCTGTACTACTAAATGTCTGGATACTGCAGCAATTATTAATAAAATTAATTACATAAGGAATATCAGCTAATACTATGCTATTTACAACTTTCCATCTATACAAGATAAACTAGAAACTTACTAAACATCTGTCTTACTAAAACAGCATATCCTGTATTTTTGTGAAAAACATTACATATTTTGGCCTCACTGTTTTCCAATTTTACACGTCTAAATACAGAACATGAACTTCAACTTGGACAAAGTTCAAGCAGTCAGAGCTAATATTTTTTTTCTCTTGCCTGATGTTTGCTTTACGTTTCTTAGGATTTACCTGAAATATTTCACAATAAAAAAATCAGATTCTTGTACTTTTTTTTTTTTAATCTCAAGATCAATGTTCTTCGCTCCTGCTCACATGGAAAGGATTCATTTGACCAAATGCAGATTTCTACATCTGACCTGTCAGCTTACTATCTGTTTACACTAAACAAACTCCCAGGGTACAATTCATCTTCTATCTAAAGCATCTAGTAGGGATCAACTTCTATCACCCCGAGGAATGATCTGTGTCTCTGATCCACTATAAATCTCCAATGGCTGTCATGCAAACAGCATAGAGCCTATTTCAGCAGTTTAAATTTAAGTCTAATATAACAGTTTAATGTAACAGTTTAAGCAATTACTGCCTCCAGGTGTTTGTTCTACCCTATTGGAAACCATCACCCTTCTCTTCCCCAAACCTGACTTTGCGGGATGGACTATGTGCTGCACCTTAAGGACACCAGTGCAGAGATGAACACATTACGGAAACTACTGATTCTGGTAGATTTGTGCAAATGCAGGAGCAAAAATCGGAAGGTGAGGCACAGGTACAGATTCCATCATGCAGACCCTGCAATAAGAATATCTTCCCTGCCAAGGCAATAAACAAGCAGGGAGGTTACACAGAGATGTTTGTTCAGTGCATCCAAGTCTGTGCTGTAACCAGTGGGTTTTCAAAATCTGTGGGCTAGCTAAATGATACCAATGATTAAATACCCCAAACTGTAAAATACTATGGGATTTCTAATGTAAATTTCACTGCAAAACTGTGGTGTGCAAACCGTAAGGGCAATCTTAATGCTTATGCCAATTTTAATTGTAATGAAATGGAATTTGGTTTCTGTTGCTTCAAAATGTCTCCCTCTTCCAAGAAATGAATGCAGGTGGGGAAAGACAAATGGAGATCTTGAAAACTTAGGTTTAGTTCTATAATAAACCAGTTATATTTAACAAAAAGGTGTAACAACCGTTAACTTATCATGGAGAGTTCAGTGACAAAGTTTTCCTGTCCTGTGAAAAATGCCACTATTTCAAAATGTTTCCTGTTTCACATCAGGAAGATCTTAAGCTCTCTCAAGGTTTTTCATGAAAAACACGAAAGAGGAAGAGACCATAAAGCAACTGACTTAAGAACAACACTCTCACATCAATGTCTAAACCACCCACCTATTCAGGCTACTTGTTATCATCAGGCAGGGTCCTGTAAATTCTTCCTAATTTTCTGGATCTGAAAAACCTCTTAATAAAGTCATCATCCATTTCTTTGAAGTTTCAACAAATCTTTCTTTCAAAGAATCAAACTCCCACATAGAAAGGTTTCTATCAGCTTATGTGATACAGGAACTAATACAGGACAAATACCAGTTCTTTGTGATTCCAAGCCTGAACATCCTTAAGAGGTGTACTGAAGGAGAAATGAAATGCTTTAGTGAACACACAGCAAAATATTTCATAAAATACCTTTACAGATACCTTGGCTTTTTTTTTTTTCCACTTGTGCTCAAAGCAGGATTTCTAGGGAGAAGTAGAGGGTCTTGTAAATCATCTTTCCAGACTACATACAAAACCATCTATAACCAAGGGTCATGCTGCACAGAAAATGTTTTCTTGATAAATACAGCTCTGCATGACTACAAAGGTAATAAACAACTCAGAGGAAAAAATGGCTGCCTCTCTCTCAGGGAATGGGATTTTTATCATGGTAAAAATTAAACCTACTTGGCTGCTACAAGCAACTAGAAACAAACAAACTAATGTCACATAGCAGCTGTTCAATAGATCATGTTTAGTTCCCTACAAACCACTAAATCTGCCTTTATGAGCCTGTCTGTCAGGCTTGACAGACATCAGCATCCATGCCATATATGCAACATACATGCATATACTCAACTGATACAACACGCTCCAGCCCGTGGCTCCAGCTGCCTAATTCATAGAGGAAAAATTTCAGTCATCTGTGGTACCAAGCAACTGAACCAAGAGCAAGAGGCTAAACCAAAAATCGTTTTTTACCCCGTCTCCATGCTGTAACAGGCTAGTAGGAGAAATTCAAGCCTCATGAAAAACCCTAATTTCTCTACTTCGTAAGTGCTTGTGTCAAGCATGCAGAACCCTGAAGTTTCATAAGTGAATAACTGAGCACTTGAGAGCAGTTTCAGCTTTTGGATTTTACCCTGGTGTGTAGATAACTAAGATTAAACTAATTCATTTTGGACAGGAACCAGGAGTAAAACCTCAGAAAAACACAAGTCTTATGCTAAAGAGATGCACTCCTAAGTGAACACATGACACCTCAGTGTGTTTTCTTCTCACTTAAAGAAGTGTTCTTCATGAAGATAAAGTTTATAGGCTAACCTAAGGAATTATGTGTATTTTTAGGAACCACTAGACAGGCTTTGTCTGTGTCTATCACTGCCTTAAAGTACTCTGCAACAACATATTAATGATTAGCTAATTTAGTTGACACATTCACTCAGTGTGTACAAGGACCAATCACCTTAGTTAAAAAAATACACTATTTTTCACACTGAAAAACTCATACTAATTTGTTAAACTTCATTAAACCATTCTAAAATATGTGGCATATACTACTACTGTAGTATTCAGAGTAGATAACATTATCTCCCACAGGAGATTTAAAAAAAAAGAGTATCAATCGCAAAATCTACCATGGCATTTGTGATTATACACTTCCCTTCTTTATTCACTAATTAATAGCAGATAGGATGTAAGGGGAAGGGAAGGAAATCAAAAAGGATGAAAAAGAATTGAAAAAGGAGAAAAAAAGATAAATATTTCCACTAGAAGTCACTCTAGATTAGTAATACCCTCAAAAATAGGGAAAGGTAAGTACTAATCACACTGTAAAAAAGTTAAAATTGTTGAAAAAAAACCCAAAAAAATGCACTTCAATGCAACCTTAACAGAATTTAAGCTGCTACCTTTTGAATATGGCAAATGCTTGTCATAAATACACCGGCATGCTCTGGGGCCATTATATGACATGAGCCACAGTACGGAAGTACATACAAAATCCATCAACCATACTTAAAAATAGAACTGGTTCAACAAAGGCAGAATTTAAACAATAAGCCAAGATTCAGCTTTGATGAATCAAGAGTTACAGTTTTTCACATCAAACCTTTTAGATGACATGATGCTGACTAAACTGTAGCAATCTCTTAGTAACCACAAATAAATTGTGATGCATTCCTAGTTAAGAAATATTGCTCTTGCACTTTGACAAATATGCAGCTTTTTCAGAAATGTGTTAGCTTGCAGTTTTGAAGCATATTGTCTCTCTTCCACTGGCTCATCTTCAAAAAAAGAGGGGAACCATCGTGGGAAATGAAACAAAATTATAACAATGGTGCCAGTTATAAGCAAGTCAGATAATACACTGGCTTGCCTTTTCAATTGCTTCTTGAAACTCAAGGCTTGCGAACATCAGCAAGGCAAATGAATTCTCAAATAAATCAGCTTATTAAAATCAAGCCTGTATGATTTCTATCAACAAACATCTCAGTGTGTCAAGGACGTGTCTATTTCCCTTCAACACTTCTAACAGAAGGCAGTAACTTAATATCATATTACAATACCAAGGGCTTTCTTAGACTTATCCACCCTAAGCAACATAATCATATAGCTTTCAGAAGGATACCCAACATGCTTTTCCCTCTACCGAAAAAATTAATATGCAATTCTATTTTAGCATCTACAAACAAAGCACCAAAGTCCATGCAACAGCAATTCTAGTACTGTTTGCTTGTTTGCTTATTTAGACACAATGGAAACTAATTTCACAGAACTCTAATAACATAAGAAGAGGCAAAGAAAAGAAACCTAGCATCAAGAACAACAAAAAACCCAACAACAAGCAAAAAAAAAATAACAATACAAGATTCTTCAATAAAACAGATAGCTCTGTTCCCACTTCATATGGAGGTGGGTACACTGCACTGTGTAGTCAAGAGGCTTTCCCTGTATAATAAGCTGTAAGCATATAATCAAGGATGTATTTTTTTTCTCTTTACTTTTTCCTACTCAAGTTGTAATTCAAATCGTACCGAGAAATTACAGATCGTTTGTTGCTTTTTTACTTCTCTTTAGCAAACTGTCAACTTTGATTTTGTCCGGGTAACGTACTTGTCAGTCATTGTTGCCGAGTATTAGAAAACAAAAAAATCCAAGAAAAGATCCTGCAGAGGTCAATCATGTCCTAGTATTACAATTTCAGAATGACACTGGAAGCATTTAGGAAGGAGATTCTCTAGTTTGCTTTCAGAAGCATAGAGAAATGTAGGGAGAAAAGACTCCAAAAATAAAATTCTGAAGCTGAAGGAACCTAACATATGAAGTACAACAACCACTAATCACCAGTAACTTGTAAAGAGTACTTACTATTGGATGAGTAGGTAATGGGTGGAGCTCTCCCTGTTGCATAGATGTGATGTGATGTGATGAACTGTTTGCTTTTTAACTCTCTCCATGAAAATACATACAATGTTGCCAATTTAGAGACACTAAAAAAATCACTATGAAGTTTCCACTAATACATGATTTACAGGCCATAAGAAAGAGAGTAGTACTGTCTCTTCTGCTTAGCCACTTAAACTGAAGACAAAATGAAGACAAAACACAACTTCGCCCTGCATACTAACTTGTTCTTTGCTGAGAAGTGGGCTTACATAGACTTCCATGTCATTTAGGCTCTCATCTAAAAAATTTCAATTGTTACAGAGATTGCTCGCTTTTTTTTTTTTTTTTTAAGTTAACAGTGCCAATGTTTGTCTGTCTTAATCTGCAGGCACTCTGAAATAAGAGACAAAAATGAACTGCTAAAACCTGGACTCTTTGCCAGAATTTGATCATTTGACCATACTATGTTCCTTCACTCAAGCACTGGGAGAACAAGGGAGATCCTCCCTCCAGCGTTGGCTCACCAAGTCTAAAATAAACAGTGACTCTTGATCAGTGTCTCCCTTCTGAAGTCCAGAAACGACCTCGTTACTTTAACAGAAGTGTCATACACAGACACAGAGGAGAAACAAGAACTAGTGCCAACAATAGGAAGAGTTCCCATTTCATGGGTGTCTGTCTTGAGGTATGCAGCAGGTCAGTAAAGAGTTGGGGACTCACTCAAAGAATGAATGGATGATTTTTTTTGTAGCCTGTATTATAAAGATGAGACAGCTCATTATAATCAACTTGAAGAGACCACAGACTTCAGCAAATAAATCTCAACTCTGACACTCATCTGAAAGCATTCCTGGGAGGTTTTCAGCATTCCAAAACCACCCAAAAGAACCTTGCATAAGAGCATTAATATTGATGCTAAAGTAGATTTTTCAAGGACTTATAGCAATCTATTTTCAGTTAGTACTCCAGCCTTAAGTATCCCTCCGTGTCTGAAAGACAGGAGGCACAAACAGTCCACAAAGACCTGTGCCACTCCAGATTGCCATTCAGTCTCTCGGCATTCATGACCTCCTGTCCTCCCCACTCCTGTGGATTTCCAATCTGGAAAACATTGCCGCGCAACTTGGAAGCTGCCTGTGGTGAAAGGCCTCACTGCAGCGATCAGCTAGCGAACGGCACACGGAGCAGTACCGTCGGGCCGCACGGACCCACGTCCATCCCCCGGTACAGCAAACCTCTAGCCAAGCGTACGCTTTCACCTCGCAGCATCACCCGTGCCCACCAATCCTCTTCTCCTACATCCCACGGGCAAAGCTCCTAGAGATGCGCCGTGCGCCCTCCTGAGCCACCAAGGAGTCTCCCCCTGCCAAGAGCCCACGGAAAGCGGCAAAACCTCGGCAGATCCGACCGGGACTCCTCGGCGGGGCTGCGGGAAGCCCACGGCAACGGTGCCCCGGCCGCCCGGGAAGAGGCAGGAAGCGAGCCCGGAGCCGCTCCCGGCCGCCGCCCCCCCGGCACACCCCCTCCGGCAGCGGTCCGAGGCCCAGCCGGCCCGCGGCGCTCCGGCAGCGGCTGAGGGCACTGGGCTCCCCCGCCTCCGGGGGGACACCCCGATCCGAGCGGAGACCCCGCGGAGGGGACTCTCCTCCTCCCGCCGCGGAACGGCGGCTCCAACCGGGCCGTCCCCCGCTGCCGGCCCGGCTCCCGCGGTGAGGGGAGCGGGGCGGCCCCCTCCCCCGCGGTTACCTTCCCGGTACTTCTTGCGTAGCCGTCGGTGGACGCTCTTCACCACCCCCGACAGCTTCTCCTGCTCCAGCTTCCGCTCCTGCTCCGGGGGCGGCGGCGGCGGCAGGGGGGCGGCGGCCCCGCCGGGCCGGGGCTGTGGAGCGGCCTCCATGGTGTTACCGCTGCTCCGCCGCGGCAGCCCGGCTGAGGGAGGCGGGAGAGGCGGGAGCGCCGGGCGTTGCGGCAGCGCGGGCATGCGCGCCCCGCCCGCCGGGCATGCCGGGACATGGAGTCCAGCGTTTCTCCCTGTCTAGCCAATGGAGACACTAAGGGCAGATTCTTTCTTATTTGAATACAATAATGTATGTACACTTGCGTTCTACATAAGAGTCCGATGGTAACAGCAAAAGAAGACACACGGGACCACAGAAAACACAAGACGGAATGTGACTCTACAGTGCAGAGAAAACTTCCCATAAAGAAGAGTGAAAGCCCCTAGAGATCTTAACATCTTCCATTGTAAGTGTTTGATGAAATACTTGTACAGATTAAAATTAAGCAGCACAACCCAGAACTCTCTAATCTCCAGAAGAGCCCACTTCACGTACAGTAGAGTTTAAAAAAACACTGTGATGTATTCTGTCTCCCTCTCTTACAAAACCTGCACTCTTGGCTGCAGCGTTTTTGCGGGGTCAAGTGGGACACAACTTCAGACTGCTACAGCGTTGGGGCACACTTCTGGAAAGCTACAGCTCTGGATTCCAAGCTGAGCAGAAGCCTCTGGGGTGCCCGGCACCTGGTGGCCCCTCTCGGCCCTCTGCGGGCACAGGGGTGGCCGCATCGCGGAGGTGTGGGTTTAGCTGTTTCCAGCAAAACATTCCACACTCCACATCTGGAGTAGGTCACACTGCAGTCCTCAATCAACTAGTGGGAGAAATCGGATGAAAAACATGTTAAGAAAAGAGTACGGGGCAACGCATCTTCCGGGGCAACGCATCTTCCAGGGCACCGCTGCAGTTGGGGACTCCTCTCTGCTCCTGGCGTTTCCTCAGTTCACACGCTGGGTGACAAAACCCATTCCTCACCTACAAAAGACCTTGCAGAAAAAAAACGGATTCAAAATAAGGTAAAATGAACCTTGGTAGGCTGGTGTCCATGGTCTGGACACGTGCATTTGAGGAGCACAGTTTTGTACAGGCTTTCTTCTGTCTTCATGGAGCTGTTGGGCCTGTTTCTCGTTGGAGTACTGTTTCTGACGTTATTTGGCTGGAAATACCCCTCCAGAGCAGGAGCAACACCTGCAGACAACAAAACTGCCCTATACAGGGCAAGACCTTTGTCTGCAGCTCTCCCTGCCTGCATTCAGGCTTTCACCAAACCCAAAGTACTTCATTTCTGTCTTTCAGTCAATGTTGGAAATAGGACAGACAAAACCACTCCTCACGAGATCACGGCAGGGAAATCTGCCATGAAGTTCCTTGCTTGTTTGACTTGGCCAGAAGCAGCTAATTGTCTTCTCTGAAGATGTTCAAAAACATTAAGGAGGTAATTGCGGCTACAATTAAATGGGTGACAAATCTGACTTGGGTAGGGTCAAGATTTCATCCTAATGAGAAGTCTGTGACACATGCGGCTTTATGCAGTGAGGTGTATAACAGGTCCCCATCAGCACTGTGTCGGTCCTGCCAGGAAGATTTTAGAGCTAATCACAGAGCACGGTGTTGTTCTGCTTTTCTGATAAACTTTTATAAAAGTCCAGTTATCAAGACAAAACAGCAATGTCCAAACAAAAGCTTTTCATCATTATTGACTGCAAAGACATCCCTTTTTGACTGCACTCGGAGCTATGCAGGCAAATACTGTATCACACATTGCCCTGGAAGTAAGTTGTGCATTATGACTAAAGGTCCAGCTTTTTCAGTACTATTCTTTTTCAGTAAGTGCTTAAAAAACTTGAGTGTAGTTTGGGTCTTCCATCACTATATTTACATGCCATTATGTATTTTATTGTCAAAATATTTCAGGTTTTGGTTTTGTTTTTCTCAAAATACAGGATAGAAGGAGAATTTAAATTTTTGCTACTGACATCAGCACTAAGAAAGGAAAGTATAGTGACCTAGTTATTCTTTTAGTTATGTTTTTCTTTTAATTTTGAAATGGAAAAAAATGAGCGAGCATGTGTCAATTAAAAAACCACGAGTGCATACTAATTTGACTTGGAAAATGCCCAAAAATTGGCTTATCTTATGCCTTATTGTATTTTATATTCACTGAACTGATCCATGAAGTTAAATCTGAATTAGAAAGAAGACTTGGTGCTGGGGTTAATGACAACTTTCTGAAATATTTCTAGTTTCATAAGCAAGTCCACATAGGAAGAATTAAGTGTAAAAAGAGATTACATTGGTAACCTTTTGCTTAAGGGGCAATCTAGACAGTTGTTCATGTTCCTTGCACCTTTACATTGTGTAGGATTTGGGGAAGCACAGAACGAAGAGGGAAAACATGAGCCAGTCTTCTGTGTGTGTCACGGGATTAGGAGAGCACTGAGGGAGCCTGGTCAGAGGAGCAGGAGTATCAGAGTGACGGAAAAGAGGTGGAGGAATTTCGGGCAGGCCTAACAGATACTGCTGAGGCATCAACCCCTCCCACTCATGAGCCTCCTCTCTCGGAAGTGTGGGGTACACAGTCAAAGTGTATCTGTAGTTTGGAAAATTGGAAATCTAATGGTAGAACTGGAAGACTGGGGGGAAATTGCACTTATGTGAAATACCCTCTCTCAGAATAATGATTAAAAAGTTACTATTTTAATGATGCTATCATTGTTATTTTTCAGTTCTCAGGGATTCTTTCTAAAACTAACGAAGAGGTTTTAAATATAAAGTGGTTTTAATTTATCACAATTATTTCCAAGCTTACAGTATTAATCTTAGGCATACTTTATTACCATGACTTCACACTGTACAGCTTTTACATGACTTTTTTTTTAATAAAAGTTAATGGTGGTGTTGCTTTATATTTTCCATATTTTGATTATTTTCTGATAGTTTAGAAATATGACAACAAGGGAAAAATCCAACTCAGTACTTTAGTGTACAGACTGCTTTCATCTCTAGGTGCATAAGCTACCATTAAAAACCAGTAAATAGAGGAGTATCAAATTTTTAGCATAAGTGGTTCTATATGAAAATAGACAAAGATATAAAATACATTCTCCCTTCTTAAAGAAGTAACTTAGAGGTTTAGTTTCAATAAGCAAGTGAACAGCATTTACCAGATGTCGAGTTTTTCCAGGAACAAAAATGAAAGTACCTGAGGAAGAGGCTTTATGCTTTGAGGACACACAGATACTTACCTCAGAATGTGGCGGGAGCTGGTTCCCAGCGACGGACTCCAAATGCAAAGTGGTGGAAAGAGGCGCTTCCCAGGGCGCTGCACCGAGATACCGGGGGGTGGTGGAGCGGGTGGTTAAAGCAGGACTGGTTCTGGCAGGCCTGGAACTGATGACCCAGTGCTTTGTCAAGGCCAAGAAAAACACCTGTGCTCAATAAATTTCTTGAACATGGCACAGGAGGAGTCAATAAGCAAATGAAGATGGACATAAATCTTGTGATTGTCCCTGAGGCACAAGAGCAGAACAAGTGATAAGGTGCGTGCACTTAGTCCAAGGGGATAAGACAATAAACTACCCGTGTCCTGATGGGGAACATGGAGTTTGACCACCTGGGAAAGAAGAGTTTTGAGCAGTTAGGCTTACTGTCTTAAATGTAGAAAACGGCCAAACAATCCTCTATGTATTAATCACTTTCTTAAACAATAACAACAAAACGCCCCAAAAACCCAAACAACAACAACAACAAACCCAAACAAACGAAACTAGGGCCAACTAGAACAGTTTCTTTTGACATTTCTGCAATATTTCAGAGCCTGTCACTTTTCCTGAATATCTTTCGAAACAAAAGCTTGAATTCACAGGCCAGGAGGAGGAATTCCAGCCCTTTCCGGTAGTCAGGTGGCTGGAATATTCACTGAGATTCTGGGAAAACCAGTTCATATCCCCACTCTGCCTGAGGGGATCTGAACACACATCTTCACTATGAGATTATTCAAAGTGGAAGTGCTCTTCCTTCCTGAGGCAAGGATGACAGTAACCTATATTTTCAGTCTTTCTCCTCAGGGAAACTGTGGAAGAAAAGTAATATAAAAACTTTCTGGGCTGCACAAATCAGCAGTGCTCGACTCCCATCTCTGTTTCAGTGGTACATCTCACAGCCAAGTCTTCTGAGCCTCTTCATCCCTTGTGTCTTCTAGATGCTGGTTGTTTGAAAAGGAACGAAAAAAATGGCACAGCATCAAAGAGAAGAAGCCTTTCTAGACAACACATTCTCTCCAGTGTGATGACATCATCATAAACCTCTAATGTAATCTGCAAAAATATTACCAAAAACATGTAATGATTTTAATGGAATACCGAAATACTGTTGTAATTTAAAACAAATAAAGGGTTCTTTTGTCAGATGAGGAACTATTTTTGTTACGTGCATCCAAAAGAAAAACAGACAGGCAGAAATAGCATATTTGGTTTGAGTTTAAGATTTGTCTTCTTCTCCTCAGTGTAGAGTCCTATAAGCCACAAAAATAAGATAATTTGATTGAAAAAGTAGTAGTTGCATCCCTGAATTTGTAATGAGGCAATTATTAAGAGCTGGTCCATTATTATGCATTTCTCCAGACTACACATTTTAGTAATTAAAATTGCATAGTAATTAAAACTACTACCCCATAACAATAATTTTATAACTGCAGATCCTGGATTGCATTCCTGGAGGTTGACACCTCTAAAAATAAGTTTACATCAGCAATTCCATTACTCATTCCCCTGTGTATTTTAGTGGAAACGTAGCTTTGATATTGGTTTCAGTTTGTGTCTGAAGTCCCAGTATTTACAGAAATAAACATTTTGCTTCTGGATAACAGAGGTTTCTTCTACTGAAGGACCCATAAAAGTTGCTCCTCAAGTAGGCAGAGACACCCAACTTGGAGAAGGTGGCTGAGAAATCCTTCACACGTGGAGGCTTATTGTGGAGTCTAATTATGTATCCTCAAGACCACGAGAATTAGATACTGATAGGAGATGTTATTTATTGAAATTGTGTCTTTTGCTTGTTAGCATGTATGGCAATAAGGTAGGAATAATTTTAACAGTAGCCATCATTTCTGATAAACAACGCATTCATTGCTTCCATTGTGGCTGGCAGATACCAACTGTGTCTGTCTGTGGAAAGGAGCTGTTTATTTTGACACACCAGGGAAAAGTTAAGACTTTGTTAATCCCTTCAGTCTGTCACTTGTTTAATAGTAAAGTGGGAATTAAATTCCGTGGAACTAATGAAATGTTTACTGAAAATCAGCAAAGTTTATACTTGAGTTATTCTGAATCTTGTGTGTATCTCTAGAAAGTAAAACGATCCTTTAGTGCTGAGAACAGATAAGGCATTTTTCTAATAAATGCTCTACTTCATTGTACAACTTCTTTGTAACATAAGCATCACAAACATACTCAATACTCTATTAATGAAGATCATTAAAGGTAAACATAACTTATCGAAAAGTAATTCCAAATTCCCTCAAAAATCTGTTTTTTTTAATTGATTTTAATCTGAGCACTGAACACATTCCTGTGTTATTTGGCATGCGTGAATTACTAAATGAAGAGAGTCAATATAATTATTGCTTTAAGAAAAACTACTAGGTACTATTTCTAGATTGAGTTTCTTCTTAGCTGACTTCTTGCTGCCATAAAAGATTAACTCATAAAATCACTTTGATTTAGCAAGAATGTCAAAACATCCAGCAGGTCTAACTGGTTTTATTCCAATGTCAGTCAAAATAGTATGTGGTTTGAGCACTGATTCATGTTTCTGTCAGCTGCTATGCTTAAACTTGCTGAGTAATCAATTCAGACACAGTAACTTCAAGAAAAATCAGTACTAGCAGGAAAGCTTTTATGCTTGGTTATTTATACATCTGTGGAACCTGATAGCCTTAAAGATGTTCTCAATTCTTGGAATTCAAATTCCAGTCTTGCTGTGTGGGTCATGTATGTGTAACTCCCGTTCAGCTCAGTAGCAACGTAGCTGTACATTAGGTCATTTTCGACTTGGGAAATACTGCAGTATCCCTGTAATCTTGTATTGCAGGTATGATAGCCTGATTCCTAAACTAAGATGACCTCACAGTCTGATTGGAGTTGTGGGTGCAAAAAAGCACCCAGAGAAAGACTAAACTGCATGTGAATTTCTGAGACAAGGAAAAAAAAAGTATGGAGAATACTCTATTTCTGTGATGCCGTGGATAGATCAGGGTATGCTGTGTCATTTCACTTTTCTCTTTTTTTCCCTTCCTAAGTTCTAAGAGGGTGTGGGAGAAGATATTTTGGGTATCATTAGATATGACCTATAAAGGGATGCATCTCTAGTATGCATAAACTATTCTCGTCTATTCCAAAGATTACCCAACTCCTTTTAATCTCTCCTGCCTCTTGAATACTGTCATGTGGTTTATTTGGGACTCTACTGAAGTTCAAGTCAAGTTTTCAGTTAAGAAGATGAGAGAACAACAACAAAGTCTAGTCATACGACATCAAACGGAGCCCTATCTTTGGGACAACATATTGCGGGCGGTATAATATGCTTCAGGAAGAGCAAGGAATGCCAAAGCTCTTACTCTGCATACACAGTATTCAGTGCACAGTTCATGTTTTAGGTTTGGGTAAGTCTGGCCTAGTGATGCTAAAGCCTAAGATATTATCAATAAAATTAAAAGGTTTCATACTCTCTTCATTGGTTTGAAGGATCAGGACTTAGGAACCTGAAGAATGGTTTTAGGACAAATGAAACCACGAATATTAATGCGGTTTCAGAATTTTTGACAGTAGGCACACAAAGGTGTACAATAGTTTTCCCATATGAGCCCCACAGATAAAGATTATCTACTGTCAGAAGAATGCTTTATTTTCTCCCAAACATCTAATAAAACAACTGTGACACAAATACCATGAAGTGAGAATTCTCCACACTAGATTTTTAAAATTTTTTTCTCCTACTACTATGGTTTAAGAATGATCTGATAGCAGCTGCCCTGAGGTATGAATGAGACTGCAGTCTGCAGAAGAAGAGAACTGTTCTGAAATGCTTATTTAAAGATAGGTAGACTTGTGATAAAATTAAATAACCATTTCAATTTGTTGAGGATACAGTGATAAACTGTTATGTTCAAAGACTAGGAAATAAAACAGAAAGTTACTGTAACAGTTAATGGAGATATACATTTCATACTGACGTTCAGATTTTAGTTAAGACTTGAAGTCTTTCAGAGTTCTGGCTAATAAATATGTCTATAACCTTTTTCTATGTGTAAGAGTGTTCTTGGACATTAACTATCTTATTCACTCCTAGGAAAACTTTAGACTAATAAGCTTCCATTATTGAGTGCTATAATTATGGTTGGTATCTTAAGCTTTGTTAAAATAATGAATTCTCACACGTTGAAAACATTTCAATAATAATTTAAAATGTGTGTTAGAGCTACCTGTAACAGAAATCATTACATTACATGCAGGTAAAAAAAGAAATAAAAGTCAGTCAGCAAGGGAATACACATCTACCTTTAAACACCCTTCTTTCAATTCCTGTTGGAGGTTTCACGCGTGGGGGCCGCAGCAGCCCCTCTGCCCAGCCTGTGCAGGACTGGGGGCTGCCATGCAGGGTTTTTGCTGCTCTGCCATGTTTTCCTTCCCTGGCAGGTCCTGTGTGGCTCCCACCATCTTCTCCTCCTGAGATCCCCCTGTGACAGCAATGCTGTGCCAGCCATCTTCCTCAGACCTTATCCGCTCAGATCCCTCCAAGCCCCCAGTCTGCCTTCTGCCACCCATTCCTGTCACATTTTCCTGCTCTCCTGTAGGATTTCCACAGCTCTCATCACTTTGTCACTGGGCACAACTTCAGCCTCACTAAAAGCAGTGAAGGGCAGTGCCTGTGCTGAAGCCTGGAGAAACATGGAGGTGAAATAGCTGCTACAAACCCATCTGTCCAAAACAGAAGGTGGCAGCCATGTTGAGGAAGGAGGAGACACATGAGGAAGAGCTGCCATCTGCCTTGTGGCAAGGTTCAAATGTCTGCTGTCAGGAGAGATGGCAGCGCTGAAAACCAGTACGGCTCATTTACCCAGGGAGGATGGGGTGATGTGGAAATGCAGGCTGAGGACATGTCCAGCAAACTGTGGAGGAGACGCACACATGCAGATACACACAAAATTAGGGTAGCCACCACAAACCATGAACCTCTGGAGTCTGAGACCTACATCGATTTGGTGCTTTCTCCCCCGGCAGCAACAAAATGTTTCAGAGGACGACTGTAATCTCACTGGCATCCTAACAGGAGGGGGAAGAAGCATCTCCAAGCCACATGGCAGCCTGCACCTTCATCTGGCTTTGGCAGAATCCCAGCTGTACAATCCGAATGGCTCCATAATTACAGCCGCAACATATTTTTCAGTCCCTACAGGTGTCATGTCTTTTTCACTAATTAAAAAGAAAGGGGAGAGGAAGAGCTAACTGCAAATACTTAATTTCTTCAGAGTTGTGGTTGTCAAATGGAACCTACGTCTTCACAGAAAACATAGTTCTGCTTTGCAAAAGCAGCAAAATTTTGCTGGAGATCCAGTACTGAAGTGCTCATATTTGCCATTTCGACTTGTTCCTTGAACCACACTGCATGCAGATAATCTTTGTCAGAAAAGTTTTCAAACCGATGCAAATGCTCCTTATAGATGTTGATGGCTTCATACAGAAAAGTGACATTAAGAACGTTTTTATAATAAAAATGTCTGTTTAGGCTACTTGCTTTTCTGCACTGGTCACCAAGGAAAAGACATAATTTTGGAAGTCATAATGACAACATAATGCAAAATGGGGACAATGATTTGCCAGCACACTGTAATATAGGGAGGACATAAGAGCCAGAGGCAGAGCTCCTGTTTGCTGGAATGTGAAAGCTGGATTTTTGTTGAATGACTCCTTCAAATCCAGGTGAAATGGCTATCAGCTCCCACGTCACATGCTCAGCAGGAACATAATTTCATCTTATAAAGTCATAATATTTGCCTCTTTTGGAGCCTGACGTAATCAGCAAAATGCAGCATGAGGCGTATCACACAGCCTAACAGGTACTTGAAGCATTACTGCCCTTGCCTTTTCAGAAGCTAGAATGGTCTCCTGGAGGCTTTTATACATAAATAGAAACAGCCTTTTCTTAGAAGACATAGAAATAATTCTGAAGCATCAAAAAAAGTAATCATGGCCAATATTCTTACATAACTCATGACCTTTCAAGCTCCGTTTGTACGCATTTTATCCATCATTACTTAAAGGTCCCTGAACCAGAACTAAAAGCATGGCCAAAAATATATTTAAAAAATATTATTGAAGCCTGCCTTTTCATTAACTTTTTTTTTTTTTCCCTTTTTTTTTTTTTGTGTGTATGTGTGTTTTTGTTTGTTGCGGTTGTTGTTGGGGTTTTTTTGTTTGGTGGTGGTGGTTTTGTTTTTTTGGTTTTGTTTGGTTTTGGTTTTGTCTTTGTCTTTTCCCTGAACAACATTAAAACCTGTGTGAAAAGTTGGAAGAAATTTTTGGTTTAAAATTATTGCAGGTTGTACTTCCCCTTGGTAAAAGGCTGCTTCGATTTTTTTACCATTCAGGCTGAAGTCTAGAGACCCATAGACAAATAGAAAGATCTAGCTGACCTTACAGTTGTTGGTACATTGTCCGCACGTGTAGTTATTTTTACACTATTCACTATATCAAAAGAAGTTGCCTGTAAACCCAGCTGGGTGGGACAAACAGAATTCTGTTGCTCTGTGAAGTCTCATTTAGAAGAGAAGCAGCTCAGATTAGGTGGTGGAAAGACACTGTTTTGGCTATGGACACTGGTTATATTTGAATCATGTTTTGCGAGGACACCTGGGAGCACTTGGAATTTCACCCCGTTCCCCCATCCAGCATGAGGCATCCTAAGAATCCTTGTTGGCAGTTTTTTTCTGGCTACCTACAAATCTCATTTATTTTATGTCCTTGATGTTGTTTAGGATGCCTAGGATTACCTAGGACAAGAATGCATTCTTGGTTCTGTTTTATACCTGATGATTTTCCTTAATTTTAGTCTGTGATTTGTGTTAGCCCAACAGCTGCTTCATGAACTAGCCTTATAATGGAGGCAGAAACCCCTAAGCAAGAGGCAAACATCCAGCTGTCAACAGCAGCTTCTGTAGCCACCCCAGTGAAAACTGGTGGAGCCAGACCGCTAAGAGAAACAAGACAAATGGCTGTTGTACTTTAAATTCACACCTGGCTTGATTGTTTTGCAATAGCTTCTTCATGCAGATGAGCACAAATGGGACCCTGGCCAATTTTCTTTTTCTGGAGGAACCTTTTGCTCCCAGGGATTGAATGGATCTGCCTACATTAGTGGTTAAGAGCACTACATAAATATTTCTATGATGTGAATTGCCCTTGCCTGTGGATCTCCTACACTTGATGTTCTTTAAGTCACTAAAGGCCATTGGAGGACAGGAACTGGATTTCTTCCTGAAGAAGCTTAGCTGGAAATTGCACACCAGGGATTTTTCTAATACATCCCAAAGGTAATGGGAACATGTAATCTTTGGGTTGTTGACAGAGAATAGAGAGGCTGATCCTATTATTATTTTGAATTGTAGTCCAGCATCATTTATTCTTTTATCCTGAACAAGAGAAATACCAACAGAAAGGTGAGCTTTTAAAGCTTTCCATTGCTGAGACTTTTATAGAAGTGCTAGAGTTTCCTTTTTGCAATCTGAGTAATGTGTTGAGATTTTTGAAACTGTAAGGAGAGGAGCTTTCCAAGATGCCTGTGTTATTGGTATTGTATAAGAGACTTCCAAAAGAGTTGCCTAATCCTCAGTGAGTCACATTTTAAATGGAATTTTGTTTTAAATAAATTATCTTCTACATTCTCTCCACTCTTGGGTATATACTCAGTGACTATAATACTTACTGTTCTGATATTTCAAGTTACCAGGTCATCTGTGAATGTTTCTGAGACTCTTCTTCCTATAGAACCTGACACCCAAATGAGGGTGACAAGCAAATGGCTGTAGTCTGGAGTCTTCTTTTGCTACTGGGGGTTGCTGAATTCACATGTGCTTGCTGGGTCTCAGAGATGACTGACTGCTTCTGACAGCAGTTGCTTATCAGGTCTAAATTTGAATCTCAAACACAGTGGCAAGGCTTGGGTCAATATGCTTCCATCACATTTTATAACTCGAGTCATGTGTTTTATGTCAAGTCACACATTTTGCACTGTTTAAATGCTAAGAAAAAAAATGACCCTTTGCATTATATAGGATGTTAGACCTGCTGTCTCAGAGGACCATTTATTTAAGTCCTCCAGTTTCTCTTGCCAGCTGGTTTCAATGTGGAGGTGAGGCAAAGACACTGATCCTTCAGCCGTTTTGGCACAGGGCAGCCCCTGCTAGAGCACCACAGAGATCCTGTAATTCCCAGGACACCCTCTAAAATTAACCAAGGGGCCAAACCTGCACTGCAAGTTTTGAGCCAGCCCTTGTTATCTTTGAAACTTGAGAAAGAAGCTGCTGCCTGCTGATAGACCCTTAAGGCAGAGCAAGGTAATGAAGAACTGGGCCATAAGTACGGTTTTTGTTCTTGATACTGTATCATTCCTGGCTCCCCATTCGATATTTTAGTTGCAAAATAATATTTCATAATTGAAGAGTGCATACTTTGAAATGGTAACGTTAGCCAAATATTGATTACTTTTTAAAAAATTTACAAGGTTCATTGTACATGATAGGAGGTTATCTCCTAAATCACGGAAGAAAAACAAAAATTAAAACTTATAATAAATACCTGTCTTTTTAGATTTCACCAGATGCCTGTAGGCTAAGTGAAGATAATATCTGTGAGATTTCAGTTTCTCAAAGATTGACTTATTCTAGTGAAGCTGAATTGTAGTACTTGCAGATTTCCTGTAAGTAAAAAGTGTAGTTATGTTACAGGAACCAATTACCAGTAAATGGAAAATGACCAAATAAATACAGCACTTAGAGACAGAAAACATAACAGAGGATATATAACATTGTTCTAGAGCTCACAGTGTGCTTAAAATAACAAGAGATATTAAAAGTGCGAACTGCAATCAGAAAAACGGCTGTTAGCTGATTTTTAATATGCTCTAAAAATTTAAGAAATAGAAGCTATGAGGAGGAAAGGGCACATAGCAGGAATACATTTTAATTCAATCAGCCAGTTAGGTGATCAATTAGACAACATAACAAGGGCAAACAGATCAATGGTTCTGTCTTCAAAAGACAATAAATGTGTTTACTTACCATCATTTGCATCTTTAAGATAAGCATAAGCTCCTTTCACCTCAGTTAAAATTCCAAGTGTTGTTGATGTTGCCTCTTTTTTCCCTAAATAATTACTGTTGCATTCACTTGTTTTGCTCTTACCTGACCTTGAGCAGAGACTGTCTGTCAGAAAGGAGTCAACTGTTGTGATCATGCAGCTCTCCTCAGAACATCCTACAGCAGGAGATTCATTCACAGAACTCTTTCTCCTTCAGCCTGAAGTCACAGATTAAGATCTAGCCTAATTGGAATTAAATACAAGTAATTTCTCATGACTACTTTTCAGTAGCTTCTTATCTGTCAGGGACAGTTCCTAATGGACAAATGCCTATATGGCAGCAACATTGCTAACAGCATCTGTGGATTGTTTAAGGAGTGCTAGAAGGAGCCACCACCTTCACTAGGACCAATCCACCACGGTCACAGGAGATCCTGTGATACGTGTGTACTTCACAAGCATCCCCAAATCATCCTATTTCATGTGCAACTGTGAGTTTGCTGCACTTAAAACTGGACTGAATTAGACTCGAAGTAGGAGATTAGAAAGCATAAGAGAGAAAGAGACTTGCAGTATCTAATGACTTTATTCTCCAAAATAAAGGCGTAAGACGTCAAGAAAGAGGAAAGTGCTCTGCCGCTTCCTGAGCCATTTCCAGAATGTGGCCAAGAAGAATCCGTTCCCAGGGTGTGAACCTAAAAGCTTCCATCAGCCCTACATGTAATATAAACAGTCACTTTGGTCCTTGTGCTGGTGAATTCAACAGGAAAAACTTCCAGTCATAAAGCCTGTGCAATGTGGAGATGGTTCTTTTTAGCCTCAAGCTGTGCAAAGCCTGCATAAGATGCTCTTGTTCTGCCTGGTGTACAAGTAAGCAGTAAAACGTTGTATACAGTAAAGACAAGAAAAAACAGGTTTGTCATTCTGAAGCCTGAGAAATCTGGGGAATGCTTCTTAAATCATACTTCTTGTGAAACAACTTCTTCCAAAACAAAAAGTGATATGATTACTAATTACAATGATATTGTCTACAATCAGTTAAACTCCCCTCAGAATCTAAGTACTGTGCTGTTCGTTTACCCCAGGGAAGAAAACCAGCTGGAGCCACAGCTGCACTGGCAGCAGATGTCACAGCCATAATGCTCATTGCCTTTAGGTGTAAGATATAAGGAAAACCCTATTTGCATGGGGAAGCAAGACACTAGTATGGTGCTGTCTGAGCTATGAAGGCTAAAAGCTAGTATCCATAGCTGAAGGTCAAATGAAATATAATTCAACTTTCTGCATCTAATAAATGTAATAGTAAGTTTTGCTGATGTACAAAACCATTGGTTCTGCAAAGCACAAGTGGAAGTTTAAAAACAAACCTTTACTGCAAGACTGTCTTCCCATTACTCTGGAAGAGCATGAATAGCCTTTTCTGGGTATATAAGCATTGTGAAAATGCATGGCAGTCTAAGTGAAATATGCCATCAGTACCTCGGTGCTTATGTGCAATTACAGTATATAGTAACTGGACAAAAATCAGTTAATTACAAAATCATCCTCAAATTCTGTTTCCTGCTCCGCACATGAAAAAATTGCCTTTGTTTAATCTTTATGCTTGGTTTGTAAGTTAGAAGTCACAAGGAAAACTACAATTTTTGGTGGGGTACTTAGCTATATGAGAAGTACAAGAACACGTTTCGTACATTTTCTGGCTGGCAGTAGGTAGGTGTAAAGGTTAATGGAATCCAAAGACACTCTGAGTTCTGGGAAGAAAAGTCTTGGGAGAGATTCCGCTTGCTGCAATTCAGAGCAGCTGCGGCATGTGAGAGTGCTGAGATTTTCTCAACCTGCTTTCCTGCCACTTGTTTTTTAGCTGCTTTGCAAAGTCTAACTTTCAGTGATTGCTGTCCTCAGCTGTCCTCAGCATTATGTCTTATCGACAAAACTGCTAGGAAGAAGCCAAGTTACCTCTTTCTGTCCGCAGTCGCCTGGCCCAGGTCAGGGCTCAGAAGGCGAATTCACTCGGCGCTGACAGGAGCAGTGTGCAGAGACTTCATTACTTGCTGTGAGTCACCCACCCAAGCTGCCAGAGAGAAAAATATCTTTTTTTTTCTGTCTGCTCCTGGCTCTTGTTGCTGTTGTGAGACAGGAAAAACAAGGCATCCTTTGACTCTGTTTTTATTTTTAGATGCATTTTCTCCTCTTCCCTTATTCAGTATTTGACATCTAAAAAGCGCTGAGATACAATTGACTTTCCTGCTGCTTTCATAGACCAGATTCCCAGAAATGTTTGGAAGGAACCTGTGGATGTTATCTACCCCATCTCCTGCTTGAAGCAGAACTAAACCAGATCAGCCATGGCTTTGAATAGCTGAGTCTGGAAAACTTCCAGGGATGAAGGTCCCTTAGCCTCTGCCACTATGTGCAGTGTAATGTGAATAGAACCAGAAGCTGACTGTAGGTTTTCCTTTTTCACAAATTTGCTGCTTGGTAGGAATACAATCAGCAGAAGAGAGACCGAGGAATGTGTCTTTCAAATTAGGAGGTTGATTTTGCAACAATTTACCTTGTTGATGCAAAGGAAATCATGCTGTAATGTGGTGCTTTGTTTTTTTTTGTTTTATTTTGTTATTTTGGTGATTTTCATGAAGCATCAACTTTTATAATCATATCAATTAAGAATCTCATCTCCCTCCGCTTTATGTGGGAGTTTATAGTGATATTGATTGCAGAAACAGAATGTAAAATGTAACTTCAGCATACTCCCATATTAAATAGCTAAAAGCCCCTTTGCAATGCAGAAGAAAATGCCCACTTGCCACCAGGCAGGAGTTTTCCAACTTTGTGGGACTTTGAGGGAAGACAGAGAAGGTAGAGAAATGCTTTAGAGGTGCTGCTAAGGGAAAGATGCTGGAGCAGAGGTGATTATAACAAAGCAGCAATTCTTGGTTCCACCCTCAGGTTGAAAGAGTGGTAGGTTCACATTGAGTGCTGGAAGGAACACTTACCTGCCCCTGACAGGACTGGAGCCTCTGGCACAGTTTTTTATTTTCTTCTCCATTTCTTCTCAACCCATAGCAAAGGTTTTCTGAGAAGTAATTATAATAGGATTAGTGTGTGGTGGGAGTAAATGTGCTTATTTGCAGTGTGACTAGGGAAGATGGAGTTAGGAGAGTAGAGGAATATTTGGTTGGATTATCTGAATTCTCAAAATTCTGGGTAAGGGCTCATTGAGTTGGTTATTTTTACTTAAGGCCAGTTCTCTAATCATAAGGTTTAAAATGCAGCAATGCAGAGGAGGACCTGAGGGTGATGGAGAGCAAATGAGACAGGAGTGCACAGTATGATGAAGTTGCAAAAAATGAGTACTGTACAAGATATATAAATAAGGCATGACTTTTAAGGACAGGAAAATAATTCTGATTCATGCAACTTTGCTTACCCTTGTGAATACTGTGTCCAGTTTTAAAAAGATTTTGAAAATTTGATGGTATCGTAGACAGCCAACAGTAATCCTAAGGTTTAGAGGACCCCTGTGGATATAGCAAAGGAATTTAAGTCTAGAAAGAAAAAGCTGAGGCTATGAGCCATTCTTTAGTCTGGAATAACCCATATTATTTCAGTTATGTGAGATAATTGCTGCTATAAAACAAAGGGAATGTCCTGAAATCAAAATGACTGCCCCACTATTTAATTCTAAATGAACTTTCAGTGATTTACCCTGTTTCTAGAGTGTCAGTATAGGCCAGCGAGATACTTCCTGCATCACAGAAAGTTGTCAGATGCGTCAAAACCATGATGGTGGTAGGCACTAGACTCCCCCATATCAGCTTATCTGCCAGCATGTCTTAAAAAAAAAAAAAGAAGTTTTTCTGTCTTTTCCAGAATTTTACAGCATGTGAGTTACTACTTCTGAGCATACATAAATGAAGAATACATGTTTCTTCCCATGTATAGCCATGCACAGAGATATCAGTATATCAATCATGAAATGTGCTGAGAAACAGGTTTTAGTAGACTGGCAGGTTATTGTGGAATCACAGAATCACAGAATGTTGGGGATTGGAAGGGACCTCAAAAGATCATCTAGTCCAATCCCCCTGCTGGAGCAGGAACACCTAGGTGAGGTTACACAGGAAGGTGTCCAGGCGGGTTTTGAATGCCTCCAGAGAAGGAGACTCCACAACCTCCCTGGGCAGCCTGTTCCAGTGCTCTGTTACCCTCACTGAGAAGAAGTTTCTTCTCAAATTTAAGTGGAACCTCTTGTGTTCCAGTTTGAACCCATTACCCTTATCCTACCGTTGGTTGTCACCGAGAAGAGCCTGGCTCCATCCTTATGACACTCACCCTTTGTATATTTGTAAACATTAATGAGGTCACCCCTCAGTCTCCTCCAAGCTAAAGAGACCCAGCTCCCTCAGCCTTTCCTCATAAGGGAGATGCTCCACTCCCTTAATCATCTTCGTTGCCCTGTGCTGCACTCTCTCCAGCAGTTCCCTGTCCTTCTTGAACTGAGGGGCCCAGAACTGGACACAATATTCCAAGTGTGGTCTCACCAGGGCAGAGTAGAGGCGAAGGAGATCCTCTCTGGACCTACTAACCACCCCCATTCTGATACACCCCAGGATGCCATTGGCCTTCCTGGCCACAAGGCCCCAGTGCTGGCTCATGGTCATCCTGCTGTCTACCAGGACCCCCACCAGGACTGTATGTTAGCTAGCTCAAGGTATCTGGTCATTTCCTCAGTGAAGTAAGAAGTGAAAATTGTGGGTTAAAGAGGCAAACAACTGATGATGTAATTAGGAGTTGCCAGAGTGGATGCATCTGCTAACTCCAAACAGCCTCAAAGTTTTCACATGTTGCTTGTTCACAGTGGTTTTAGCATACACTGCATAAAAATACTGGGTTTATCTGTAACATGTCAGCCCCCAGAAAAAGCAGCTTTCCTTTTTGTGTACCAACTCTCTAATCTTTGTTTGTCCAACTACTTTACAACTAGTTTGGGAAAAGCAGACCCTTACCTAGTCTGATTTCTGTCCTTGAGTGTTGCTCCTCTAGCTTATTTTCTGTAGATTGCAACCTCATGGATGTCAAAGAGCAACAGGATGTCAGATACAGTTTGATGCTGCTTTAATGTATGAGTAGAGGATGGGTGGCTAATGTCAATAAAAATGTACAGTCCTTAAATTGCATGATATCATAAACCAGTTTTGCTCCAAACCAGGTGGAGACTATAAAGAGTTGATAACTGAAAGTAAAACTTTTTGCTTCTGGGTGTAAATAGTTAGCAAATAATTATTATGTCTCATTAAATATCTATTACAAGAATTAAAAGACACTATTTTTATGGGTCTCTACATGAGAAAAACAGCATGTTTCTACAAAGTTGAAACAAAGTTGAAAACCTGAACTAAGTTTCAACTACTGACTGCTCCTGTTGAGGTGGGTGGTTTTTTTTTCCCTAGGAAACAAATATTTATGAACATAATCAGTCATAAGCTTTCTTTTATGTTATTTGTAGAGAGAAGCAACATTAAGTTAGGTTAGATGCATTCAAACTCTACTGCCATCCTTTTCCTGGCACTTCGTCTGTTACACAGAAGCTGCAAGAAAGCTGGGAATAATGTGGTGAAAGATCTGTTTCCAGTGATGCGAGTGGGAGTGTTGCTGTTCTTCAGTGTTTTGTGCCCTCGAGGTGCCTTTCCATCCCTGCTGAAGGCTGAATCCCAGACAGGGGGTGCCTTTTATAATGCAGATTGTGTTGTTCTCCTGACTTCTTCAGTGCTGTCACAAATATATCTCATCTAGTAGAGAAATTTCCATGAGCACCTGACCTGTCCTGCCTTCACAGTCTCAGCTCTCTCTGCAAAATAAATACATTAGGTTCAAGATCACCTTCCTCTTCTCTAAGGCCCCTAAAGACATTTTATGGTATGCATTTGGGTTAAGACAGCAGCTGTCAGCTCAGGTACAATGAATCTGACTATCACAACAGAAACATCAGGGGATGAGGCAGCACTTTCCTGGAGACAGATTCAGGATCATTTCAGATTTCATTACTCTCCATGCCAGGTAGAAGAGGAACTCGAGGCCTGCCTTCATCTATAAAAGCTCATAGGCTTGATTATGAATGAACACATATGCAACTTCTATCAGGAAAAACAGGATGGACTCTGTATGTGACAGATACTGTGGGGTTTTTTTGTTTTGTGTGTGTGGGTTTTTTTTTTTTTTTATTTTTTTTTTTTAAATTTTTCTTGCTGTGTTATGATTTGAAACCATGAGATGAAAAATGGCATGGAAACCTGAATGCTCCTTCATGGCCAGGGCTATGGTTAATGTAAATAATCTTTTTCCAAAGGCCTTGTCCAAGGCAGAATTAAGGGGTTTATACATGCATGTGTATGTATGTATAAATATCTTCTATGTATGTGGATATATCTTTCCCCATCTCAGTGTTCATTTTCAGGGAGGAGAAGGCTTTGTGAGCCTTGAGGTCTGGAACCCAGTTCAGATCAGTACTGCCAGGTTCTGTTTCTTTGGTTTTGTACCTTTTCATATGGATTTTTTAATGAACATTAGCCACAGAGTAATTTATTGTCCTTTGGAATGAATGGTTTCCCAATATTTGGAGGCTTTTCTGGCTTCTCTCTTTCAATAACAGAACTTGATCATTCTTGGTATTTATCTGTTGCAACTTCATTTGCATAATTGTCCTAAGAGAGTATGCAAAGACAATTTAATGACCAACTTTTTAGCTTATGGTAGCCAAGTCTGACTTTCCAATTGGCCCTGTACAACACTAAGCCCTGCATTTATTTCTGGTGAGTACAATTCGTGCTGTTTGCTGGGTTGCTTTTAGCCCTTTGTTTGCCCTCAGCACGTAATAACACAAGGCTAAAAAACATCTATGCCTCAACCCATTGCCTTGAAATCAAATAAGAAATCAGAGAAGCCTATTGGCCAAACTGGCTTAACTGCTTACCATATAGGCAGGAGTTTACCTTGGGCAGGAGTTTCTGTTTCAGGTGTCATCACACATGGGAATATTTAATTACGCCTTCCTTTAGTCTGAATGAAAGGTACTTACCAGACCTATGTGAGTAATGGATTTTGTTGTGGGGCAAGCATAAAAATCAGATGTAAAATTGTTTGGATTTACTCTGTGTTAAATGTACCACTCTGACTGGAAATGAAAATGTAATTTCAAATGAAAGTTGTTTTAATTTAAAAAGCATTAAAATTATTCACTTAATTCAACCCAATTGTAATTCTTTCCAGATTCGCCTTTCCTCAGCATAATTCCTGATCTCTGAAAACACCTCTAGTGTTCAGTATATCTGTTTATTTTAAGTGTGCTTGGTAAATTAGTGGCAGCCTTTTTTATGAATACTGAAAATAGGATTTGGGGGATCATAGCTTGAAAGTGTCTTTTTGCATCTGATGTTAATTTTCAAAACCATTTGTATTATTTTGGGGGTTTATTTTCCAGTTCTTCCTTTCATTGATTGCTCTCCCCAAATTCTGAGCAGAAAGCCGCCTAATGCTCTTTCCCGGTGCTTCATCCAAATGTGAAGGTCCTCATGTTTTTCTTCACTTGCATTTATCTGCTTACATTAGTGGGTCATCTTCTCTTACCATATGCTTGGACTTCCAGACTGTGTTCAATATCATAATAATTTTTGAATCATTGTTATCTTCTGCCCCAATCCTAGACCTACTTTTTCACATGTGTACTTGGTAAAGCTCTTCATAATCCTGTTACCCATTTGCCCATGATTACAGGCACGGAGGTTTTTTTTAATGTTCTTGCTCTTTCTGAAATCCCTGAAATTTGCTTCTTGGAATATAGCTGCTTACATTCTGGAAAATATGTTTTTGTGTTATGCCAAGAAAACTGTGATAATTTGGATTAGATCTTCAGAAAGGTGGATTCTCTTGTGCTTGAAATCTTTGATTTCAGGATCATAAAATTGTAGCCTGTGTAATTTAGTCTTCTGAAAGCTTTACAGTGACTTTGACTCATGAGCAGAAAAAAACATGCAGTTGGAGAATCCACATCTAAATCCAACTTTCACAAATTCCCAGGAAAAGATGTGGGTTTTGCATATTTTAATATACTAGACTAGATAGTACTGACTCATGCGCTTAAGGCCCATGATGATGTAGTTATGTTTACTGGTTTCTGTTGATGATTAGTCAGTGGAGCCATGGAGCCCTCCTGATATACAGGAGAACTCCTTATATTTTCCTTTTTGAAGCTTTACATTGTTTCTCTTTTTGTAAATGGTGTAGCTGTATTCTCTGCAGATGTAATCTGGCACCTTTATTATGCACTCAGCAAGACAGGCTTTGGGTCACTTTGCATGCTAAATTCTGTATAATCTTAATGTGCTCTATAAACAACTCATAATCTAAAAAGAATTGAGACGTATAACATTGATGTATAATTCATGCATTCATTTATAGAGGGTGCAATATGCACATGCTAGCAGTTTCCTCTGGGGCCTGCAAACAACTAAAAATTGTTTTGACTTATGTTCAGTGTAGTGTATAGAACAGTAATTCTCTAAGATATATCTTAATTGTCAGAGGAAGAAGTGAATTACTACCCAAAGTAGAAAGTAGGACAAGAAAATCTGTCATGTCACAGTCATTAGTCCAATCAGAATAAGAACAAAGAGGAGGGACAATGAAAGTGCTAACCTTGTCAATCATAAAGGAGAACAACCTCAAAATTGAGATTAATCTCATAGCGATTATTTAAAAGTTATTAATATCTTCTTTTACCAAGGGTTATCAACTCTTAAGAGTGGTGTCTTACAAAATATATTACAGATTCTAATGGATAATTGGTTGGGAATTAGAAATAATAAAATCATTACATATTGAAATAATATTAATGTATTCTTCAAATCCATGGGGCTAGTGGGAAAAGCAGATACCAGTCCATCCTAGACCTTATATGGTATTTTTCCTGGACTTTTTAGCAAGAAGGATATCCATACTATACCCAGATTTGATTAATCAGTTCTTGCAATTTTAAACTAATGTGCACAAAGTGTTAAAAGGGAGAATTAAGAGTAATGTGGGAAAGACCTCTTACAAATGTTTGGGGAGGTTTTGTTTATTTTTTTTAAATTATTTTATTTTTTCTTTTTGAAATTGTTTGAGTGTGTTGCTTTTCCTCAACCTGTTTGTTTGTTTATTTTTTTTTATTTTGTTATTTCCCTTCTGGAAAGGCTTCCTTTTCTTGGCTTTTTTTCCTTTCTCAGTTATTTGTTCGTACTTTTTTTTTTAGTTCTCCCTTTCCTGGTTTTGCCTTTCCACTGTAGCTACATTACCTTGAAAGGCCCTTGTCTCTGTAGCATTACCTCCTTGAGGTCAGGTATAATCTTTCTTTTCACTGCTCAGTATTTGTAACAACTTAGAAATACTTAACTAATTTCCACTATGATTCACACCTCATCCATTAATGCTGAAGTTGGCCATTAGGGTATGACAGTGTTTTACACTGGTCCACCGTGCTGTAAGTATCACATAGCCCGATGCGGGCAGGTACCTGTTTTGTAGCTGAGGGCCCTGAGACAGGAATTTAATTCCTTCAGTCAATGGCAGAGTCCAGTCAGATTTGGGCTTGGTGTGCAGCGCTCCCTCACCAGAGTATTAGTCTTTACTCCTTTAGACTGAGCCAGGTCTTACCCTCTCCTGTTCACAACAGAGGTCATGTACAATCGCAAGCAGCTCCTGGCAGCTTTAGCAGGGACCATGTGGTGGCAATAACAGCCCTGGAAATTTTAGAGTTACTGTCAAGCTGCCTCCAAGAAGCAGAGAAACTGTGGCCATAAACTGCCCTTCCTGCCTCGTCTGGCTATGTGGAAAAAAAAAACTTAAATGAATTTTCCAGAGATCTCTCTGTCTATTAAGTACAGAATATTACGAGAAGACATGTGAATGTGCTCGGAGTGAATTTCAACATTTCTAGCAACTCCAAAGCAGGAGAACAACTGGATCCCAAAGGTCAGCTCTGGCTTGGGGAAGCTTTGGGACACCAACCTCCTCTTGTGTGTGCTCAGGTGAACTGGCACAAATGCCTCAGGCATCAGCCAGGTTTCCTACACTGCAACGGAGTGTGAAATAGTAAATCTCAGTGCTTTGGAGCCATATCTCTGGGGAAATTTTGTCCTAGTTCTGCTTCTGTTGTCGTTATGGGGCATGTGAGTGCAACCACTACAATAAACAAGGTGATGACATTTAAGAAATAAGATCCCCTTTGTAAACTTTTCTAAAGGGTTTCTTTTGACCATAGGCTTTCTTCTTCCTGCTCATGACAGCATGGGCAGCATGACACTACCAGTATTAGACAAATATGTTAGTATGGTGGACTAATTTTACTGAGATGGTGAATTTAGGGCAGCATATGACTACCATAATCTGGGCGTGTTTGGAGATCTGAACCTCTTTGTTGGAGCCCTGTCTCAGACTGTCACTGTGCCCATGTTAGTCAAGTGCATCCAGACTAAAGCCAGAGCTGTGCTGGCTCATGTCCAGCTGTGTCGGCTTCTCCTACTCTGTATCCTATGTGCTTCTGTCACTGGCGTAAGCATGGGGGGAGTGAATGCAGATCTCCCTGTACCTCTCAAAGCACACACAGTCTAGGTGAACTCTTCGTTGGGCTAACTGTCCATTCAAACATACCTTGAGATAGGTCCACAAACCCTGTTCTCCAAGGGAAAGCATTTGAGTACGCTCCCTTAACATAAGAAGTGGTGGATGGTAAAAAACAGGTATTTCATAGCTGTAGATCCCTTAAATCTGTATGATTCAAACAATATAAATTCAGTCCCTGTCCCATAAGGTAAACAGTTCCTGTGTAAGATGAGGCACAGCACAGAAATAAAATAAAAAGGAGCAGGGAGCACAAGCTGACAATGAGAAAATACTAGTTAGCATGATGGACAATGGTGTGACTGCCAGCCAAACCTGCTGCCTGACTGAGTCCTGCAGGCATCACTATGGAGGAGAAGTGTTAGGAGCTTTTAGAAGACTTTGCAGACTTTTATACTGACATGTACTTCACTGAGAAAGAGAATTTTCAGAGGATTTTTAAAGACTTGGCAGACTTTTATACTGAAATCCACTTGTTCTTGAAGGAGGTAGGAAAAAAACAAACCAAACCAAAACCTACACTAACCTGAGACAGAGCTGCACAAAAGCTGCTTACAAAGTGAAGAAAGGTGGAGAAGTAAACCCCAGGCGCAGGGGTAGAGCAGAGGGGTTCAAGAATTTAGTGCAAAAAGAGTGTTAAACAGGGGAAGAGCTGGTTTTAAATCATCACATGTTGTCTGCCTCTGTCATAAGGAGGGCAGCAGGCTGCCAGCCCTTGGTGGCCAGAGCTGCCCTGCAGGTGTGGTGGGGACCGCTTTGTGCCCTATGTCAGAGCACCAGCAGAGCGGGCAGGTGGCAAAGGGCTGCATTTCTTCCCTCTCTTTCTCCTCTGTGCTCTCCACAGCAAGGGCTCAAGAACCTCTAGATTCTGCTCTCACCTTGACTCTGCTTTTTTCACCCTACAAAGCCAGTATGACAGCCCCACCACCCGGGAAGGCTTTGGCCAGTTATTTTTCCACTGTTTGCAGCTCTACCTGTAACAGCAGTTGTCAGATGCTCTCTTGCCCCTTTCGTGATCCTGCATACATCCCTGCAGAGTGGTGAGAAATACTGTCAAGCAGGGTAGCACTTTATACCCACTTTACCCAGATGTAGTGACTGTGCAGAAGTCACTGAAGTCCACAGAAGCAGAGAACAAGTACACAGTGTTCTGAAAAGCAATTAGTCACTGTATGCGAAATATCAGTGAAGCCTTTAAGGGAAAAATTGCTAAATGAATCAGTCTTGAAAAAGTACACCCATTTAATCAAGTGGATTCAAAAATCAATCTGGTTCATCTGGAGCAAATCTCTAATGTAGATTTCCGTTAATCCTTTTAACCCTTGTGTATATCAATTTTGCTTGTGTCAGTAAGTTACTGATGGAGAGCAGATATAATAAAGGGCTTAGTACCCATCAATTAAGTGCTCCAGTGCCCGAATTCTAAGTGCTTGGAGTAAAGTGCGATCATACAATAAAGCATACAGGCTCCCTGTACAGACAACATGAAGAAGTGCCAGAGAAGGGGTTTGGACCAGCCCTTGTGCAACAGCAATCTCCTCTAAGTTAGTGGTGGGGGCTGCTGAGCACAGGAGTGTATCTGAACATTTGCCACTTTTTGGAGTTTTAGTGCCCAGCCTGAAAAAAGGGATAAGAACCTGAGTCAAGAACTCCAACCCATTCCTGGATGTCTGCAAACAAGCATCATTTTAGAAGCCTTACCTTCTGTCTGGTTGTGCTTCCCACCTTCTGCATGGAGCAGGTGCCTGGGGCAGGGGAGCAAGCCCAGGCCATCAGCTTTTCCTGGGAAACTGCCTCTGGTAACTGCCCATTGCACCAGGGGAGGTGGATGTAGGCTACCAGGGAGCAAGGAGCACAGTCATCACACCTCTATAGAGCAGATAGGTGACAGTCTAGGGTAGTGGCTTAGGGGTGGGGTATTTCCACAGAGCAGAAAAATTCTTGTTCCATAGCAAAGTCATAGGGTTTTAGCCAGTCAGTGTAAAACAACCTGCAGCACTTCACGTTTTCAGGGAAAAGGGTGACTGGGTGATGCTTTGGAGACACCTGCCTCTCTCCATGTACTGCACTGATGCCTCTGTGCGTTATTCTGGGCTCTCTTTAGAGGCAAGAGGATAAAGATTTGTTTTAACATGGCCCCAGGTTTATTTGGACTGAGGTCTGAAACCTTGCCTGTGCAGATTTTTGGAGCTGCCCTTTTGTACACCTCCTCCATATTAATTTTGTGGTTTTATATGTGAAATAAAGCCCTGATTCTGCTTCCAAGAAGCAAAGAGGGAGTGTGCAGAAGAGGAAACACAGCGCAGATTGCTGAAACACAGCTCAGGATTGCTGCTGCCTGATCTCTTGAGCTTCATATATGTGTCTGAAGAGCAATGTCTGGGGAAAAAAAGCAGGACTGAAGGGAAACAAGGCACAAACAAGGTCAATCTCATGCTACAGCAAGCAAATCAGCAGAATTTCTGGGTTGGAATGGATGAGGAGTCCAATAGGATAAACAACGAGGCAGCATTTGGCCTTCAAGGAGAAAGTTCAACTTTTGATTGTAGGCATATGCTATCTGACGTCAATGAAGCAATTTTAATGCTGTTTTCATCAAGCTCGTGGAGAGTTTTGTTTAGAGACCCACTTGGAGTGTGCTGTGTTAGGCTGATGTCTAATTGTGTTACCTGAGTCTAATTCTGTTGTCATAATTGCCTGGGGGAAGCAGAAGGGCTGGTTACCAATTAAGATTTTAATGTTATTAATTTAAGAGAGTTTGAAGGGTATATATAGTCTAAGGAATCTACCTAATTGACAGGAAAACAAGTTAAATATCCTCCTGCCTCAAATTCTAACTGTGTTCTCTGTCCAGGGAATTCAGTTTTCTATTTTTAGATTGGAAAGGTCAGGTCTTCGCAGCCCGCGGGAGGGCTGGCATAGCCATGTCATGAGAAGCTGAAATCCTAGCTGCAGCTCTGCCTTCCCACAATGAGGGGCCAAGTGATGAATGGGGAGACACCCTCTTCTGCAGACGAACAGCTGTAACTCATGTTGCAGGCTGGTGTGACATCAGCATTTGGGCCTTCCAGAGATCTACAATAGCTGCTGTCTTCTAGCACAAAGAGTGACAGAAGAAAACAACCTGTCAGAAAGGAACAGTAAGGACTGAAAGATTGCTTTGTATCTCCTTATTGAGCAGAGGTGAATTCTCTTTTAGCAATCATACCAGAAATATTATGCAAAATTCTTGCTACAAGACCCCATCCAGTTCTTCTTTGTGAACTTCAGCTCACAACTGATCTGAGATATGAATACTACATAGTTACAAGGAGCACTGCCAAGATTTGGCAAACTTCCTGTGGCAAATGAAGATTGTCAAGTCTGCAGAATGGAATGGTTGCTCTAGATGTTTGTGATAATTAAAAAAAAGGTAATTCAATATTAAGCAAGCTCTTTTTTTTTTTTTCCTCCTAAATTTTTTAAATGACAGGAAACGTTGCATTTTGAATAACTCATAGAGCATGTTAACGGTTATCTCTGAAGTTCTATATAAAGTGCAGCCAAAAATTAATCCTGCAGTATGTTTTGTGTTTGTTTCTGCCAGGTCTGTAAATAGGTCCTGTATGGTCAGTGTATTCACTGAGCCTAGTAAGTCTTCTCCTGTCTCAGGTGGCTTTTCAGATGCTGAGGCTTGTTTCAGTAAGGTAGCAGTGACTTTCTAAGGAGCAAAATGAAAGTTTATAATAGAAACTGCAGAGCTTAGTTTCCCAGAGTCTGCCATATGGCAAATCTGTCTTTGTGATCTAGAGGGACTCCGCTCGTATGACCTGGAGGGCAAACCGTGCTCTACCCATCCTCAAGAATGAGGCAGTGGTATCAAAGCAGATCTCTGTGTCCTTAACAGGCTCTTTGAAGCTGCAGTAGCAGAGAAGGCAAAGTACTGCAGCTCCCTCCCTCTTTCTGAAGAAAAGTCAGCACAGCACAACTCTCTAGAAGTTACCTGAGTAGAGGTAGAGAAACTCAATACAATTTTATGGAATATGCAGCTCTTCATGAGTTCCTGTTTCTGTTGAGTTACCTTATTTGTCACTGAAGCTTTAATTGGAAAGCTTCAGTCTGCTTTTTGATAATGCTTCCCTGGTCTGCAAGTGGAGAAACCTTCTGTTGCCTTTTCTACTGTTGCAGTCTCCACGTAGTAACTTGTACAAACAGAGCGATACCTCCATTGGTACCTCCATGATGTTAGTGCAAATGAATACCCAATATGGAAAAAAAAATTACAGTGAATAAAGACTGGGTGTGGCTTTAGCTACCCCCTTTGTTAAGAAGCATATTTAGCCTATTTTCACGCTGTTTGGATAGTCACATTCTGCAGGTGTAGCAAGTAAGATAGCTAGTAGGAATGATTGTCAAAGTGGAGATTAACTGAATATTGCAAAGTATTTGTGAAACAGTACTGAATTCTTGTCTTCACATAGGCAAATTTATTGTCTGATTTACATCAGTGCAATCAAGGTGGTTTTTTTTTTTTTTTTTTTTTTCTAAAAAGCCCAACAAAGCAACATGACTAATCTATTGAAACAGTTCATTTTTAATACTGACTACTGGTGGCAAGCTACTTACTAATGAGGTTCAGGGTCTGAATTATTGTGGAAATGTGTTTAAATTAATCATTGAATAGTTTTGTATAATGTGTTGAAGAAAATCATTATCTGTTTGCAACATATTTCAAAGCAGAAAGAGATTACATTAATTTCATGTTTTATTCCTTATGAAAAAGCCCCTGGCCCTAATAAGGATTACCTACTGGCCTTTTTTTTCCCTGACAAGGGAAGACCTACCTAAAATAGAAATAGAATAAGCAACTGCAGTGAATATTCTACAAGTACTGCAATCATAATCAGCCAGTGACAATCCTGTCACCAATTTATCATTTTTTGTGGTTTTTCAGTATCACTTTTACTCATTGACAGTAATTCATTACCTAGTAGTGAAATTGTTAGATATTATTTTCAGAACCGTGAAGGAAAAAAAGACTATTCGGTTTTCTCTCTGGTCACGTTTCAGCCTGGTACAACTTCCTGATTTAATATAAAAATGCATTGCAAGTTCAAAAGAACCCTTCAAGTTATATTTATGCCTGCAGACTTTATGCTGGATGAGATAACATTTGCCTGTGCTATATAACAGTCTGGAGAGCAGCTCCCAGCTTGACTTGCAACCAGACTCGTAAAGTTATCCCTTCAATTAATGGCCAAGGAGCCAAAGTGCCTTTGGGAATTTCGCTGCCTGCTCAATGGCATCACCAAGCACTCAAATTTACTTCAAATATTGTGAAATGTGTGTGCCAACAAAATATATAATATTGCTGTACCTTTTGTAGCTTTGTACAGGAGGAATCTGATTCATTAGGATACTGTATTTCAGACTGGAGCTGCTAATGTTAATAGTGATGGAGCACATAGATTTATAAATCACTGAACTGCTCTGATGGTGGGAGCTGTGGCAGGTAAGTGCCTTGAGTCAGTTGCTTCCTAGGAGTCACCTTCATTTAAGTGTCCGTGTTTCTTGCACACAGGTGCTTTGCCTCAGACAAGATATACAAGACCCAGTGCACAGCAGCGTGGACATGCCTAAATCTTCCAGTTAAAAATTCATAATTTTTTGCTTTCATCTTCAGCTCAGAGAAATTCGTATCAGTTATTTCTCTTCGTATCAGTTATTTCTCTCATGGCAAGAAAGTTCCTGTATCTCCAAGTTGAGTGGCAGGGGAAAAGGAAGCTTTGGCCTGCTCGGCCAGCATGAGCTTGGCTCAGTGGTGACTTTGGCTTATTCCTTGCCTTCATCTGTCATTACTCAAGCAGCTGCAGGTGCCATCAGTGCCACCCTGACAGGGTGGTGCGCTCTGGGTAAGGACTTCTGCCTGGCCACTGTGCCCCTCAGCCTCTCTTGGGGCGATATCCAGCGATGGGCAGAGGTGACCAGGCTCTGGCAGGACTTCACTGGCTCTTGCTGGTGGGAACGGGCCCATCCAAATGCTCCTTGTTGGAGGACCCTGGTGTGGCAATTGTCCAAAGAGAAGGTAAAAGGAGATGGCTGGAGCCAATGGTTAAGGGAAGATGAGGAAATCCAACATCCCTGATCCCAGAGTGAGGATGGGGCATGGGGAACCACAGCAGGATGTGCACACACCTGCTTGGGCAGGAGAGCTGCTGGCACCAACCCTGTGAGATCTTCTGGCTGATTTGTTGTATTTAGGCTGTCTCTCTGATTTGGGTCATTTAATGCATTTTGATTTGACACTAGAAATCCTTAAGGCAGCTTGATCAGTGAACTGCAGCCTGACTTTGCCCACCTGTAGAGCATCTCGGCACGAACTACAGGGCCACTGACAGAGCAAGGAACCGAGCTCATGACCCAGCATCCAAAAAGGAGGTGTTGTATTGTTTATCATTCTGTTTACCCAGTACCCTAGAGCTCTACTTTTCCTCTGTTTAAAAAAAAACAGCTGTTTTTGTGCAAAAGCATATTCAAATATCTAATGCAATTTCTGTCCTCCATTATTGAAGACTGAATGTGAAGTAACCCCACTCTAATTATTTGGTAATGTAATATCTTTTTTTAAAAAACATTAATACTTCTAATTGTGCACTGAAAACAAAACTTATTTGTAATTTTCTCTGGCTTTTGTAATTTGTTATTGACTCTTACAGATTATTCGGTAAACTCAATTTACTTTTTGTCTTAATTGGGTCTTGTCTACATTTTGCTGTGGTGAATTTTCAGCCTATCACCCAAACTGCTTTGTGCCCAAGTGAGATTGATGAGTTGATACAAGGTACTACAACATTTATTTTATACCTCAGATTCCTCTCAGCTTGTGTAGAAAAAATAATTTTAGAATTAACATATTTTGCAGTTGGTTCTAGCGGTCGCCAGTTTTCCAGAATATCTCCCTTACTAAAAATAAAAGGGAGAAGACTGTTCAGTCAGGCTCTTCCTTCAAACATTTATTTTTCAGCCATCACCCATCTCATAGTAAACTTTTCTGAAATTAGCTTCTGGTATTTTAATACCTTTCTCAAGCTTGAACTGAACTTGTCCGGTTTACAGACTGGGAGGGTTTTGTTGGCATAGAAATCAGAAGTTGCTGGAGTCTAATGAATCTGTTTACATAACAGTTAAAAAACAAGTGTTCAAATATGTCTTCAGCTAAGACCTCTCCCACTCCTGGTTTTGTGTTGCTGGTTTTTAATGGAGTTAAGTAACCTCATATATTTTATCCAAATTAAATGTTATGTCGTGGGTTGTAGGCACTTTGGATAGTCCTTTTCAATGATAATAAATCTGCTGATCCTTGTTTTTAACTTCTCCCAGTTCATAAGACACAGTAATGTGAAACACAAAAGTAATACGTCAGAGTTTAGGTATATGGATGTTACCGGTTCCATTTAACTTCCATAAAAATGATACAGAGAGAATTTGTGTGTGTAACATATAAAAGTTAAGGTATTAGAATAGCAAAATTATTGGTTTTTTGTTCTCAGTCATCCTAGAAATCTTGTGAAAAGTGGTTTTTGTTTTTCAAATGAAATAGAACTATAAGTTTACCTCACAAATGAATATTAAAAATTAAATATTTATGGGAACAGAAGGAGTGTGAGGTGTGTTACACCTTATTGGCTCTGGAGAGGTGGCTCAGCTGATCTGCTTGGCTGCCTCCAGCCCAGCTGGGTCATCTCCATAAGCGCTATGGGTGTAAGGGGCCAGTTCTAGATAGCCAGGCGAGAGGTTTCAGGGCACTCTGACACTGGCCAGCTGCAATGCAGAACAGATTAAGCCATACTGATACCTCCTTGAAGAGGGGAAAACCTTCTACCCAGACACCCTCTGGTTCTGTGTGTGAAGAGCCCCATGCAGCAGCATCTCGTGTCCTCCGCATCCAGCTGTGCTGCACAAAACAGCAACCAGCTCTGCACAGTCAGTGTGCTGCCAGTGTGTGAGGCACACAGGGGTTTTAGGGACCATATGGAGGTTTTCTGTTGTTTCCTGCATAGCAACAATTCTGCTCCAATGGGGAAGATAATCAATGTCGCATGTGGTTTCTACCTCCTGACAGATCCTGTTAGCTGGGACCAAGCTGAGCCTTTGCTGTGTCTTTCAGTTCAATAGAAACCTGCATGTGAAATCTCTATTTGCCAGCCATGATTACATGGTAATGATGTCCTGTCTTTCCTTACATTACTTTCCCTGACTTGTAGGTGTCAGATTCTCCTTTTCCACTTTTGTTTCTGCTATTAAACTGTCAGAAAAAGCTAGTGCTTTCTTACAGTGATGAAGCTGCATTTGTGGTTTTGTGTGAATGTATTTTTTTTTTTGTTTTTTTAAGTGTTAAAAATTGCAACATGTATTTTTTTATTTCCATTGAGTTTTTTATTTCCATTGCAGTATCTTTTACTATAAGTGAATAAGTGGTTGCATGGCTGCATTATTCCACAAGCTTATTAGGAAACATAAAAAAATGAAAATTTTACAGTAATTGCTTGTTCACAAAAAGTAAGTTCTAATAGAAGAGTAAGAAACATATCTATAATTTACTTAGAAATACTATCAGCACAGTATTATAATAACTAAGAATATATACATCCTTAAATTGGTGTGCACAATGTACTTAGGTACATTTTTTCCTATTTATATATCACTACAGTAACAAAATGAAAAGCAGAAAGTGTCATTATTAATGACTTGTAAGCAAGCATAAAGGTTATATTTGTGTGGCCCAGAAACAGGATTAAAAAGGAGACCTAATTTTATAGTGCTGATGCAGAAGAAACTCATATCCATTTTTCTTTGGCAGTGTACCATCTCTATGTAGATTCATTATGAAGTTATTAAAAAAACACTGTTATCGAATAACCTTAAAACTAAGGATATAACTAGGCTTTATTATTACTACCAGACACTTATAGAATATAAATTTCATGTAGGATGTCATCACTGTACAAGAAGCCAGCCATCTTATAAACCAGTGTAACACATCAGGGTCTTACATCTGTGGATTTGAAAGGAATTTTCATATGCAAGCTTAAATTAATATAACTTGTCTTTGTATAATTCATATGTCAAAATATGTGAGAAACTGAAGTGCAAATCTAAGAGTAGAATTTTAAATATTATTTTAAATTTGTCAGTATTCTGAGAAAAATTATTTAATGTAAATGTTCCTTTTCAGTCCTGCCCCCCACACCTTTTCCATTTCTCCTCCTACACCTGGGAGGAACAGCTATTTTAAATTAATTTCTTGCTTTATTGTGGATTTTGTGCAAATATGAATTCTTCTTCCACACTATAGGAAATTTGCACTAGTGTAATACGGAGAATTTTGAAGACTGTAAGCTTTTTCTGCTGCTGTGTTTCTCACCCTTTTATGCAAGTACTAGGCAAATACATTATAACTTTGATGCCCTGAGCTGGCACAAGCATTGATTAGATGATGAGAAACTACAGGCCATATTTGTCCTTCCAGTTCAAACTAATGATAAACTTCGTATTAGAACACAGTGAAAAAGTGGTCCTGCCTTTGAGGGAGGAAAGATTAGATGTGCTGTTGAATACGTTGTTATGTGACCTCAATGTTACAAGAAACTTCAGGATCCATGGAGAAAAGGTGATTCTACCCCAGCCTGCATGGAAGCTGTGGAGGGAATATTTCCTAGCCTGTTCTTCTAAATTCCCTTCTCAGACAGTTGCATTTAGGAGTTAAAGTTGATGTCATTATGCAGAACCTTCCTGTTGAGAATAAGATACGTAAAGGTGACGCATCTGAAATTGAAACTATTTGAATAGCTTAAGTTTCAGCTATTTCTCACTATTCACAGTTTGTGGGGGAAGCCAGTGACTTTGACCAGACCTGTATTTCTGCTCAGCATGTTAGAAAGTTCCCCCCACACTGAGTCTTCTCCTATTTCTACTTTCCAGCTTTAGCTCATGCGCTTACAATGCCTTGTTCCATATCTCAGACGTGAAACGTGGCAGCATGTAACTATATGGTATTTTAAGCCCAGCTTTGGCTGTGCTGAGCTTAGTAGAGCTGCTGGGACGCACAGAGCAATTGGTGCAGCTTGTTCTGCCCCATCCTCTTGGGCCCCAGGGACTGGACTGTGCCCACTTTGTGTTTGCAGGGCTTCTGCTGATTTACAGGTTTTGCCAGTGTGTCTGTGTCTCTGTTTTGCTTGTCCAGCTTCTCTTGCCTGCTGTTGGCACTGTGGTCTTTAAGGAAGACTATTTCTGGGCTGTTTACTTAGTTGTTGATCACTAACGGCAAGAGAATTTCCTTCTAACAGGGATATAAACTGATGGTTTTTAGACTAATTTTTATCTCTTACTCAATGTTCTATACTTTTCAAGTGTGAAACTAGGTGTTTCGTGTATTGTTTTTAGTGAGAAAATCACCTTCTTTTATTTTTTTTAAGAAAAAAAGAAAAGACCAGAAAGCAGAAATCATTAATGTGACTAAAGTAACATCTGTTGGTGGTTTACTGTGGGATTTACTGCTCCCCTGCCCCCTCTTAGCAAATTTCAGCTCTGTCACCCACTTTTCTCAAGCGTATAATGCTTGGTACAAAATCAGTGTGGCTTTACTACTGTAGCAATGAAAAAAAATCTGCCCTATTTAATAGCTGTTCTGTGGTTATTAATTTTCCTGTGCACTGAATGGAGAGGCATTCCCTTGCTGCTTATTCACATCATTCTTTATTTCTGATTGAATTCCTCCTGTCCACTGAGCCTCATAAAGGATTGAACAAAATTTAAATATCAATTGCATCTAAAGTGTGTAAGGGTATTTGAATAAAAGAAACAAAAAGTATAGAAATAAACACTGCAGGATCTGCAGGGTTACTGGAGGGAATTTTTGTAAAGGATTTATTTTTCTATTGAAGATTACTGTACAGTTTTAGCTAATTATCCTCAGACATCTTTATTTTTTCCTCTTTAATGACAGTAAGTGTTGTGTGATGGTGTTAATTCTTCCTTTTTTTCTTCCTGTGAATCTCAACCCTACAGGCTTTCTTTGGCTTTCATCCATTCTTTGGTATTCTGTAACTTCTTCAGCACAAGTTCTCAAATGAAAGGTTCTTCTTTGGCCCCTGAGGACTACAACACAATATTGGAGGTGGAGGCAGTGAAGACCTGACAGATCCTGTTCTTTGATCTGCTGGAACTGGTACTGACTTCTCATCCTTTCCCTGCCTGACAAACTACTGGGGGTAGAGAGGAACTGCTGAAACAGAGGTATGAAAGAAGGGATTTATAGTGCTCTAAATTCAGACGTGCAGAAGCACAAGGATACACCTTTTGTTAAAGGTAGCGATTGTACTAAATAATAAAAAAAAGATCTTTCAGCAAAATAAAAGGAAAGACTAAATAATTGATCAAGGGGGAAACCTCTTAAACTGCTGGCGTGCTCAGCCTCCATTGCTACAAACACTAGAGTTCTTTGAAAGCAGCTACAGGACTGCTTACTCGTCTTGCTTGAGGTCTTGTGCTCGTACACCTTTTTGTGGCATGTGAACTCCAATAAAATTGTTTTGTTCAATTGATTTTTTTTTACACTGTTATGTCTTGCTTTGCAAATAAATTAAACAGAAAATAGGTTGGATTTTAAGAGTTGCACATCTCTCTGCAAGCAACTAGAGCAGAAAATCTTTGTAGTAATTGACCTGCTGAGACTAATTCAAATATTCAGTGGCTCTAATGTCTTCTGCCTTACTTCACCAAAACCTGAATACAACAGTCTTCAGGAGTAACTACAGGAACCGCTCATTTTTCCAGGCATTTTTTGGCAGGTAAAGGTAGGGAGATAGGAATGAGAGAGGCAAGAAAATATACTGTACTTGAGCAGATTTCAGTCTGAGAATCATTGTCAGGCTTGTTTTCATTATGATGCTTTGGGGCAAATGTTTTGTGTTTGAAAGTTGTTACTCCATTTGTTTCACTTCAACTTCCTTCGTAAGAGGAAGAACCACGCTGGAGCACTTTAGGAGGGCGTGGTGCTGGCACCTGCTGTACATCGCTTCTGTACCTGCTTTTATGACTTTTTACAAATTTTGACTAGAACATTTTTTTTAAACTGTTTCTCCAAGCCTAAACTCAGTTTTATTTTTCTCCATGGCCAGATTTTCTTTTTAAGGAAATTACAATGAAGACATATTTATTGTCACCTCCATGGTTGAAGGTTGAAAAGTCCACTGGGACATTTCCCAGAACCTGTGTTTAGGAGCTTTCCTCCCCTAAAAGTGCAATGGAGCATAGGACAAGTGCAGCGATGAGACCTGCTGTTGTGGTTTAACCCGAGCTAGCAATACAATCATGATAGCTGCTCTTTCACTACTTCACCCCCTCACCCCTCAAATATGGGACAGAATTGAAAGGGAAGGGAGAAACTTGGATTGAGATAAAATAACAAAAGTCTAATACACTATTACTAAATATATATATAGAATAGAACATAAAATAAAAGGTCCTCAATGTAATTCGTCATGAACTCTGTCCATGCTGAGCAGCCAGTCCCAGGAAGCAGCACCTGGTCCTGAACAGCTGATCCCAGAGAGAAAAAAATGAAAAAGCCAGAAAGGCCCAGAGGCCTCTACAAAACACCAGGATGGCAAAAGGCTGAACTAATGGAAATCCCAAACAGAACTCCTCTGGCTATGACAAGGAGAGTGAAGAAAGTGAAGAAGAATGTGCAAGAGAGCGGAGGATCCCAACTTTCCTTAAATATGATGCATGATGCTAATGGGATGGAATACTCCTATTGATCAGTCTGGATGTCAGTCAAGCTCTGCTCCATCTATGGCCCCTCTTCCTGGATGCCTCACACCTGTGGGCAGAGCACTCACAATGTCCTTGGCTCTCAGACCAGAGCAATTAAAAACATTAACTCTGTACTGGGATGTTATCTCTCATTCTCAAGATAAGTCCAAATAATGACTGTGCTACCTATGAAAAAGCAAGGTTTCTAACTGCATGAAGAAGAGTGGAAGAGTGTGCTGGCTTGATTGAAAATGAGTTAATTTTACACCCTGCTTGCTTCTGTCCCTTTCTGCCTTTTCCCTCTTTTCAGAATCAGCTGTTGGGACCAGGTGCTGCTTGCTGGGACTGACTGTGTGTGGATGGATTTCATGAGGAATTGCCTTGAGTATATTTTATTTTATATTCTATTTTATATGTATATTTAGTAGTAGTGTATTAGTGTTTTTTTATTCTGTTAAACTGTGTTTATCTCAATCCAAGTTTCTCCCTTCCCTTTCAATTCTCTCCCCTATTTGGTGGGGTGGTGATGGGTGAGTAGCTATCATGGTTGTATTGCTAGTTAGGTTAAACAATGACAAAGAGTCAGCTGATTTTGCATTGACTCAACTGTATTTGTAATCAATTTTTCTTTACTATATATAATTGCATTACTTTTGTTTCTGTATTTTTATCCCAGTTTTATATGATGCTCTCTGTTTACCACAGCTCCAGTTTTTGATCCATTGGACCAGCATTAGCCACACCTGGCAATGCAGTTGGTTTAATGCTGTTTAAGGATGTTGAGTTCCTATGAGGTGCCAGCACACCCCACCTGCTGCTCATGAAGCCTTCTCCTCCCCCGGATGAGCAGAGCAGTTCTCCTTGGCTCTCGCAGACGTGTAGGGGCAGAAGATCCTCCATCTATTGGTACCCATTTTCATTGGTACCCATATACCCTACCCATCCCCAGCACCCTACACCATATCAAAGTGTGATAAGTGAGAGATCTAAGAAGTAGCAGAAAGAAGGTGAGGCTAATGCAATTCCATTGTGAGACAAAAAAAACCAAAAAAAAAACAAAAAAACAACCCAAAAATAAAAGACAGCCATTCATTCTGCTGCTCATAAATGGTTTCTTTTCATATTGCCTTTTAAAAAAATCTCACTTCATTTTGTATTGTCTTCCCTGGCTCCATGTGAAATCCACACACACAATAATCATTCCTCATTTCCTCCTGTCGAACAGAAGGTGACATACTGAACAATTAAGGTTTTTTTTGTTCATAATAAGCTGCAATGTCTAAAAGAAGAGAAAAAGACTCAATTTTAAAACAGTCTGGAAGATGAGAGGACAGTCTGCTGTCTCATAGAAACCAGGTCTTAATTCATTGTAAAGTAGAAGCCTTTTCTTCTTAAGGACTATGAAACAAATTTTACCACTCACCCTTTTTGATTTTCAGCATTAACACTTGCTGTGGGAGCTAATCTACTTTCCATTGTCCCTATCTGAGGTGATTAGTAGTGTATCATTAGCTAAGGCATTTTTTTTGCTGTTAGAAATCCTCTCCTCAATGAATACAACCCTTTCTCAATGAAGCCAGTCCCTGCAGTGCCCCAATTCAGTCTGCCTGCACTGTGTGTCACTCCAAAACCAATTACGAAGCTGTCATTGGGAGACAGGCTGCAAAGAAAACCAATGTGTATGGGTAAATCTCTGCACCTCGGAATACTTTGTAGGTCTGGCTGATTCAAAACCAGCTGGACGTAACCCAAAAGGTCAGTTTTACTTACTGTTCACTTACTTAAAGTCTCAAACAGCTGAACACAGTGGTGACAGTTTAAATGAAGCTATAATGTATGCTATATAGGAAATAATATTCCAGTGAACAGATTAGTCCTCAATTTGTTTTTCAACTCAGTTATGAACATTTGGAGACATGTATCCCTTCAATTTGAGCATGAAAAGGGGAAAAAAAAATCACTAAACTTGAAGTAACCTTGTATGAATGGCAGATGAGATGCAAGTGAAACATGTTGCAATAAATAAGTGTACAGTTTGGGTTCTATAATTTTCCATTGCATTAATTTGTCTGCATATATTTAGATCAGTAATTTAGACTGGAAATTAAGGCTGTTTATGACAACTGCCGTATGTTGACGGAAATATCTTTTGATGTGCTATATTTTAAACCCGTGTCATTGACTTTTGGAAAATGCTTCAAAGTTAAATGCACAAAATTACTTTAACCGAATAACGTTTTATCATACAATTAAAACATAAAAGATGAAAAGTTAAAGGTCTTGCATATTTTATGCATAAGATTTAATTTTTCTAAGAGCAGGTTAACTGACCTGGAATTACTTTTATAGAAAGACACTGTCTGTTGTAGTCGCAATATCTTAGCCAAATCTTGCTTTCTCACAATTCTCTCTTTAGTTTCTAATTCTGCATTTATTAATATATGCGCTAACTTAGTGTTTGGCATTTTGATTTTTCAGAGCCTAGCTGAACCTTCTATGGTTACAGAGTAAAAGCAGAGGTCTCAGGAAACTCTCCAGGAGCCCTGAATTAATGTTCCTTTCCTAGGGGATCATACTGAAATGACAGACTTTCCTTTGTAGTGTCCCTGGACCACTTCAGAATGAGAGCATCCTTTGCCTGTGCACCTACATTTGCGTGATTTTTGTTCTCTCGATTGGCTGCCTATTTCATGGTAAGTGATCTGAAAGCCTTCACAAAATCTGTACTTCTTGGATGTGCCAGTGTTAGTTCCAGTTTTATCCACATCAAGGGTGGATAGCCGTACATGAGTCAAGCTTTGGCTATGTCCTGGGTGTCCAGAGGAATCAACGGGAACGAATGATCACTTCCTACCAGGATATCCCACCTCAAGCACTGTTGCTCAGCCTCAGGAGAAGACAGATGTGTTTTGCCTGCTCCTAGGGATGAATAGCAGTGGGGAGGGAGAGGATGGCAGTAGCAGGGATGGTCGTTCCTGCAGTTCATGCTGCTGGAAATCAACAGGCTCCAAACATTGCCCATGGTGGCAAAGGAGTGATTCTGGAAGGGAGACTGGGATTGTCTTCAAAGGGAAGAGCAAGCAGGTGGGTATCTGAGGATAAAGAAACTTAGCACAAGTAGTGGGGGAAGAAAGCCAATAATAGGAATAATAAAACAGTCAGAATGAAACTTCAACAGCTGTAAAATTGAATGCTGTTTTTAAAGTAACAAGTGAGGCTTTGACATGCTCAAAAATTTCATTTCACTGGGAAAGAAGAGTAGAATGGAGAAAGTAAATTTTCATTAAATACAGAGAGAGCTCTCATCCTGTATTTTCAATTGTTTCCTCTGAAGGGGTGCTCAGGAGAAAATGAAAACCTGAATAACTATGTGAGTGCTTCCAGAATCCACATCTCCTCCTTCTAATTGAAAATCATGCCTGGCAAAGCCCCTGCTGACAGGCAACACTTGGAGAGGTAGCCACTGATTTTGAGTGTCTCTGCTCTTGATTGTCTCTTCTGATGTGCCTCACATTGTGCAATAAAAATAAATACATAAATAGATAGGACTGTTAACTGGCATGTAGATCCACAAGCTGCAGTTACACGGCCTTTGCACTGTTTGCAAAGACACTATTTGTAATTGTTATCCATTATAATGAGCACTACAGTATTTACGAAGAGCAAAATGCAGAGATTGCTGTAGGTAATTAACGAATATGTCACTTTCAATGCTTCCATCCAGTTCAAGTTTAATAGACATTATTCCTCATCCTATAGATTTGCTCTTTTTTTTTTTTCCTGTGAGAAGTAATCTGTGTATTTTTCTGCTCGCTCTTTACACTCAAAAGCACGTAAAATGACTTGAATCTGCTTAAAATGCAGTTTGAACTTACATCAGTGCTTTAAAAATCCTTAGGAATGAAACATCGCTTTCTAACAGATTAAACCATCAGATTCTGCTCCCTACACTTAAAAGCAGCTATATTATACGCTTCCTTCCATAAACTGTATTTTAAAAGCATTTGGAGCTCCCTTAAACCATGATATTCCAGTCAAAAGGTTGTTCCAAAAGTTCAGTGTTGTTTTGATCTTTCTTCTAACACTTAGATCTGTGTTTAGATCATCTTCCTTCTAATTTCTAGGATGTGAGCAATTAATACTCACTTGTTTTTGTGTCAGTTTGTTTTGTGACTTGGTAGTTCTTTTCCCTTCCTGTTGTTAATCACTGAGTCACATCCTCCCTAAGCCTCTGGTCTAATTAATTACCAAACCAATTGTTTTCTGGTATGATAAGCTGGACTTCCCTACCCATCTAAGCAGTCTCCTTTGCATCTGCCTGGTTTGAAAGAGGTGATGCTGAGGAGCCAGTGCCCACACATTTAGGAGGTTTCTCTTTTGGACTTAATCTAATTTCCTTTTATGATGGAGGGCCCATTAGCAGGTGATGCCTTTTCAATGTGCCTGTGGAGTCTGTCTTCCAGTTTAGTTTCTCCTGAACGAATCTGGTGCATGCACCCTGTGACCCCACTCTAGTGTGAAACAAGGTGTCGTCAGCAGTGATTCACCTAAAAACCACCCTCCTGGCCCAGCTGCTGCTGTAGACAATCCCCAATTGCAGGCAATCACAGCACTTCCCTGAGAAACTGGGCTTTATTGCAGTGTCCTTTTCCAAAACTCTCTTGTTTCATTCTCTACATTGAGGATCACACGTGATAATCAGTTGTCACCCTCCACTGCTATCCATTATAATGAGCACTATGGGTTTTTTATAGAAAGGAAAATGCAGAGATCACTGTAGGCAATTAACAAATATGCCAATTGTTTCTAACCCAAATGTCTTGATATTAACTTCTTCTAATAGGATAAGTCAATTAAAAGAAAATCCATTTTTAATAGGAAATAATTTTTAAATGCAAATATTAAAAGGAGTGATCATTTATATACTTTCAACAAATGTGCTTCTGAGTTTTTGTTTTAACAGTTTCTTTGTATTTTTTGGCTGTTCCAAAATGGCGTGATTTTACTCGCATTTAAATGTGTTGAAAGGCACATTAACCAAGAAAGGGGAAAAAAGGAAGCTATATATAGTTTTACTGTCCCTTTAGGGAACCATTGCTTGAGCTTCATTAATATGCATTTTAGCACAATCTAATTTACTCATATGGCTGGCCCCAGGTGTTTGCAAAGGCAACCAGAGGAAAATCAGATCATACTAAAATTAGAGGCAAGAAATATTGAATGCCTTCCCTTTTAGGTCCTTGAAAGGCACATATTAATTGTAACTGGATAAATTTATGAAAACTAATACTATGAGCAATTCCAATAGTAATTATTTTTGAAAATGATCTCTACCAATAAATGCATTCTGATCAAAGTGCACAGAAAATATTCTGTTAAAGAAAATATGTAGATACTGTCCCCTCAAAACATTAAATATTTAGTGCAGTGCCTCCGTTACACCCTTTTGATGTGTTTTTATTTGCTGAAAACCACAATACAAAGCTTTATTTCTTGTGTGCTGCCTCCTGAATGGCTTCAAACAGGGCAGAGTATTAGAGTTTGATGGATTTGCCCTGTCCTGCTAAGGAAAGTGCATCTCTGCTAGGCTACAAGAAGCCAAAGCCAGTAACACCAAGGAGGAAAAAGTGAGAAGGTGTGGGGAAAAAGATTTAAAAACCTGTCTGTATGGTTCGATTAAACTCTCTGTGCTTTCACTAAGTCAATAGGAGGCTTTGGCAAGCAAGTGTTCACAGCTGCTCTCTGAACTGCTAATGGGATGTAGTGGTGCAATAAAGAGCTTTATACATTAATTTCCTAAGTGTCGCCTTGATTTGTAGTGGGAAATGTAAGCAAAACAATGTGAAATGCCTCAGCCCTGAAGGTGCCTCTGGAGCAGCACTCAGTGACCTGTCTGCCCTTGCCTGGGTGCTCTGAACTCTTCAACTGGGGAGGTGCTTGCCCAGGGAAAAGACTATTTCAGAATAACTCTTCAGGGCTGAAACAGCCCAAATTATAGTGGTAGCAGGCTACTGAGGGATGCATATGTTAGGGAAACATTTAGTCATCTCTGGTGAGATTCTCATCTGAAATATCTGACCTTCCTATGAATCAAAAATAGTGAGACACCAGCAGAGAGGAGGGTGACCACAGGAGGAGTAGCACCTGTGCTTGGAGAAGCAGCACTGACTACCATGGCTGCTCCATCCTGCCCTTCCCACCCAGGAGCTGGTCTAGGAGGCTTCAGTGGAGCTCAGCTCTCTCCAGGCTCCATGAAGACTCTGAAGGAACCGGGAGGGTGTCTCTCCTTAGGGTTCTCTGCAGAGTTGCAATCCTCTTACTAGAAATTTGGTAACAGAACCTGTTATCTCAGCTTGGAGCCAAGTTTGCTTATTCATAAAGAAGCAAAGTTAGTTTTGTTTCAGATGGGGTGTGATTTCAGGAGAAATTGCTTGCATGCAAATCCTCAGGTGTTTGTCAGATATCCTGTTCATTACAACTCAGTGAAACACTACGGGCAAACGTTACATTGATGTGATAAGCAGGGTGACATTAAAGGTGAATACTGGAGTGCGCTATTAAAATGGAGTTTAAAATGTACTTATGGAAAGGAATAGAGTCTCCACAGAGGGTGCCATTTAAGAATAGCCTACCTAAAGAACATTCTCCTAAAGCAAAACATCAAAGAGGGGATAGGAAATACGTTTTAGGCCAGAATTCTGGAAAGAAATCAAAGACATATGAATTTCATTAAATCACCAAGGAGTTTAAGAAGAAATAGATTCAAAATGTACATGGAAAATACTGCAGTCAGTGAAAAGGGAAAATAAAATATCCAGACACTGGAGAAAAACAGAGAAAAGAAGACGAGGAAAAAAGGATTACTTCAGAGAAACAAGTTACACTGGTACATGGAAAAACATACACATGGGAAGCAGATTTTCCTCCTATCTGACCACAAAAACAAGCAAAGACTGTTCCCAGAACCAGCCTGTACATAAATATGATCCTGCAAATTTGATAAACTAATGATGGGACCCTTTATAAAGAAAAAAAAAGATGGTTGAAGCCTTCTCCACTCTGTGCTCGTCGTTTCTTCTAGGCAGATCCAACAAGCAAGTTTACAGGACAGAAAACATTGCCTTTAATCATTTAACTACCTGTTAGCAAAAGTACACACTTTTGCAATATGTCAGTAAATCACCCTCTGCCGAGTGTCTCAATAACGTTGCTACATTAGAAGAAATGAGAAGTTTGCCCTGCCCTGGCCCTCCAGCAGCCACCCACTGAGGGTGGCTGAGGGAACAGCAAGGAAAGAGGAGGAGAAGGGATGTGTGGGTGAGGAGAGATGGGCTGGGGGATAGAAGTAGCAGCTGGGGTGTAATGTCACAAGGTTAATGCTTCATTCCCAGGGAGAAATAAGCATTTTTCAACATACGGGCTTCCAGCACACAGTAGGTGTAACAGCTGCAGTATAACACGGACTCCGTCTTATTTCCTGCTTAGTTCATCCATTTCTCGTTTAAATTATATACTTTCTCTGTATCACAGGTTTGGATGCTTTTTTGTGTGCTCGTGGAGCCCGTACTTTGTTTCACCTCAGCTGAAAGCAGTGGGTATTTTGTACTGCACGTGCTCCAGGCAATGCTGCTGCAAGGCTCCTTGGGGTGGCAACAGGCCCTCGCTCAGGGAAAGGAGATGGACTCTCCTTCCTGGCTGTGCTGTTCTGTTGGACTCTGCAGGGCTTCTTTAGTGCCTCTTGGTTCAACACTAATAAAATGCTGTGAATGCTGTAAGAAAATACATGAGCAATATTAATTATATCTATTCCACATCACTTTTTGATGATTAAAATCACTGAAGAACAAGGGTATCACCCAAATGATATTCTACGCATCTTCATTACAGTTATATGTTTCTGTACAAAAACTGAGATCCACTAATAAGTACTTTTACCCAACAGTGTGTTGACAGCTAATGGCTCAGCGAGTTGTGTACATAAAACCCCAGATGAATCAGGATGACTATTTAAGAGTATGTAATCCTGGATACTGCAGTAAGGATGCACCACCAGTGTATATTGTATTTAAAAATGGAGGTACTTGAGGAGGTCATGAAATGAACAGTAAATAGTTATGTTTTCTGTTCATTCAGACAGTTGAACTCAGGGAGAATTTGAGAGAGGAGCTGCCTCTGAAACATTCAGGGTAAATGCTGGACCAGTTACTAGAGAAGCAGATCAGGAAGAAAAGGTGGAACAGATTGGCTGTGGATAATTTGTATTACTCAGCTACGGAAAAAAAGTTTGTGCTTGAGTTATACCATATTTAAACCTGAGCTGTACACATTTACTGCTTGAGTAAGACATTATCTCTTTAGAGTTAACTGTATATCTTGGAATACATAACTGCATGATTTTGCCACAAAACTGGGAAAATTAGTTGGGTTCTTGACCTCATTGGCCCTGAGGAACCTATGCAAATTTACATCCATAAATTAACTGTGCAATTGTTATTATTAGCTAGTTCTGCTTCACTGAAGTCTAAAATTCCCTGTTGGTCACATACCAGTATGCTGTGAATGGATATTACTGTGCTCAGCTGTAAACCTGTCCAATACATCTTTACAGAGAGCATCTCTGCCCTTGCCTTATCCTGGAGGTATTTGCAAGATCAGTCTGGAAGTTCCTCAGGCACCTAAATACAAGCAAATACTTCAGTTGGGCATGTGCAGAACCTGTTTCCTGATGAACACCTATGGCAGTCCAGAGTTTGGATGCCTTTCCACCTCAGAGGTTTACTCCTTACATGTGCTGTGAGAATCCTGACAAAGAATCACAGGATGGTTGAGGTTGGAAGGAACCTCTGGAGATCATCTAGTCCACTGCAAAAATAGCACTAAAAGTGAGAGCTGAAGGTCATCTGACCCTCTGCCCCATCTAGATGGGTTTGTATCTGCATCTGACCTGTTGCTCAGGACTTCTGGCGATGAACACTCTACTCTCTTCCAGGTGAGCTGTTCTAGCACTGTTGTGGTTTAACCTGAGCTAGCAATACAACCACAATAGGTGTTCACTCACCCCCTCTTCCTGCTCCCCCCAATAGGGGAGAGAATCAAGAGGGAAGGGAGAAACTTGGATTGAGATAAACACAGTTTAATACAATAACAAAATACTAATACACTACTACTAAACACAGATATATAAAATAGTAATAAAAGATACTCAAGGCAATTCTTCACAAACTCTGTCCACAACTGAGCAGCCAATCCCAGCACGCCACACCTGGTCCTAAAGCCGCTCCCTCTCGAAAGAGCAGGACCACCCAGAAGGTCCTGACTCCTTATATACGAAGCATGACGCTAATGGGATGGAATACTCTTATTGATCAGTCTGGATGTCAGTCAAGCTCTGCCCCATCCATGCCCCCCTTCCTTGATGCCTCACACCTGTGGGCAGAGCACTCAGAATGTCCTTGGCTCTCAGACCAGAGCAATTAAAAACATCAATTCTGTACTGGGGTGTTATCTGCTTGTTCTCAAACTAAGTCCAAATAATGAGCATGCTGGCTATGAAAAAGAAAGGTTTCTGGCTGCATGAAGAAAATTAACCCATTTTCAGTCAAACCAGCACAAGTACATAATTACCTTGCTGCAGGAAAATGTGTTGTATCATCCAGCCTAACATCCTTTCTTTGATTAAAGGCTACAGTTTATTGTCTTACCACAGCAGACATGGATAACAAATCCTTCTTAGTTAGCCACAGTCAGTCATCGAGGTACCCAGGTTTCTAATCATGACCTCCAACAACAACCCAAACTCTTCCATAACCTTCCTTGTAAGTTATGGATTTGCATCGTTCTCATTGTTATTCTGTTTCCCCTGTTTGGTTCATGTCATTCACAGAGCGCGGCATCAATAACTCAACACTGAACAGAGTAGTTCAGTTTAGCGCACCCCAATATTGAATTCCTGAGAAAAAACCCAGAGGTTTTGCAGGCAATATTGCTGTTTAATTCATTAGCTGACATGGTCCTACTTAGACCTGACATTTGGGAGCACTTACCCAGGACACTGATTTCTACCCTGTCCAGAGCCCCTAGGTACCCATAGCAGGAGAATGCTCTGGTTTACAGCTGATTTAGGTAGCTCTGCCATCAGTTGTAGTTGATCCACTCTGTGGCTAGAAAAAGAAGATTCACTTGGGCAAAGAAAAAAAATTCTCTAGAGGGAGAAATGCAGCCAAACTGTTATGACATTGGAATGAGAATGGCCTCCGGTGTTAACAAATTTTTGTGGTGGGCAGGCCTCATTCTTTTGCATTATCATTGTCAGTCTACTCTAAGAACCTTTAACACAGGGCAAACCTAAACAGAGCAAAAAGTGTTGCAAGGGTTTACTCTTCTCTCTCAGACAGGGACAGGACTGGTGTGCTTCCATTTGTACCCTTATTCTGATTCCACATCACCAGGGGCAGGCATGCCTCCATTTCATGGGAGCTGCAATAGGTATGATTCAGCTAGAAAAATAAAATGCAAGCATAAAAAGCCCATGCATAGGTACTTACAGGATAAAGACCAGAGCCTTAGTCATAATGAATTCACTAGGATTACATAGACAAAACCACCTTTCTTCAGAAGAACAGCCTTGGAATAAGAAATCACTGAATAAAAATTTCCATTCGAGGCAATAGAAAATTATGTCACATATTGTGTACGTATATATAGGCAGGGAGGTATGCGTGTCTGAAAGAGAGACCTCAATTCTAACTTGAATTAAGATGTTAAAAATAGCAGGATCCTGTTTAACAGAGGTGACATAAGAGACCTCCTTAGTCTCCGAGTACCCCAGTAATGCACACAGCATTCTTTAGAGGCAGGCTACTCTATTTTGATCACCAGCACATCATCATGCATCACAGTGCTTCATATCTTATTCTCCTTTCATTCCTCAGACGTATCATGGTATCCTTCTGCCTTTTGGACCAGTCATGCTGCTTTTGCACATCATCCTTATGTACTCAGCTAAGATGATTTATTCATGACAAGGGAAGGAGCTACATGTTTGGTGTGGGTATGGAGTGTGACTTACCAACACAGTGAGTGCCCTTGTGAAAACCCCTGATACTGATCTGTGTAAGCAACAAACAAAACACAGTTGATTTGACAGCAGTATAAACAGAAATATTTTTGTCTCTCAGCTAGTGAGTTTGATGATAATCACTTTTGCTTCAAAATCTGTAATTTCTCTTGCTTGACATTTTTTGCTACAATTGTATTACTTGATGAAAGTGAGGTCAAATATGCACAAGGAAGGACAAGTTATAACAGAAAAAGAACTGGAATGCAATGTTTATAAAGGAGTTTAGCAGCCGTTGAAGTGCCTTAATTGTGTAAGAACACTCTGGTACCGATCAGTTTTCATGAAGTCAGATGACTGGACCACAATGGGTATCCTGTCATTGAACTCCTAGCACATTTGCCAGGATTTTGGTCACACAGAGGCTGTCAGGCTCCACTGCTACATGTCTAGGCAGCAGGTAGTGAGGGATGGTCTGGCAGGGATGGCAGCAGATGGCGATTCTGTCTCCAATAGTGGCAACGAAAACTCCTGAAAGAAAAAGTGAGTTAGCAGACATTGAGGTTGTACCTTTAAATAATCAGGCGGTGTAAATTGTCCTAGGTGAGAAGAAAATCCAGGTTTAATTTTCCCAACAAGACACTGACTTGTCATGTAAAACTGGGCAAATCACTTGCCTCCTTTAGGCCACAGCGCCCTAGTTTCAGATTTGTGATGCTGCTCTTTGCTTCAGCAGCCTGCCCTGGCGCAAATCAGGAGCATTTGTGAGCTGTTTATACAGTGGTGGGCTACGTGAAAGGGAAGTATATAAACCAGAAATATTATTTATTTTACAAAATATTTATTTAAATTCACTTTTTTTTTCCTGTGGTCTTTTAATTATGGAGACTTAACAGAAGTTTGTTTATTCAGTTAATTGGTAGATATATAGCAAAAAGTAAGAAAAAGAGATCTTACAACTCCAGCAGAAACTTTAATTGCATTTCCAGTGCCTGGACGAGCTGAGACTCCACCAGCATGCCACTAACCCATGTGTAGCATCAGTAAAAAAGAGGGAAGATGCCATCCGGCATCTGGGATGGAGAAGTTGCCACCAGAGGGAGTCGTGGGAATACAGTACAAGTGGGTGCCTTGGCACAGGAAAGGTCATTAGATCTTTCAGAGCTAAGGCTCAATGATCACGGTTTTCCCTTTGGCCACAGACAATTCTATAACAATTCAACATGTAATTAAAATCAGCTAAAAAGTTTGGCTTTTGGCTAAACGTGCCTGGCTGCAAAATTTACTTGGTACTAATGCTACATTGATGCTTCATACTCAACATTCATAATTTGTGCAAAGCATGCACTTGCTCAATAAGCTGAAATTGCTAAGTAAGCCACCCAAATTTTATGTTTGAAAATACAACTCTGGGAAAATACAACTGAAAATCAAGATATGTTTTAAATACCATGGATACCTTCACTCAATTAGTATTAAAATCACAGTAATATGAAATTTTCCTGGCAACTGCTTTGCTGGTGATAAAGCAAATTACATCTGACTGCTGTAGAGGCTCTGTGTTGCTGATAGCAGAAAGAGCTGGAGAGCATCACACAACAAATACTTTGGCTCTGGAGATGAGTAGAGGGTGGAAGAAATACAACGTTGTTGTTATAGAAATATTCTTTTGGTTAGATGCAATGTTTAAAGAGGCATGGGATCTATTCCAAATAATACTGAAGTCCTTTATCCTGCCAATGTGGTTTAAAAGTGCCTTACACCAAGCAAGAACAGAAGCTGGTATGATCTGACGCTTCAGCAAGAAAAATAAGTCCTTTAGAGAAGTCTGCCCATTCAATGCCTACTTTGGTGTTGCTACGCTTTAACTTATAGTACTTCTGATATGTCCTTTAATATGGAAATGCATGTACACTTCTCCGTGAAGTAATAAACCTATTGAAATTTTAGGAACCTATCCATCACACATTAGAAAACAAGTTCCCAAAGCTGCACAGGATTAGACACTCTTTGTCAGAAATACGAAGAAACAGCAAACTGAATAACAACTCAAATAGCTGCAAAATAGCAATTTCAAGCCCTGGGGATGCCCACAGATCCTCCACAATGCTATGTGACAGGTAAGGGGTAGGATTATATTATTTAATATATATTATATAATAAATATGATATATTTTAATATATATATCTTTGCCTTCGCTTTCCCTGCCTGCTGCCTATTCCCCTTTTCTACCAACCTACTCACTGCTGCCCCTTTGTAGCAGTTTCACAATTTTTCTGCAGCTCTCTGTCCAAAATAAAGTTCATTTTGAGGCTAGACGATGTCACAGAAGAGGTGCTGCTGAGTCTTTACATATTCTTCTTTTTCAGTGTGGGTGAATTCTGTGTAAACTTACAGATTTCCTGCCTCTCAGCAATTGTGATATTTTTCATTCTACAAACGAAACATCCTTTTCAATTTCCATCAGTGTTTTCCTAAATTTCCTAAATTTGAGGCATAATTTGAGCTTGCAAAATCTAAACCCAAACCATGGAGATCTTGCTTTCAATCTTCCTTTTCATACCTAGCAGAATGGAGCTGCTCTGGCAGCAACCTAGTAGCTCTTTAGATTATTGCACATATAAAATACCACCTGTCTGTGAACACAATTATAGCAAGTAAAAATATTTATAACATTTTTATTTTTACAATCTTCTCACTTGCAGGAAAATTTTAAAAATAATTAGCAAAAATACTTAATTTTAAAACTAAAAATTAAAGTGAACTATATAATTTGTTTCAACTAGGTTATTAATATTTGAGACTATTGATACTCTCCTCCTTCATTTTTTTGGAGGGAGTGAATGTGGAATTTCTCATAAAGGTCTACAGAGGAAGTTTCATCACAGTTTGCAGGAGCAGTAGTGAATCTATTTTGCCACTGATCCACTACTATAACTCAAACAACCTTAGTAGATGTTGCTTTTCTAGCACTTCATACCGAAGAATAGCAGAGCCTACAATGATTCCTTGATCCTGCTGTACATTCTTCTGTATCCTGCTTCTTGTGCTTCACCCCAACAGACTCTCATAGGATGTATTTATACATCATAGCTCCTATGCTTGGTGTTTGTGGGGACTTTTATAGGACAGACGTAATGGAGCTACAGTGTTGTGCCTTCTGGAGCTCTGGAATGCAGATCTGCTTGTGGAGGGAAGGAAAATAACTTGCCTTTTCTTTAAAATCAGTTCAGCACATTCAACAGTGCTTACACGGCTCCCTAAAGCAACATTGGATATAATCATTGCCTTTGGCTGCTGCCCCTTTGGAAATTGAAAAGTATAGTCTTACCGATTTAAATTGTCCACATAAAAAATTGTGGCCTATTTCAATCCACATGTTCAAAATATATATTGAAACTTGCAGCTGAGCAGTTATTTTGATGATTATTTTACTTTTAAATTGATCAGAAAGTTTTTTTATTAAACACCTTCTGGCTATAGTCTTATTAATTTTTAAGTGTTAGTAAAACATGTTTCTCCATTTTTAACAGATAATTAAATTTAACCAATTTAAATAAATTAAGTACAAGTGGAGAAAAATGTCTCATTTTTATGAGATAAAATCTTTCATTCAACTGTAATTTTGATTCCATCTACGCATTAATGCTAGAGTATGTTCAAATATGATATTTTTCATATATAGTACTGTGTAATGTCCTTATGTAAAATATTGTGTTCCAATATTAAAAAGCCATAGTACTTCAGCATAAATACAATCTGATTTTACGTTTTTATCCCTATTTGGAATGGAACACTGTGAAATATCACATTTTCCACAGAAATTAAAATCCTGTTTTTTTACAGGTTGTATTTCACTTGTTTGAAAAATGCCACTGAAACCAGTTCAAGCCTGAAAATGTTCCATATCATGAACAAGAAGCTAATAATGACACGGTTGGTGCCTTGTTAGCTTGAAGATAATGAATCACATTCTGTAAAACTGTGTGTTTTATAAGAAGTTTTTAAAAACATGACTAGGCCAAATTCTTCATTTTTAGTAATATTTTAGGCAACAGAAGAATCTCAGCAATTAAGATGTTGTTCCCAAAGCTAGTTATTTCCCCAATTCAAATGAGAAACATATCGATTGAGGGTTGGTTTTTTTAATGCATTTCCTTCTAATTTAGCAAGCAAAACAATGTGGAAGAGGAGGCCATATTCAGAGCTGATTAAAGACACCTCAGATGTCAGAGAATACACCTCCCTTTTAAGAAAAGAAGAATATGAAGTAGCCTTTGAGCAGCATTACAATGTGACATTTTTACAAGGAACTCATTTGGAAGAAAGTAAAGAGCAGATACTCAGAAGAGATGGAGAATAGTGCAGGTGCTTTGCTTCACTATAGTCTATAGAAAAGGTGAAGACTTGTTACTCGTATCCACAAGAAACTATCCCTCAGCAGAGCCAAATCCCAGTAAAACAGATATTGTCTGCTAGGCCTGTCTTCTTAATTCACCCCCTTTATTTTCAGCAGCATTTATCATTGTTAAGGCCTTGTTTCTAATCTCCTCAGAAAATTAACCAAGTTGTTAACAGCTGAGAAAAGACAGGAATGCTCAGGGGAGGAGATTGGAACATGGTCATAGATCCACTCATGAACAGCTCTTGGATGCTATGGAGCAATTCCCACAGGCAATGAGATGAATACCAGTATGTTGAACATTTTATGCAAGAAAAGCCTCTGCAGTATTTCAGAGGTATTTCTACAAAAAAAAAAAAAAACTGATTGAAAAGAAAAAATCTCCACAGAGGTGTTTTTAAGGCATTCATTGTTGGTGTTTCCTATGAGAACCCGATTTTGTCCAGCTCTGAGGATCCACAGGAGCCACCCCCAATTCTGGCAGGTCTGTTGGAGCACGCAGACACCCGTGGAGAGCTGGCAACTTACCCCAGACCCTGGGCTGCTGCACCAAAATGCTGATGTCACCCCTTAGAGACGATCCTGTCTCCTACGAGAAGGACCTAGAGAAGAGCAGGCTGGACCTGCACAGGCATTCCTGTGTAATCCCCAGCCCGGCAGGGGGGCAGGAGATGGGCTGGTATCCATGATACAAATCATGTCACTCACAAGCACCACCTGTTGTAATACCTTCCCTTATACTGACTGAAGTCATGTGGAGGTATAACACATACATGGCAGCCACATAGGATGCCTTGAAAAAGCACACCTGTTTTCATCACTGCTGAAAGGCAGACCAGCTTAATTGGATTCATCACTGCTGTGTGAAACGGAGGGTTTTGATTCTCATTCAGGGTGCTGTAAGGAGAAATCCCACTGGAATTCATCTGAAAACTGGGTAAATGTAAGAAGAATCAGCCTCATTTTATGCAGTTATTTCCTGAATGTAGATAAATGCAGATCACCTCATGCTCTTTATGAACTGCATTATTAAGCTGATGTATAACTCCCTCGTGGAAAGCTGCAGCCTGCTCAAGTGAGTCGTGATACAGTCTCAGCTGGTTTAATTTGCCTTGCATTTATTTACTCACAAAGATATTAAAGGACAAAGTTTTACAAACCTGAACATAGTCTTGATGGCTTAAGGAAGAAAACAGTCCCTGAGTCTATTTGCCTAATTGAAGTGGCAACATCATCTGTCTGCACACCTTGAGGGCTTTATATCAGGGAAATTGCCATCCCTACTGGAGTGCAAACCCTTTTCTGGTTAGGTACCACCAGACTTACTAATGGCAACACTTCTTCCCTTTGTTTGCCTGTTTTGTGTCCTCTCCATTGTGCACTGTCTGAGCAATGAACTGTGAAACTGCATTTTTTCACAAAATGAAACTAAAGTGTTTTGGTCCCAATGTAGTAGAAATTCAGACATTTGCCTTTACCTGTAAAAGAAGCTTTGTCCCGGGAGTTACAAAGTGAGATAAAAATAAATGGCAAACAAACAGCAAGTGCCAAATATCTGGAATCCCAGCGTGGTCTACAGTAGAGCTTTGTAAAGCTTTTTTTTGTTCCATAAAAACCAACCAGCCAAACAAAAATATAGAAGATAGTCCCTGAATTTTGTGGTGCATGACCAAGAGCAAACAATAAAACCCTTTCCATAGATATCATCATATAGCAACAGCTGGAAATCCAGAAACAGTTTGTTTTCCACAGTAGGAAAAAAGAATATGACAGAACCCCAATTAACAGGGCCTGGGATCAGAATTGGTTAATAATGCCTTTGAGGTGAGCACACCAACACATCAGAAAGCTCCTAGCCTTGGTGTAATGCACACTAATAAACCACAGTTAACTCTCTAAGAAGCCAGCCAAGGGACGCATTAAATACCAAGGTTTGAAAACAAATCTCCCAGTGTCTTTATAAGACGACTGTTCTTGCAGTCTCGCTTTCCAACCCAGCAGCTTCCAGGGGTTCCCTTTGTAGGGGCTTCTCTCAGTGCCCTGGGAAGCTCCCTGCTTTCCACCACCAGGAGGCTGACATTGTTTCTGTGCCTTGCTCCTTTCAAGCACCTCCTGGACTGTGCTGACTCCCTCCCACCTGCCCCATCCTGCAAACCCAAAGGTTCTTCCAACTGAGCAAGCACAGCCGCCTTTGGGCAAAGTGCAGTTTGGTTCCATCTTGCTCTCCCTTCCTCTGGTCCCACCTCACCATCTGAAGTACTTTCCCCTCTGCCACACAGCCACTGGATTATTTAATATAAAACATACTGTATATGGTACCATTTACTGTAAACAAAAACAGATCAGACATCACACAGGGCAGAAAACAGGACAGGGGAACCTTATTCATTGTTGTGAAAACCAAGTATCCTGCTACATGGAGAGAGAATAGAGGTAGTTAAAATGAACCAGCATTTGAAGGAAAAACTTCTTTTTTCCTCCTGCAGAGTTCGCCATTGCCCAGCCACAATCCTCAGCTGGATGCACAACCTGTTTTAGCCTGAGGGAGACAAAAAAATTAAAAAAGGAGAAAGATTATGGAGACACCATGCTGATGGAATATAAAGATTAAGACTGAAATAGATTTCTAATCCAAATATTTAGTTCTTTTAATTTCCTGAGAAAAAAATTGTATTTTAGCCTGAGTATGTCTCAGGGCAAGCCAAATGATTTTGCTGTTTGATCTATAAAGACAAAGGCTGAGCCATGTAAAAGCCTATTGTTCCCTGCAAGATACCCACCGAATGCTGTGTTCTTCCAGGATCACCAAGCACAGGTGTGCGGTGGTTGTGGCAATCTGATGCAGATGGACAACTCCCACGCACGGTGCTCCTCCATCCTTCTTGCTTGGAGAGTAGATGGGTGTTTGGGATTACATTCCCCTGCAAAAGAATCCTTCCAGGAATGGAACAACTTGGTTGATGGCAGAACCGCGTCTTCACGTCACGCTAGGTGGAAACCTATATGCACTTCATGAATGAAAAGAGGCACAAGGCTATATTTGCAAAGTTAGATATAAAAAAAACAGGACATAAGCAAAATTATGCAAATGACCCAGTTTTCCTAATCATGGGGAACCTACACCTCTGATTGCTCTGGTGTATTATCTAGTAAACAATCCATGGTGAAAGTACTTGACTGGTGCCTTAATTAGACCACTTGTATTTAGGTGAGTTTTGGCAGGCATTCAGCTGGAAAAATTTTTTTGCAAACTTCTAAGCTTGCTGAGGTGGCATTTAGTTAGGAACATTTCATTTGCTCTAACACTTTTTAAACTCTCAGAGAAGTTTCCCCCTTATTTTGTTGAAAGCTGTCTTGGGTAGAGTGGAACAGAGGATAAAATGTTAGCGTGGTTGGCTTCAGACCCAGGAGAACCAAGTTCAATTTTCAGCTCCACCATAATCTTCCCGTATGACAGCTCATTGTTTCTGCTTCAGTTCATCATTTTTATTACTTTTGAAACAGAGCTGAATAACTTTCTCCATTTCTTTTCAGACCATGAGTTGTTCAGCTTAGTCTAAGAGTCACTGAATGAAACTGAATGGCCTGAAAATATGGGAGGCCACAATGGGAAGGTTTTATGTCTCTGAGAAACAAGGGTGATGCTATTTCCTTACTCAGAGCTGTAAAACCTACTGAGATATCAGTAGCTTGGCCAGTAAAGTACAATAGCTAAAAATAGAGTGTTTGCCTAAACATCTGGCACAACAACAACAAATCCTTTTAAAATGTATATCTTTAGTATTTGCTATGGAAGGGAGAAAGTGTCATTTTTTTTCAGTTTTTACAAATACTGTGTCAATGGCAATAGAATTCATAAAGCATATGAGTGCATGATTATATAAAAATACAAACAGTGACTAACTGCAGAAGCTTGGTCCAAATTTGTTTTTAAGAAAACACTCATTTTTAATATGCTTTTGTGGACTTAATATGAATTTTCCAGCATGACCAGGTAACTAAGAAAACAGCTACTCATTATGCAAAAAAAATCAAAAATATTAATAATCTCAGTTAATCAATGACAAATCATATGTTGGCTCAGTGCGGCCAGAATTTCACTGGCAACATTTTAATTCTTCTCTGGTCTCTGAAGTTGTAAGTGAGAATGGAAGTGTAGCAGACACAGATAATGCATTGGACGAGTTTTCATTTACTCATATCAGTGACCATAAAAAATTGACTTAGACTCTGAGGTTACAGTTTCTGGGTTCTTTGGAGGGGTATAAAATGTTTCAAAGCCTTTAACACATCTAACATTTGCAAGGTTAGTAGGTCCTTAGATGAGTTTGACAATCCATTTCACACTTTATTTTGCCTCACGTTAGAGAAGTGATGCCAACACATTTAAAAAATATTAAAAATTATGTCAAAAACATGATTACTCAAAAAAAAAAAATGACAATTTATCTTACTAAAGCCTGAGAATGGGCTACAAAACTGCGTTTATTGCAACACAATTCACAACAAATAGATTGCTTTGGATTAGAACTGAGATGCCATTCTAACATTGTTCTTGGAAGAATAGTTATCATGAAGGTTCTCATCACCCATCAGTTGGAGAGAAATGTATTTCTTAGTTTTGAGATGAGACAAAATATGCACTTTAGGTGCCTTGTATTTCCTAGGGCTAATCTACAATAACAGTCTCTTTGTCTGTTGGTAATAAGTGAATGGATGAAGGTGCACCAGTCAGGCTCCTTCTCAGCTCTACTGTCCCTTGGCCAGTACGGCTGTTCAAACTCTTGTTTGGAGACCTTTCAATGATGCCAAGTGTGTGGCACCACTCTCTCCATGTCACTGAAAGAGACCTGTCATTTGCAGAGCAACTTCCAGAAAGGACTGGATCTTTTCAAGGATCAGCCCTCAACTGTATAGCTGACACCAGATATTTTACATGGTGCAACTTTGACATTTTTGGAAAAAGGATTTGTAGATCTGTCTGTACATCTGTCATCCATTCATCCATCCATCCATCCATCCATCCATCCATCCATCCATCCATCCATCCATCTATCTCCCAGTTTAAAAATAAGACTGACATTTCATATGGAAAAATTACGGACCACTAATGAATCTTAAAAATGACATATTTGTGTAGTAAAATGGAGGTCTAAATGCATTGTGAGACATAGTCTTTGGTTGTTCACATCATTTTAATGACTTTACATGAATCTATGCATTTTTATATGAGTTTAATGCAAATGACAATTCTGTAGCAAGTTTTAACTGTTTGCAGTTTGGGAATTAATTAATCTGTGGATTAATCAGCAGTTTTGACCTGTTCAATTATACTGTAATGGAGGAGCATTACGTAATAATAAATTACAATAGAAACCAAATTCTGGGACTAGTCTGACTTTTCCCTGTTTTGAGCATGACTGAAGTTTTCTGTCTTACCTTTCATCATCGACAATGCAACTCTTCCAGGAGCCATCTCAGGAGGAAATTGAGTTCAAGTTCTTCAACAACACCTCTTTCACCTTATGAAGGATGGAATGAAAACCCATTCCATCCTTTTTTTTGGGCTTAGATGACTTCCGAAAAGACTCTGCACTCCCTATTCACCTGCACAAGTGTCCTTCTGAGCCACCTCTCACAAGTTAATTTCTCACTGGGGAGTGAAAATTAATATTTCTTATCTATGTTCCAGTATTTCTGCTTGTGTCCTAGGAACCAGTCAACAATGACCTGGAACACTAAGGAAAACCAAACCAAACCAACCATACAACATTATTTGGTTAAGCAAATTTGACTCACTAAAACACGAGGTACTTACTTGAAGCTGGAGAAAATTCTTAGAACAAGTTTCATAGTTGTAACTCTGTCCAGAAAATAGGTTAACATTATATACAATCATGTAGTCAAGTGATACAGAAAAAAATACCTACTCTGCTGAGTCAAACTAACAAGGCTATCTTGCTTCTCTCAATATTTTTGTGATTAGTAGATAGAAGTTAAATGATTCAACAGACACAACAAGCTCCACACCTAATGGCAAAGTTCTACAGAATTTAATTTGGAGCATAGTTACGGATCTTTTTTTAACCAAATGTATGGAATTTTGAATGATTTATCATAGTCCATTACATTCCAAAAGTTTTTAGAATCACTTCAGTTGGAGCATATTGATTATCAGTGGTTCTTTTGGTCTCTAATTATACAATTTTACAGGACTTGCCAGCCCTTATTGATGACAAAAACCCAGCCTCAATGACACTGAAAATGGGACAATCTTTATGAAATAACACGACGTCATTAATGTTTGCTCCAGAATCCACATGCTGCCCTTAGTCATGACTGACTTTCATTTACAGTGAAATGAAGAAACATAATATGGTACAAAGATGAACAGTAACATTCATCCCCTCTTTGACAAAATCATGATTTTACTTACAGCTTCCATCACAATGTACTTAGAATTAAACATGAGCTTACCAACTTATGTCCAGGCTTTTGAAGAGACCCACCAAGCACAGCTATTATGACTCTACACAGGTATTTTTACAGCAGGTAGCAGTACAAGGTATAAGACAAAATAATGCAATAGATCTGACTAAAAAAATTATATAATTGTCCTTAAGCTCTTAAACAACATTTTTTCTTAAATTCTTAAAATAAATAAATACATAAAAAGGTGCATAAATCCATCTCTTTTTAGGTCAACACTTAGACATGTGCTTTAATTTCAGTTTGTGTTTGAATCCTGTTGAGTCCAATAGAATTCATGACACTGATGGTTTCCTGGGCAGCAGCTTGCAAGACTCATGTGAGGGAAGACATGAAGACATGAGCCAAGCTACAGGAAAGTGCTGAAATCACAGTTTAATTTTCATAGCAAAATATTATCAAGCAAATAAAACAAGCAGATAGCTGTAATGCCTATTGCAGACCTGGCATAGCCAATATAATGTATTATTTCTCTCATTCTGCCCAAACAAAAAAAAGATAAAAGAATATTGTTGATAGAAGCAACAATGCATACACACAGAAATTTTCACCTTCAAAACAGTTTCATGAACATGAATTACACTAAAAAGAAACGTGCTCTTTGAAAATCTAATGAAACGTGGCCTTTACCTTTTTTTTTTTTTTACATATTTTATGACTTTATACTGTCACATCTTGTGGAGCTGGGTAAATTGTTTGCATTAGCATTCTTGATAAAGTACTTGTCTATAGAAATTTAATTTACCTTAGAAGAGGAAAAAAGAGAACTGGATTTTCCTGAGATTCTGCAAGATGTATCCTACACTACAATACAGGAGTTTTGCATCTGAATATTTTAGTGAAAAAATGATACAGTGAGTACCAACATATATTTATTTTGAAACTGTAGTTGCAATTTCTGAAGATCATGCTAATATTTTTTTCCATGGTCTCTAAGGTAGCTTGACTTTCAGCCACCCAGGCAATTTTTGAGGTTGGGACCTCGAAGTATATGAGGCCATGCTTTCCGTTTTATACATGGGAGAAAACACACAGAGAGTCTCAGGGAACAAACCAGCCTTCAAGTGTCTGAGCTGGGCAACCAGAACACGACATACTTAGAACTAGAGGCTTTTTCTGAAAATGTTGACTCATTTTCAAAAGTGTGTATTTTCCTTCTCTATACAGAGCACACGGTAAGATGATTCTATTTCTAGACAAACAGATGCCAGTAACTTAATTTATTCTTCTTAGATTTCACATCTTACACAGTGTTTGTGAAAGTTGTGCCCAGTTCTCTGTGCTGTTTTTGCTACTGCTGTAGATACTCTAAAAATAACGTATGTGAGGGTGATATTTTTAGTGTTCGTTTTAAATTACCTTGTCATTGGTTGCAATCACATTAATCATGTTGAATGTTTTTGGGTGCCCAGGTAAATATATGTACCTCCATAGGAGCACTGTTATAATTTAATACCAAAAACCTTTAAATGCAGGCTTTAGTTTCACTGAGAGAAATGTAAGATATCAGTTGTGTGTGAGACTGAGGTGAATTTTTGGAAGAGATCAACTGCTATTATTTTTCTCAAATGAGGATGACAGAATAAAGAATAACATGAGAGTGAAGTAGTCTAGAGAAACATGAGGAAAGGTTAAACTCTGGAGACCAGATCTGCGCACGATATCACTGATGAGAGTTACAAATCTTGGATGCCGAGACTACTGCCTGCATTTCCTACCTTCCTCTCTATTGGGGACTAGTTATTTCAGGAGGGACAGAGGCTGGGATATGTTCAGAGTTATTGGCAGGGCTCCTACAAAACCTGGATGAAATACAGCTTTTGCCCCCCCGTGGAAGCCCACAGAGGACAGTGTCACAGCTGCTGCGGTGGCTGGGAGCAGCAGCCCCCACCACAGAGAGCTGCTCACCTGGGGATGCCCTTCACGTATGTCCGCTGCTTCCTTGGGTGAACTGCCCTTATGCAAAATAAACCTTAACAGAGGTCTCCCTTGCATCATTCTCCTACATGGCTCAACGCGTATTAATAAAATCTCTCTATTTAACAAAGGGATATGTCTGTAGCCCAGCGCTTTGCTATGTTGCTGTAAGCCTCTAGTTCAAGTGAGGATTCCCAAGTTAATAGTATTTTCTTATTAAAGGAAAAGGTGAACATTTCCTGTCTTGAAAATGTCTTGCACTAAATTCCTCTCCCATCAGCTAATAGATACTTTTTGACATCTTTAAACCACTGATATGATAATTCCTGACAGCATCAGTGTGCTTGGGCCACGGCATCATGGAATGCTGCTACTTCTAAAAATACAAGAGAAAATGGCCGTGATTTTTAAAAGTACATTGGAGGTAAATGAGCATTTATATTTATTTCAAAGGCATTTTAAGAGTTTAGAAAATGTTGATTGTACTTCAGCATCCTTTGTTGTGAGAAAGTGAGCTGTTGTTTCTGTCACTTGCTGAGAACCACTATCTTAATGATACAGACCTGTGCTTTGTGACAGAGTCCTGACCCTCACAAAGATTAGGCTGAGAACATTCACATCCTTTTTTTGGAATGTGGGAAACATGAATGTCCCAAAATTATGGTAAATTCTGCTATTAAAAAATACCATAGCAAAGAGTTTGCATGCTGCTCTGCCAGCTTTATTTAATGCAATATTAAGGCTGTTCTTATAAATACTTTGCAAAAGCTTGCACAGGGACAGGATTTTTTCTTTTATTTGCCAATATCTTGACTAAATGGGAGCCTGAACCAGATTTTTTGTTATTTTACACAGGATTTTTTTTTTTTTTTCACTGTTTGTGACTCATTAAACTAACCTCTTTTTTAATGAGCAAAGATATCAAATAAGTAAACATGGCTAATGAAATCTAGTCTGACAACACTCTTATCAAGGAAACAAAGATCTGTGCATCAAAGAAATGTTAGGCATTTATTAGGAACTGGTGATCACTATGCCTCCTTGCTCATAGGAGCTTTATGAATTTGTGATCTACCAATATAAAATCACAAATCAAATATTCCATTGGTCTGTATCACAGTGCACAATCCTTTGTATAAATGCCGAGTAAAGAGCTCTGTTTACTTGCTGCACTACCTTAGGCATTCAAAAAGGCTCCAGTTCATGACAGCATTCCTATGTTACAGTGGATCACCTTCCTCTTTGAAATCCACTGCATTTTGGAGCAGTGATGATTTTTTTTCTTTTCATATTATTCATCTTGTACAACACTCTCTGTAATATGTCTTTTAAATCAAATCACAGTTACAAAGTCTCCTGAAATTTCTTCCAGGAGTAAAAACTGAATTTTACCACATTTCCTCAGCACAGCACTGCTTGCAATTCTGCAAGTCTAAATAATTAAACGAACTGTTGAAATAAAATGGTAGCCTATTTATTGTGGCAATCTGGAAGTTTGAGTGCTAAAAGGTGCTTCCTGCTACAAACTGATCACAAAATTTATTGGCAATTAAACTGCTTTACTCACGAACTCTGCAACAATGTTCAAGGGGACATTGTGACATTAATGCCTGTGCTGACATTATCACACTTCCACTGCTGCAGCTGATGAGTGTGGCCTGCAGAATATCTGAAGTGAAGGACCCCAACTCAGCAGCACATGAGGTGGTTTTTATACATGCAATAAAAGGGAATGTTTGTTCCAGACCCTCTCTCTAAAACCCTCTGGACAGGGCTCCAGTTATGCCTCTGTCTCCCAACAGTCGACATGTTTCTGATCCTCCTAATCTCCATTTACTATTTTGGGAAGGTTAGCCAAGGATGAGGATTAGAAATATTGTTGATTATTTTCTATGCCTTTTAAAATTAAAGCTGCATGTTTGTTTTTTTTTTTTTTCTTTTTATTCAGCTCTCCAAAATAAGTAGTTTTAACAGAACGTGTAGGCATTTCTCTTGTATGGTTCCAGTTAATCTAGAATCCATCACTGTACCTTTGCATTACAGACTATTCAGTGGAAAGTGCCTTTTTCTCCCAGATCTAATGGTCAAAATCCACAGCAAAACTAGTAAATAGGTAAATATCATCAATCTTTATTTTATCCATAAACAAAATAATTATAATAGGTTTAAGAGGTATGATCTTGTTTATATGTGTGTTTGGGTGCTGGGCGGGAGGGGAGGGATGTGGGTGGTTTTGTTTTTTTTTTATGATAGAGCTCTGTTGTCATTACCATAGTGAGGTTATTTTTGTTTTCGTTTTAATTGTTTCTTCCATTTAGAATGACCTTGAATTGGATTAAGTCTTATTGATCTGTAATTCTTTAGTTTATCCTTTGAGTTTCTTCCTAAAAGAGCCTTAAAACGCTTGCTCCGCTTCAACCCTCCAGTAAAGATTTAAGCAACAGATTATATACCTCTGCTTACACCTCTGCTTCTTAAACATTCACCCTGATTTTTATCAATAAAATCAGATCTCAAAAGTACTTAATAAGTGAGACAATTATTTTCATTGGAACTTTGGAGCTGGGGAAATAGAAGCAAGGGGTGGTGAAGTGACTGTCTCAATCTCAGGCTGGAGATCAATGCAGGGGCTGAGAACTCAGATGTTCCTGTCCTGGTGCAGAAGATCATCTCTTTACCTTAACTTCCTTTTGAGCTTCACTGCAAATACCTTCTGGACTGTAAGACTAGCTTCACCTAAATTTATTAATTTATTTTAGTTCTACTTTGGACACATGACTTTAACACTGTCTACTCTATCAGAACAAGTAGGTTCTGTATTCTCTCTGATGAGCTGCAATTTAAAAGAGTTTAGCTTCTCAGCAACATCTGTATACTTGTCAATGCTTTTCTTTAAAACTCTTTGATAGTTTAGCTCAGTCTTCCCCAGAGTATGACCCACCAGATGGATTCAGCCTGCCTCACAGTTTTCCCAGCTCACAGCCTATTCCTGCAGCCTCTTCTCCAGGCGCCCACAGGCATGAGCAGGAGTGGGATGCTGGAGGAATTCATGCTTTTGCCAGCTTATGATGTGTTCCCTGCCTCCTTTGTTCCCTCTCTCACCAGCCCCTTCATCAACACATGACTAGACAGACATGTGTCCATCACATGGCAAAAATGATAGCATCTCCCATTAAATTAGGGGTGTGTTTCTGGTCCTAGGAGTGCACTTGCAAATGTGGGTAGATGCTGCTTGTGTGCTACAGCATCCAATCAGTTGATTTTTTTCTTCGTTGTTTGATGCCTTGAAGTCCTGTGATACTGGTGTCTGCTGCTGTTAGCTGGTACGGTGCCGCCTTTGCCTCTTAGATAAAGGGCACAGTGCTTACTGCTCCTCTGTTGGCAAGGTGCCTCACATAACAAATGTGTCTTACCATGTCTGCAAGGTAAATCTGATATGAAAATGTTTGTTTGGCTACTTCATAGAAAATAATAAATTAAAGTATTAAGCCAGATCTCTCATCTAAATTAACATTCCTGCCTGGTTCAGAGCACATGGCTTGTCCTTGTGTTCATCTGGCAAAGTCCTACTGTCTGCAAAACCATTCCCTACCTGTATCAGGCTTTGATTCTGCCGGTCTTTTTAGGCAGTACCTCAATTAGGCACACTCTTAAAGTCTAAAACTTGCTTAAATGTTTTCCTTTTGATGTGTTTATTTCAGTCTGAAAGTAGGAAAATGCAGATTTTTATTAGATGGCCTACTTTAAAAGGTGGCTTATTTTAAAATAAGCCGTGACGCATTTTGCGGGTAATCCTTATTCCCTTCCTAAATCTTCCTGTTTCCTGGAAAGATTCTCATTCCCTTAGTTCCACTTACCTCTTTACTTGTGAGTTTCTGGAACCAAAGAGAACTGTGTATTGAACTGGGAGACCCAGAAGACTCACTTTTGCCCTGCTGTGAACAAGGATAGGTTCCGATGGGCATTGAAGTACTTCCCTGAATTTCGTTTCACTGAGAATTTTGTTTCAAAAGAGACTATAAGATCTTTCCTTTACTGTTTCTTTGCTTCCCTTAGAAGTTAAATATACCAACTTTTGTTGTAATTTACTATAGCTGTTCCCATTCCATCAATAAAAGTCAAATAATAATTTTAAGGTTAAAACAGAATTGAGATTCAGTATATCTAGATCTTTTTCTCATTGTAACAAGGATTTTCTCTGAGACTTTGCTATAAATCACTTGTCAAGTATGTCTGTATCCAAGACCACAGGCAACTATTGCTAGGATTAAGAAATACCTTAGTAAATGGCAGACTTTTTTCTTATGGCCTCATTTTACCCACATGTTAAAGGGAGGTAACATATTTTCTGGAATACCGATGTGTTTAATTTGCCACTCTTTGGGGAGAACTTTTGGAGCCTTCAGAAAATAACACAGAAATTAAATCAAAATGTGGAATTATTATTTTTCAGAAGAATCATCCTCTGTTATAAAAATTGCATGGAATTTAGCAGATTTGAAGTGACAAATGTGCCACATAAATTGTGTATTAGAAAACATATTTTAGAACTTAGAAGGCCTTAATGAAATAGTGTTGCTATTGTACATTTTTCAGTGTTTTCGAAGCAAAATTATAGTTGATCTGTTCACTAGAATGGCTGAGCAAGCCTGAGGAACAATCACAACTTTATCTTAAATTCTGTATCACTTTTCCTATGAGAATGATGGAACCATGCTGAGATTTTTGAGCCCATAAGTCCTTTTGGGAACAATTCTGATGGAGATTTCTCATAGAAAAATACACAGATGGAAAGGTTTGTTATGATCACAGTTGGATGAAAACTATCCTAGGGATTTGCAAATGGCAGTTGGCAGAAAATATGCAAATTATTATTCTGATGCAGTATATCTAGAAATAAATTTGTTATGAGTTATTAATTTTTATATAGACTTCTTCCTTACTCTTTATTTGTTTTGAGGTGCTTTTTTGGAAATCATAAAATGACAAAAGAACCTTGCTATAGGGTCTGAATTTACTGTCATCTTGAATGGAGATGGGATGTTGTACTTTCTCTTATATCTCTGAACAAACTGAAAGGGAAGATGGAAGTAGAAATATTCCTTTATGGAATTAAATACATCTTTAATTGTACAGACATGGAATAATGTCAAAGATTGTTTAATGGTGAGTTATCACTTCAGACACTTGAAATCAGTAGGAAACATTGGCAAGCTACATTGAAATCTGCTATATTGAGATATTCTTACCAACTATGAAAAACATTTTTTTTCTTTCTGTCCCTAAAACATATAAAAATATATGCAACATTTGATGAGAAGAGATCCCAAGTCTGAAAACAGCCTCACTAGAATAAAAGATGACAGTGAAGTTACATCTATAGGAGGGAGCATTTAGGACCAGAACTTCAAGATGTGACCATCTGTTAAATACACAAAATGTGATGAAAACAAGAAAACTGACATTTCTAACAACTGACATCATTAAAGAAACACACACCATGGCACAGAAAGCAAATGAATCAATGTCTATAATCCTCATATGTTTATCACAGTTCTAGAAATAAATGACACACAAGTAAAAATTTTTACTTGGCCTGTTGGTTGAGGTCTGTACAGGTATGGACAGTGTAGGCTTTACAAGAAGGCAGGACACAGAGTCTGAGCTTCCCACTGCTTCTGAGACTGCCTCAGAGTAGCCAGTAAGAAGTGCAACACTGCCAGCATCACAGTCACTAGGTAAAATACTTAGTCTTTGCAGGAGTCATCACAACACCATCCTCTTGATTATCTCTGACCAGAATAATAGAGTTCTGGTTCACAGAATCACAGAACCACAGAATAGTTGAGGTTGGAAGTGACCTCTGGAGAACATCTTGTGCAACCTCTCTGCTCAATCAGGGTCACGTACAGCAGGTTGCACAGGACTATGTCCAGATGCCTTTTGAATATGGAGACTCCACAGCTTCCCTGGACAACCTGTGCTGAGCTTTAGTCACCTTCACATCAGGAGATGTTCAGCCTGCAGCTCTTGTGTTTCACTTTGTGCCCATTGACTTTGATTCTGTCACTGGACACCACTAAAAAGAGCCTGGCTCTGTCTTCTTTACATCCTCCTTGCAGATATTTATATACATTTATGAGATCCCCCTGAGCCATGCCTTTCCTAGGTTAAACAGGCTTTCCTCATAGGAGACATGCTCCAATTCCTTAATCATCCTCCCAGCCCTTTGTTGGACTGTCTCCAGTATGTCTATGTTTCTCTTACACTGAGAAGTCCAGGACTGGACACAGTACTCAAGAGGCAGACCTACCAGTGCTGAGTAGAGGGGAAGGATCATGTCCCTCAGCCTGTTGGCAACATTCCTCCTAATAGAGCCCAGGATGCCATTAGCCTTTAACACAATGGCGTGTTGTTGGCTCATGGTCAACTTGGTGTCCACCAGGATCCACAGATCCTTTTCTGCTTTCCAGTTTATTAGCCCCAGCATGTGCTGCTGCGTAGGGTTGTTCCTCCCCAGGTGCAGGACTTTGTGATTCCCCTTGCTGAACTTCAGCAGGTTCCTATCAGCCCATTTCTCCAACCTGTCAAGGTCCCTCTGGATGGCAACACAACACTCTGGTGTGTCAGTCACTCCTCCCAATTTTGTATCATCAGCAAACTTGCTGAGGATGCACTCTGTCCCATCATCCAGATCAGATTGAACAGGACTGCACATGATATTAGCCCCTGGGTTAAACTGGTAGCTACTGGCCTCCAACAAGGCTTCATAGCATGAATCTCTACCTTCTGGACCTAGATGTACAGACAGTTCTAGATCCATCTGACTGTCTGTTCATCCAGCCAATCACCTTCCCTGTGAAGATATCATGGGAGAGAGCCTTACTGGAGTCCGGGTAGACAATATTGATTGCTCTCCCCTCATCTACCAAGCTAGTCATTTCATCATAGAAGGATATCATGTTGGTTAAGCACGACCTCCCCTTTGTGAAGCCATGCTTGGTTTTGCCTCTGCACTTTCCCTTTGGTACCACCACTCTTGCAGTCCTTTCTGCACTGTTGACAGGGAATTTTAATAGTTCCTTTATTGTAAGAATGCTTATGGCCAGTAGCTCAGGAATTTTCCTAAGAGACATGCTATAGCCTGAAGAGAATCGTAGAATTAGTAAACAAGTTTGTCATTTACTATTAACATTACTGTAATTAGACAGATTTTAGGATATTAATCAACATTAAAATATTATTTAAAAATCCATCCATATATAGAAATACCCTACAACATCCTTCTCTCTAAAATGGAGAGGTATCAATTTGATGGTTGGACTGTTTGGTGGATGAGGAACTGACTGGATAGTTGCACCCAGAGAGTAGTGGTCAATGGCACAATGTCTAGATGGACACTGGTGACAAGCGGTATCCCTCAGGGGTACATACTGGGAGCAGTACTGTTTCATATCTTCATCAGTGACATAGACATTGGAATCGAGTGCACCCTCAGCAAGTTTGCAGATAACACCAAGCTGCATGGTGCAGTTGACCCCCCTGAGGGATGGGGTGCCATCCAGAGGGACCTGGACAAGCTCCAGAAGTGGACCCATGTGAACCTCATGAGGTTCAACAAGGCCAAGTGCAAGGTCCCGCACCTAGTTTGAGACAACCCCCAGTATCAATAGAGGCTGGGAGATGAAGGGATGTAGAGCAGTCCTGCAGAGAAGGATATGGGGGTACTGGTAGATGAAAGACTGGACGTGAGCTGGCAATGTGCACTTACAGCCTAGAAAGCCAATTGTATCCTGGGCTGCATCAAAAGAAGCATGGCCAGCAGGTCAAGGGAGGTCATTCTGCCCCTCTGCTCCGCTCTGGTGAGAACCCACCTGAAGTACTGTGTCCAGCTCTGGATCCCTCAGTAGAGGAACAACAAGGACCTGTTGGAGATGATCCAGAGGAGGCCACCAAGATGATCAGAGAGATTGAACAGCTCTCCTATGAGGACAGGCTGAGAGAGCTGGGGTTGTTCAGCCTGAATAAAAGAAGGCTCAGGGGAGACCTGATTGCGGCCTTTCAGTACTTAAAAGGGGCCTATAAGAAAGATGGGGACAAACTTTTTAGAAGGGCCTGTTACAACAGGACAAGGGGTAATGTTTTCGAACTGGAAGACGGGACACTCAGACTAGACATGAGGAAGAAATTTTTTACAATGAGGGTGGTGAAACACTGGCCCAGGTTGCCCAGAGAGGTGGGAGATGCCCCATCCCTGGAAACAATTCAAGGCCAGGCTGGAGGGGGCTCTGAGCAACCTGATCTAGGTGAAGATGTCCCTGCTCATTGCAGGGGGGTTGGACTAGGTGACCTTTGAAGGTCCTTTCTAACCCAAACTATTCTATGATTCTATACTGTATATTATGTTTAATTCAATATGCTCTTTTTACATATAATTTTTTTGTTAATGCTATGTAACTTGAATTTCCAGGAACTCTGAGAAGTCTGGTAACCCTGAAGGAAGAATGCCTAAAAAGCTATCTCAAAACACATGTGGAAAATTATACAAGTCATTTAAAGTAATCTTTCAACTTTTCATTTATTAGTGTGTATTAAGCATCAGCTGAAACCCCCTGTTTCCAAATAAAACTGAATGTTCTGATAAAAATGGTGACTTTCGGGCTGATGTTTGAAGGACTTGCAGTCAATTTGCCTGTTCAATCTATTTAATCTCCAAGCTAAACCCTTCATCAGAATATTCAGAGTGAGTTAATGTGATGGTTTATATTACTTTCAGAAAGGACAGTACGATATTTTTAGGACTGTGAATTGAGATTATGGGATGCCAGTCTTTCAGATTTCATTTACACAGACTGTGCTATCTTCCATATAATCATTGTTTGAGAACCTAAAATTCTTTTGCCATAGAATCTCCTGTCATTTCTCCACTGAAAAGATCTCAGTATGAATGACTGTATCATATGCAGTATAATATATTATTAGAATTAACATATTATTAGTGTTGGGTACTGTGAGCAATAATGAATGTGTGCTAATTTGTTCAGGTTAGTGCCAGACCACATGTGGAGGATACTAGTGATTCCTGTTCAGGTAACTCTCACCTATAAACCCTGCTAGGTGGACTTCAGGATTTGCAGTTGTTTTGCATGAAACAATGACAACTTGAGGGTGGGTACAAAACAAAAAGAAGATATTATGTTTTTCATCAGCAACATGGGCATTGTCTATAGGCTTCTTGGAAAAAGAACCAAGAATCTGTAATGTTTTGCTGGAGAAAAATGTGAACTCTATGTAGGCTAAACAGGATTATCTTCTTAATGACAGCAATTTGCATTACTTTTAATAGGATTTATTCTTAGTGGCTTGTAGCAGAGAATGAAAGAAATATGCCAGCTCTCTCAACAAGATGTTCCCTAAATGAGTTCACAGGGTTACATGTAATACTGGTATTGTATAGGCACCACTGCAAAACAAAGCTAAATTCAATGGCACAGCCAAGAAGAATCATGGAAGAATTGTTCTAGTCCTCTCGAACACAAGCAAACATTTTGTTCATGAAAAGAAATCCTCATACAATTTTTGCCCGAGACAAGGCAAGGAGAAATCCAGGCTATTAAATGTGTTCTCTTGTGAAGAGTGTCATCTCTGGTGGGTATGGTGAGGAATGGTTCTGTCCCAGCAGCAGCATCAAGCTGGCAGCCTCCTGCTGCTGCAATTTCCTTCTCCATAGAGACAAAACACGCGATTGGGGAAAACAAGTTAAGACACACAAATTTTACTCTAACTGATTAAATTAATTATACCTAAGACTTGCCCTCTGAATACCAGATAAGACTGCCATTCTACAGAGCTTTCTAGATAATCGGTCTGGTGGAAATGCACATGACCAGGAGACATGTGGAGACAGCCACTGCCTGGCTTCTTTGAAGCTGCACTGTTAACCCATGCAGTGAAGGTGGTGATGCCTCCACTATCAAAACACAAAGTGTGATATAGAAAATGTGCAACTTAATAGTAACAGTTTTTCAGATGTCATTTCATGCTTGCTATGTACCAACACACAGGCTGGAGTCTTTGCATAACTTAGGCCAACATCTTTAAGTTGTGTCAAAAAGCAGATGCTACTTATGAGCTTTGCACTGGGGATGTGTAGGCTGCATAGTAAAAGAGCTAACTAGATAGCCTTAACTACAAAACCTTGCTGATTTGTGAACTATCATCCCCTTTTACCCTTTTCTTATGTTTTATATGCTTTATGCTTATGTATTTGTAAAGATAAAGGAGATCAAGCCCAACAGTTAACACAGTATCATATGGTGTAATGTTATTACTAGCTAAAATAAATCCAAATTATGTCACTGAGGAAACCACACCAGAGAACTAAAGCTATCGAAGACATTTTGGTATAAGCTCCTCCAGCTGTCTCTATAATATGACCACAAAATACTGCAAATATTGAACCACGTTAATTTGAGCAGAATTATGATCTGCATTACACCTACTTTTCAACAATTGAATAACTGACAAGTATTCATTTTGAATAGATACATTTAATGGAAAGAGACACCAATATGAAATACAAGTCTTTAAGAGGAACTAACTCTGTGGCTCAAGTCACTGTGAGACGTGACTGGCAGCTGATTGACTCTGAATTCCCCAGAGGAAGTTTTACTTCTGAAGCAATCTTAACAACTGTATCACTGAAGTGTAGCAATAATAAAGAATGATGTTTTCATAGATTATCTCCTGTTGTTTGATAACCTGGCAAACTGTCAAATGATTTCCTGCCTTAATAAGGAGCTACTGAAGAAGTACAGGACTATCAAGAAATGTTCAGTGACATTACATAAATGCTGTTTAGTCTCTGACTATCCTGTAGTCTGTTTTATTCACTGTAAAAAATGCTTAAGGAGATAGTCTTGAGTTACTTTCATAAAAAGTAAAAGAAAATAATATGGGAGTGCAGGCTACTGACCAGAACAAACCTGTCAGATATCAGGATATGTTCCAGAATGTTGTAGACTCTCATGGCACCAGGTATTTTGCACAAATAAACCAATTTTTCAAACTCACAGAAAGAAATAATATCAACACTTCTTTTTCTTATAGAATGATAAAGAAGGATACAACTTGTAGACTGCAGTGGGAAAATTATTGCTTGGGTTAGTGAAAGTGCCCCTTGCTTATTTAAAATGGAAGTCCTGTTGATAAACAAAGCCCTTCGGGACTGTCTTTTAACTTACAACAGTGCAGAACTGTGAAAGAGAATAGGAACATTGTTACAGGAATGTGGAAGACTTGCCTGATTGAACTCTGGCAAACTAATCAGTGCAACTCTGAAAATGAGCTGAAAACCTCTACCTTCACATCAGTTCTAGCTGGTAAGCTAAAGAATTATTATACTAGTAATATTAGACTATTGAAGAGGGAGAAATTAATTACACCAAAAAATTATGCTCCTGTACAGTAGATATTAATGTAAAGGAGCCTGAGTAGACTAAAGCCATGAATCACTTGAACTTCACGATGAAGGGCATGAACAGCCTCTTAGAATGAGTAAGACTCTTTGAATTGGCCTGAAAGCTAAAAATATTACCTGTATCTCCATCTCTGGGTAGAGTGCCAAAAGACCTCAGAGTACTGACTGACTTTCAAGGAAAGGGCATTTTCTTTAAAATGATGAACAGAATGTTGTAAGTTTTTATGTACAATAGTCTTGCATATATAAGTGAAAAAATGTTGCTGCAAGAATTATCAGCTGCTACTTGGCAGAAGTGGAGGGTCTCTCCCTGTGGTAGGGAAGTGTTATAAAGCAAAAAAACAGCCCCACCACATGGCACAGAGCACGTGCCACCATGTAAGGTACAAATGCCGGGCTTGAACCCCACTTAGTAGATAAGGTCACTTTGAACTGATTTGGTACCTTTTAAGGAATAAAAATCTTGAATGCTTTCCTAATATACTCACAACAGCAGAGACAAACCAGTAATTCCACTGGCACAGAAGCTTAACTGGCATGAAGTAAAGACCTGCATCAAAAAATATGATTCCATTTTAGTAGCAAAATCCTTTGCAAGGAGTCAGCAGAAACATAGATGAAAGTTCGAGTTTACAAAAGAATTGTGATAAGACTCAGCTGAGTCATTACCTCTTAAAAATATTAATGCTGAGCTCTAAGTCAGTCTTCAGTTCACTTTAATTTCTTGTCTGATTCAAGAAATATTTTAGCTAAAGCAGTTCTCCACTGTGTGCTTTACCTAAAACAGAGATCCCAAGAAGGATGAGAAAACTCAGAGGGGTAAGTGGTCAGCCAAATGCCCTGAAGGACAGGATTTAGAACTACTGCGCCTCTTGGATGCCAATTGTACTCGCACCGTCTCCCCACTATTGCTGCTGCATGTGTACCCACAGTACAGCCCACCTGCATTGGGAATCCTCTCTGATCACAGGTTTTGCATTTTCGGACAGCTGAGAAAGAATCTTTTGGTTTGACAGGACTTCTTGTCCTTGAGCTTTTTCTCCAGATTATGTTTGTTACTCCTCGAAACTTTTCCCTGGTTCAAGCACAGGCAGCCACGTAAGAGCGAAACAACAGCAGAGCCCCTGACAGCAACACAAAATACGCTCAGTACAGCCTCTGTGGGCTGTTTGACATGAGACCGAACAAGGTGCTCACGGACTCTGTCGTCAAGCAGGATTGAGTGGCAACATTAATTCAGAGTCGTCAAGTGTCAGTAGTGCTGTCCTATAACACATAATAGGAGAAGCAATGGTGAAACCTGGGAGCTACTGTGGTTTACGCTGCGGGAGCAAGTTGGGACTGGATACAGCACAAAAAGAAGAATCTAAAAGAAAGGCATGATAAGGTCTAATGCCATTTAGTGTGACAGTGGCATAAAAAATGTAGGACAGATGACATCTGTGATGTCTCTTTGTGTGTATGTTACTTAGGATACCTCTCAAAAGCTTCCCAGTAAACAGATATTCATGTTTTTCAGAGTTGTAAGGATGACTGTAAAAAAATTACCTGTTTCATCTTATATGTGGAAATGGTTCATTTTTAATGGTAATATTTTAAATAATAAATCACTTTCAGAGCTGGGAATAAGCAAAGGCATTTTCCTTTTGGTTATTCATTCTCTTTATTTACAGAGGCAATGTAGGAATTCAAATTAAATTAATCTAAAGTGGCTGTCTTTTAAGATAGAAAAATGTCAACAACACATATAAAATCATTCTCCTTATGGATTAAGAAGACATATTCCATATCAGAATACTACTAATTCTGTATTTCTGCAGTTATCTTACTTTTTTTTTCCTTCAGATATTAGACTGAGAAAAAATCAGATTTGTTTTCCCAGTATGATTTGAAATTAAATATTAAGTAGCTGATTTACTAGGAAATTTAAGGTGTTGTTTCCAAACAATCTTCTTTTGCTTGAAACAAATTTATTACAGGAACAGAAAAATACATCAGTCATCAGCTGTATATAGATGAGTTTAAAATGCTATGAACTAAATGATTTTCATCATGTAGATCAAATTCCAGACCAATAATGCAGAAGAGAATTAGTGGAGGATGGATTAAATAGCCAGAGGTAACTGAAAATGAGGAAAAGTAATAATTTGCATTTGGCTTACAATATGAATCCAAGATAAAGTGTTATATTTTCTTACTTGGTGTGATCCAAAGCTTACTTCTGATACTGAGGCCAAAACTTTTAAAATGACTGCTCATTTTAGATATGTATTTCATGGGAGCCAAGTCAGATCCTGAATATGTCACATTTTTAAATTTGGAAATAATCCTGACCTCAACTGCTATTGTATCAGTGCATCTCCCAGTGTGAAGAGAGAAAGCTGATTGATTGGTTTTGTTTGTTTGTTTATTTGTTTGTTTGTTGTTGTTTGCTTGTTTTTTAATGGGTAAGTCATGAAAGCTCTATCTGGGCTGAGGGTGGATGTCCTCCTCACTGGAACTCAAGGTTCCTCTCCCTCAGTCCTTCACCTCGAGGGATCTGCTAGGCTCCTCAGCAGTTTCCTTCCAGCCTCTGCATCCAGATTTCTACCCCTTTGACAAAGATTGCCAAGAGTCCTTTACTGAGGCTTAACACCCACCAACATTCTTCTAAAGGTGAAGCAAGTCTCATGGTTTCCTTTTAGACCAGCCGCTGTCTTCTGTAAAACCAGTCCTACAGTTACCATGCCAACTCAGGAAGAAGGAGGCTTAAGTTTTAGGCTCTTTTCAGCCTCAGTGATACTAGTCCCTACACTGACCAAAGGCAAAGCTGGAGGAAGCTCTTTATTCTTCTTGCTCTTTATCAATTCCAGACTCAGCCAGGACTGGATGGAAAGCAACACACTCTTCCCCCCTCGCCCACCTCTGACAGCCACTGTCAAGACCAGGAATCAGTAACAGTGTTCTTTCTGCTACAGATGTAATATTGTGTTTAGTACTGCACTAAACTCTGCTGCCACTCTGTGGTAAACTTGACCTAAACCTACCTGATGGAGTGGGTCTGAGGACAAAGGGCGGTTCGTGGGTGAGTCTTGACTGGGTAAGGGCATGAGATAAACATTAGATTTTCAGTCTGGGCAGCATGGTTGAAGCTGGAACGTGGATATGCACAATATTAGAATCACTGTTTTGTTTTTTTTTTAATCATCAGAAACAAGAAAATGTAGGTATTGATAGATTTGCTGTTGCCTAAGGAGCCAGGTACAGCTTTGAGGTCTGCATCACTGAGATGAAGTGCTTCAGTTCTACTGAAGTCCCATGTCAGGTGCCCACGTGCTTTGTGAACTAGCACCTTCCCAAGGGTCACATGGGACTCCGGTGCAAGTTTTGTGGGTGTGGGTTCAGCAGGTAGTTGAACCTGGCTCTACAACCTAGACTAACGTCCCTTCAAATGCATATCCTTCAGCTTTAATTCTGTGTTCTTTGTTGAAACATCAGGATTCCTAGATTTTGGCAACTGTCTTTTGTACTAAGCAAAAAACTACACTACCTGTACAGAACTGCTGTAAATTTATAGCTTGCAGAGCTTGTTGAAAACCTTTGGGATAAAAGGTCCTCTGTAAATGCAGGTATTTTATTAGTACGCAAGTGAAAATATATTGAAGTACTAAGTAAATATCTGTAGGGTGCTAAGCAAAGGTTAACTGTCACTGCCAGTCAAACCAGGACAGTGACAAATGACCTGAAAGAAATAGTCTAAGGGCAACAGCAGATGCTTTAAAGTTGGATGAAGCATTGAAAACAGACACTTGAACCCTTTTATTTTATAGGGTCCTTCTTATATATGGAAGTGAAGCCACCAAGAGGGTGATATGCTTGTTCCTCCCTCTGAATCCTCATGGCAGAGGAGCATCAAACATTTAGAACAAAATTGTTTGTGCTAGTGGCAGGGGAAGAGGAGCTGCAGGTCTATGTGCAAAAGAGAACCCACTAAAGATTTTTGGAATTATGGAAGTGTTTGCCAGCAGAGACAAAACTGAGAACTGGAAGAGTTTTGTAGACTGTAAGTTATAAATTGTCCTTTGTGGTTTTACTGTCTAATGTCTCTATTCAAAAATGTATTGGCTATAAGTAAATTAGATAAGGATACAGCATCTAGTATTGCAACATTGTCTTGTGGAGGCCAAACCTCTCTCATCAACTAAAGGCTTTGCCAGAATTGCTATTATATTTAATGAACCAGAAAATAATATACGGTCAGGTTAATATTCTTCCAAAAACTTCTATTATAGGCCACAGCTAGGGGAATGGACACTGTATTAGTGACATGTGGCAGGAGGTCAATTACTGTGCAAAATCATTTCACCAGGTAATATTTAGTGTTCAAAACTTCATCTGGCTTGCACTGATTGGAAGGCAGCCTGCATGTGAAATGCCCTGGAAAATGCAGGGTTGTTTGCAGTGAGTTACTGCATTGCAAATGTTATCTTTTGCATTTTTGCCATTTCCAAGCTAACAAATGGTGATGGCGTTGCCCTTTTAGTTATAACGTGTTGTCCAAACCTGAAGAACACTCTCCCTAGGGATTAAGTTATTTTAATGGAGAAATTTAATTAAAATTTTCCCCATGCTCATTTTTGCAAGCTGGTGCATTTCTAGACTTTGTGCTGAAACATTATGGAAGAATACCCAGGAATGGTGGCTTGACTAGACATGTGAGATATTGAGTGGTTTAGGACATTTTGTTTTAATGATATTAGGAAATAATTCTGCTTAAACAAATGATTAAAGTAGGGTATGATAAACATATGGCTCAGATAAGCACCAAGGATCTGAGATTGTTATCTAATCTGACCTTCTGTTTCTTTTGTTCACCTAGCACTGCACAGCAGGGATAGCCCAACTCATTAGGGGCCAAGTCATGGGATCCTTTCTTTAATTTCGACTGCCCTTACAAGCCTTTGCTGCTGCAGAGCCACTCACTCCAACAGGGCCCCAGCATAAAGACACAACATTCCTAACCCTCCCTGTAAACACAGCAGCCCACCAAGGGATTTTGGTGGAGGTACTCTTTCACCAGCCCTTCTGCTGACCTATACCGTGCTGACCTTTCAGCTAAATAAATTCTTTTTATCCCTGGACGGGGTTAAGCAATAGCCTCAAAAAAAACAGTTCCTCTAGCCTTTCAGGCTTAATAGTCTTTTCACTAATTTTCTTTAAGTGCTGCTATGGGCTTCTCTAAATCTTCATCAATTTTTCAGCAGTTACCCGGCCAAAAATTGGTCACAGTATTCTGGTGGCAGTCACATCTGTAACAAATGTGCAAGTGAGATGGCCTCTTTTCTCCTCTTCCACATGTCTTTGTTCTCATGCTGAAGGATTTTATTTGGCCATTTCAGTCACGTTTGTGCACTAGGAACCGATATCTGACTGATGACCAGGACAGTAAGTCATCATCAGAGTGACCACTCATTAGTATAGAACTCCTCATCTTTAAGTATGAGGCAATAAACTGAAGAGAAATGCACATTATTTGCTTGTGCCTACTCAAAAACATAATCTAATTGAATCGGTGACCTGCCAGCCTCATTGTTTACTGCTCCCTCAATCCCCATAAACTTTCTCAACCAAGATACTTTTTTCTTCCAGGTCACTGCTAAAAAATGAAACCATCTGAGGAAAACAACAAATCTGTGAAGGCTGCAGTAATTTTTTTTCTATTTGATGAAGATTCAGAGTCTACAATTTCACGCTGTCATTTACTTAGATTTCAATAGCTTTAATCAGTTATTTTTGTATCCTGTTTCTTAAGCAGAAAGTTGTACAAGTCTCTCGGTCAAATGATGTAAGTGTGTTACATCTCCAATATTGCTTTTAACTATGACGTTTGCAATATAGCCAGAAATATTGCAATTAAAACTTTTCTTCGTTGGGATTAATCATTCATTAATCCTATCACAAATCCTCTCATTGGGACTAATCATTGTCTAGGTTTTTCTAGCTGTTCCTTCACCTATCCTGACATTGATATCGGACTAATCAGTTTGTAAATGGACTAAACCTTTAGAAGTATTCACCCAGCATAAACTCTTTTTGCAAACAATGGTCCAAGATTATCATCAACGGTTTTGGAGTTTATCAGGTAGTTTATAACCCAGGACACACACCTCTTAGCAAAGAGCTATAATCACTAAGATATAATGCCAAATTCCTCCATGGTTGCTTTCCTGCCAGTTTCATCAGTCTCACAGTGCTGTTTACACAATGACTCCACGTGAACAATTTATTCCATGGTCTCATCTTGGGGCACGGGATGAAGGAATGGCAGGTTTGAATTCACTCAGACTGAGGATGGATTCAATTATCAGGACTCTAATCATCCCCAGGGCCCCATTTTAGAAGAATCAGCCTTCATCCAGAGAAGATTTTGTGCTCTGGATCTTGACAGGACAGAAGATCCTCCTGGGACAGAGGTCAGAAGAGTGTTTCTGTGCCCATTGTCGCCAGCGAGTTCTTCCTCCCTTTGCTCAGTTTGTTGGCCTTCTTGGTTGCCCTCTGGGTAGGCGCCTTCTGCCTGTTAATTTTATATAATGTCTAAGAATACGCTGCCACTCCTCTGAATCAACAAGTACAAAATAGTTTCCTTATCTTCAGGAATTTGAGTGCCTAAATTATGGTCATCTTGACAGTCATTTTGGTTCTCTACTTGATATTATTGAAGGCAAGGATAAAGAGTCATTCACTTTGTTGGCAGTGTGCCTAGATGATAGTCCACATCCTCAACTGTATATTGAATATATTGTATATTGTATAAAATCAGAGGACCTATAACAAATAATGACTTGTTCTTAGCCTACATTGGGTAAATATTCAAATAATTGTTGGTTGGTGTTTTTTAAATAAATAATGCCATTTTATTTCTAAATAAAAGTTGTAAATTGTTCTAAATTGAGTTGAGATATTATTAATCTTTCATCTCTTGTGTCACTAAAGTGTTGCATGCCCATATTTCCTAGTAAAAGGAAAGTATAATTTAATAACTATACTTAAAATTGTACTTAATTTTGATGTGTTGAGGATCTCAAGATTAAATTCAGTGAGGCCAATTCAATTAGATATACTGTAAACCTCGGTGAAGATGCCAGCTTCTGGAGAACATAGTTATTAATCACTATGAACCACATCATGTCCTCTGAGTTGGCTAAATACATACGCAGAGCTGGACTTAAACTGATATCCTTGAGGACAAGACCCTCCGCTCCTTTAATGATTAGTCAATGATAACAATGCTATCAGTGAGAAAGCTTGACTTAAGGCAAATTTGACTCTCCCAACATAGAATGGAACACTTTAAAGATTTTGTATCTGAAGGTATTTAAACTGAAACAATCCTAAAGATCTGAAGTAAAAAAGCTGGCATCCACCAAAATGTGGCTGGATGATAGAGATAACTGTATAAACAATGTGAAGAAACAAAGTAAGTCCTGCAGTGATTTCTGATCACTGGTTTCTACTTTGGCGATCTTATCTGGAGGGACAGTCAGAAATAAGTTTAAACTTTTTGCAGTGTTTCTGTACATTGAATTTAAAGTGCTGTTCATAGTGAGGATGGGGGGTGAAGAGCTCTTCACCTTGGAAAGGGAAGAGCTCACATCTAGAGTTTTATGATTAATTATTAATGAAAGAGTGAAATAAGTAAACATTTGAATGCTGTATAGGAAATTTAGATTTCCTAATAAAACATTGAAGCAAAACCAAACACCTCCGATATCGCTGATCTATTTCTATTTCAGGACAGGAATGAAGGGACCAATCTGCTTTGTAAGTTATCTTCCAAAAGCAGCCCTAATCCATGGTCCTAAATTCAGATCCTATCTCTAACCAGGACATGTGCTTCACAAAATTTGTATTCCAACTTTATTCCAACTTGTATTCTGTGAAGAGAAAAAGGTATTTGAATTCCAGCTTCCGTGTCATAAATTTTACAAAATAAAGTATTGGGGAAATTCACAGTCTGTTAAGGGAAAAGCAGCTTTTAAGAGTCTTTGATACACACACGCACAGATCAGCCAAGCTGACCCATGCTATCCATTTGGATCTGAAGTGAAATTAAAACATGTTATTAAACTTGTTCATCTGCACTATGGATGAAACCTGCTAATTATTATTAGCTCTATTATATAATGCAATGTTGGCATCAGTATTTCATAACTAGCCTCACAGGGTAAAATGTACAATCATTTCTCTTTCCTCACTACTTGCACAGCAGTCAACTGCCTAAGACACTGACATGAATTTAAATCTTGTAGTGCCAAGCTAATTTTTCTTCCCTGAGCAATGGAGAGAGGACAGTAGAATTTTTGTGTTATTATTTGCTTCGGATACCCTTTCTGATGTATGTATCAGTCCTGCAAACATTTATTTACATAATTAATTGTTTGCAGCTAAACAATTGTTTAACTGACTGAGGCTAAGACTACTGACGCTCTTACTTGACATTTTTACATCTTTAGTACTCTAAATTCAGCTTGTGAAATCTCTTCAGAATTTCCCGTTATTTCTAGGAGCTTACTTTGCTACATGCTTATTACTAGCAGGATCGAAAAAAAATATTATGCAACTTTTCTTCCTTTCTTCATGATACATTTTGGCTTCTTTCAGTGCCCCCAAAACCATGGGGAAGCTCTCACTGGTTTAAACAGGTACTAGATCAAGCCCTGAGTGCATCGTTCAGGAGTTCTGTTTCTATGATCAGATATTCACTCACCAGGGACCACTGCTTCCCTTTTCTTGCCACTTCTGTTTGTTGCAATCCATTCCCCTTAGTCCAATGGTATTCAGATAACCTTTCTTTCAACTACAGTAACACAAGCCCTTTATTCCCAAGTCATTATTTCAGTTATTTTCAAAAATCAGCAGCTACTATCTTGATAATGTCGAATTGCACTACGAATTCCTCTCCGGAGGAAGAGCCCCAGGCACTGGCACGGCCTGGGCCTGACTGACTGGAAAGCTGCTTTGCAGAGAAGGCCCTTGAGATCCTGGTTGACCCCAAACTGAACATGGGCCAGCAATAAGCCCCTGTGGCAAAGCAGGCCAACATCATCCAGGACTGCTGTAGGAGAAGCATTGGCAGCAGGCTGAGGGAAGTGATCCTTCCCTTCTACTCAGCAACAGAGAGATATATCTGGAGTGCTTGCCCCAGTGCTGGGCTCCCCAGTACAAGAGAGACATGGACATACTGGAGGGAGCCCAACAAAGGGCCACAAAGATGAAAAAGGGCTTGGATCACCTGTCATGTCAGGAGAGGCTGGCAGAGCTGAGACTGCTTAAGAAGCGATCTTATCAGTGTGTATGGAGGAATAAAGAGGACAGAGTTGGACTCTTCTCGGTGACAGGATGAGAGGCAATGGGCACAAAGTGAAAATCAGGAAGTACTACTTAAAAATAAGAAAAAAGCTTCTTTATTGCGAGGGTGTTCAAACACTGGAACAAGTTGCTCTAACAGGTTGTAGACTCTCCATCCTTGGAATTACTCAAAACCTGACTGGATGTGGCTCTGAACAACCACCTCTAGCTGACGTTCCTTCGCACTAGATGATTTCCAGAGGTCCCTTCTAACCTCAGTTTTTCCATCATTCACTTTAATATAAAAATACTGGGTGAAGAAGGTATTGGAATGTGGTTCTTAACATCCTTGAATCCAATTCTGTGTATGAGTACTGCTGAGAATAATATCTGCTATCAAAATATCAGCAATGATGAGTTGTTACTAGTTATAGGTTGTATTTGCAAGATTAGGCCCTTCATGAATTCAAGAAATTCACTTCTAACAAGCTCATGCTTTCAATTAAGGGGTGTGGGTTGTTCTTTAGCAGAGCTTAGTACAGGACTGCATTCGATATACACTTCACTGGTTAGACAGGTTTGATGGAAAGAGGGAATCAATAATTTAAGTTCTTTTAAAAATATGCATAAGTACATCACAGAGAATATCAAAACTTCAGGGGAAAGGTGATATTATTATTTAATGCCTTGTTGATGAGGTTTATTTTGGTAAGCTCTTGACAGCACAAGGTAACATATCATCTTCGCGTTGACACAAACACTATCAAAATGTGAAAGGATGCACAGCAGAAAGAGATCTGCATCTAAAATAGATTTTTGAGAGAGCAAATTACTTTTTTCCTTTCCAATAGCTTGTTGATTTTTCTTTGTTAGAATGTTGCCAACACCCCTAAGCAAAATTAAAAGGCATTTTTGTTATTGTATGTCATTCTTTCCAGGTCTGCTTAAAATTCTCAATTTCTTTCTGCGTTCCATTCAATACTGAAACACATTTGTTGGCATTTGTGATGGGGATGAAGGTCTTTATATTTCCATTGCTTTCGCAGTATAGCTGCTTTCATTACTCGTTGCACTGTGTGCACTGTGCTATTCATTTTTACATTGGAGACCAAGGCCTTTTCCTATTTTTTTTTTTGTGTTTGTCCTTTGTTTGGTTTGAGATGAGTGATTCAGAAAGCTCCAGAGGGCACTATTGTGCTGAAAGCTTCTGTGCTGTGGGCTCTGCCTGGACACTTTCTGGGCACCAGGAGGCTGAATGTTATTTACTCACATGCAGGCTTGCTTAAATGGCTTAACTCTTAATTCCACAATGGCCTTGGATATACTTATTTTATGACTGGGGTCCTTGCAAATGATCTTCAGGGTTTTTCAAATGCTGAGTTAGATGGAATCAGTTAAAACAAAACTTTCAAAATCTCAGTAATCTTAAATAATGCAGCACCAGATTCACCAAGCAGGTTGGAATATTAATTTCCCTGCTTGTGTCACATGGGGGAAAAGAAGGAAAGAAATCATCTCAATGAGGGCGCAAGGCAATGCTGTTCACCTCCTCCCTCAGGAGTTCTGTGAAAGAGCAGCAGTTTTCAGTTCCAATTACAGCCTCGCAGGAGCACACTGAGAGAGGCTGCAGGGGAAGCATCAAACCACACACCTCCTTCACATATGGCATCCTGTACCTTCCCTCTGCCTCGTCCTGTCCTCGATGGGGTGTGCCCCAGAATTGCCAGCGGTCCTGGAAAAAGCAGGAGCACCAGGTCCAACTGCCACTGACCCCCATACTCCTTGAGAACATTCTGGATGCAATTATCTCATTTTCAAAGCACATTTCTGCCTAAACCAAAGACACCTTGGCTGTATCAAAACTGACCTCCCAATGCACAAGATGGATACTAATGAATAGTGACATTTCAGCAGCCTTTCAAGCCACCATACCCTCCCACCCAGACCCTCATGCCTACCTGCTCATGCATTTCTTCTGCCCCTTGGACCAAGAGCCCTGTGTCTCTTCTAGTCTGTCTGCATCACCTCTGTTCCCTGAGCATCCACGCTGCTCCCAGGTACGCTGCTTCCCTACACTATAATCCCTGCCATCTCTATGTCCTCCTCTTTCACACTGAAATCCAATGGTCCACCTCCTTCCTCCCACTGCATTTCCTCCCTTTGCCCACAGTTTATTCTTTCCTTGCTCCTCAGGGACAGCTCTTGCTTCTCAGTGTGCTGCTTGGGTTAGAGGATTGAGCAATGAGTATCCTGACTAGTCAACCTGTTGGCTAAGGACATGCCCATACCACCACAGCTCCTGAGTACAGAAGCACTTGCTCACCCCTTCGGGCTATAGAAATCACCTTGTGAGATGTATGTGGCTTACAGCCATAGCTTGAACTGTTTGGATGCAAGCCTGCATTCAGGAGGAGGCTTTCAAGAGCTGGCGTGTCACCTTTTTTGAACATGCCCTTCAAACAGTAGCAATGGGACAGGCATAACCATAGCATGTCTTGAACCCACCAGAGATATCTCAGAATACCAGTCTGTTTGGATTCTTTGCTAGATGATATACTTAGGAAGGTACTATGTGATGGTCATTGTGAGCTGAAGCAAGGATCTGTGATAGACAGAGCAAGGGTCATGGAGCATTTTGTACTTTAGGTTGCTCTTGAGCCTCCATACCACTGAACAACAAAGACAGATCAAAGGCAAGATGCTGCAAATGTTTATAGATTTAAGCAGTCCTGACAGGGTAAACCCAAGTTTTCACCTGGTAATGAATTCTGCTGTCCTACAATGAGACACCTAGAAGCAAGCATGGGGGCATCAAATGGAGCTAGTTCAGGATATGAATTTGTATTTGCTAAATTCTTGTTGAATAGGGGCAAATATGGTTGATTCTGCAGTTGTTGCTGTCCAAGAACAAAATGTCTTAAGGCTGTAGCAACTGGGAAAGGAGAAAGCAAAACATTGACCAAAAAGAGGGGCAGTACCTGTGCAGAGGAGGTGGTGACATGCTGTAGAAACACCTAATACCGATACCTCTGTTATCAAAACATTACAAGTCTGCATTTACATTCTTCACATGAGTGCTGGCAGAAGTCTCTGCCCTATGGAACTACTAAATTCCATGTAAATTTTGAGGATGTACCAGAAGGCAGGGTCACTTGAACCCACACTGGTGACATGGCTGTCCCATGGGTATCCACAAGAGCCTCACTGGCAGGAACAGATATTGACAGGCTGTTCTGAAGTGCCCACAAGTGAAGCAGGTTTTCAACATGCTCATAAGACTGTGAGAAATTCAGCACTGTTTCAACTGCTCATACGGCAGAGGGCGGCTTTGCTATTAGGTTTCTTGATAAACATATCCCCAGATTCGTGACTTGAAGACGATGATGTGAACCATACCGAGAAAAGGGAGTGGAAAAGAAAATATTGCCATCTGCTTGTGTAGAAGTTTAAATTCATGTACCAGCTCTCCTGCACAGATAAAGAATGAGCCTTGCCTTGTCGTTACATTCAGGCTTGAGAGTGAGGTGGTGTTCTCACAGGGAGACCTAAAGAAACACTGAAAGGGTGTTCAACACCATGCGTCACGCTCTGATTTAGATGCCTACACTGAAAGCCTACAAAATTTGGAGAATCTCTCTACAACCCTATGAATGGAATCATCAATCTGTTTGCTGAAGCTCTGCTGACAGTCATGGGAACCTCGGTTGCCCATACACACCCCAAGAGACACAATTGGCCTCCCCCATACTACTATTGCCATAGGGTCATTATGTGTCACCCATGTTTTGCAGATTTGGACTCTAACAATGCATTGGCATGATTTGGTTTAAAATATAAGGTGTTGAAATAACATGGCTAAAATCCACCTGACTGAATACAGCTTTGATGCCTGATAGATGCATTCTTTTAAAAAAATGAGGTATCAATATTTGTTTTTATTTATAATATTTTGTGGTGACCCAGATACGGAATTGCCCAGACAACTGTGACTTAATCATGTGTAACTGCCAGCTTGCATTTTTGCAGGCACATCTACCCTGACAAAGGCTTTTAATATTTAAAATCATGCAGATTATCTATTCAGCCCTCGGTATCTCAGTTTCAGACACTTCAACTGCTGACACCTTTCTTCAGGCTACAGAGAGACTTTATTAATTGTACTAAAAATCCTGTGCAAACATTTAAAAAAAATTATTTAGTACTCAGTAAAGTATTTTTTTATTTGAGTATGTTACCATCTATCAATGTTGTCATGAGTCTCTAGATCTCAGAAGTGTTTGTTTTTTTAACTCTCCTTTTAAAATGCATTTTTATTCTAAGAGCCTCTGCTTATGTAAATTTATCAGTCATGTCTACTCAGAAATGCTTATATCATATCTGAGGTCAGGAATTCAGCTGTATTTAAATTATACGCCAGATGGATGGGCAATGCATACATTTCAGTTCTTTGACAACTTAATGAACATATCTCTTGGCAAGATGAGGTTATCTGAACATCCCAAATCATCTGTCACAGTTGTCTCCAAACTTTTGGGCTGCAGCCTCCAGTCAGGAATGAAAGCTGACCACCACACTGTCTCATCAACTCTTAACTGAACTGAAAGAAACACTTATTTGCTTGTCTAGGGTAGCTGTGAGCATCTTACCACGGCCTTGTCAATCAGGCAGTAAATCCTGATTTATAACGAGTTTCAGAAATCTAGAAATGTTACATAATTGTCTCATCCTTCAAGTAAGTTTTATTATTAGCCATTCTATTCAACCGACAAACTATGCAGAAAAAAAGTCTCCAAACCACTTTTTCAAGCTGACCACTAATCTGGTTACCTTATTTTTGAATGACTATCTGGAAATACTATTGGCCCTAAAGAGTGGTCAGGAAATAAAACTTTTCTCCACAGAATATTTTCAATTTCTCAGGAAGGAAATGTCCAAGAAGTTGAAATTTCCTGCTGAAAGCCAAGACTTGAAAAACAAGTTAAATAGAACATTTTTTATCACTTTCACCACTTATACACCTAACACATTAACATAATCTATACTTATAGGTGCTCTATTCCCTTGGAAATTGATTCACTAGTGTCTTAAACTGGGAACTCAAAATGTCCTTGAATTGCTAAAAATCAGTGGATAGCTGAAAATTTGGCCTACACCGATCACCCAAGGTCACCCATGCAATGATGTTAGCGGCAAAGCTGCAATGAGAACCTGGAAGTTACTGGCTTTCATCCTAATGGTCACTTCACCAGACCAAGATACCACGATTATGGGAGATAATGATAATAAAACACTGCAGTGCTCTCAAATTGTGCAGAAACTGCACTTCGCTGTTCTGAAAAGCTGTCATTCAGTCTGAAAGTTATCAAAATTGCTGGGCCAACATACTCTAAATATAATACATAGCGTCACTTATAAAACACATGTAGTTTTTCTTAGTAGAGTAACATTATGAAAAGAGGAAGAAAAAGAATATGGAGGTAGAACAGAAAATCCTGTTAAAAAGGAAAGAATGGTAACTAATGGATACTGTCAGTTTTCAAGCTCCTACTAAACTCATATGTAATATTGGCTACGAGACTCTGAGAGCACTGAGACCATGGTTGCCCAGACCTCACTGATGTTGGCAAGCCTTTGCATCGCTTCCCTTTGTCATGGGTTAGCACAATATCATTGATAAGCAGAACCTCTACTAGACAACAGCAACCTGCTCCATGTCCGGGCAATCCCCACTGTTGGCTCTTGCCATCCTCCTGCAACACAGCTGCTCTTCGCTTCATTGTACTTCCCTTTCTCTGTCTCATGTCATTCCCTTTTCTTGTTATTGTCATCCTTCACATCTTTCCCAGAGTCCTCCATCTCCTGGAATCTCAAATCCACATCTCCCCACTTTACTCCAAGTGCATGAATGCAAAATTTGTTCTTTCTTCCAGCCTTGCCTGCAGCTATCCTTACCTCCCACCATCCTTTCCAATATCCAGTCCTGTCCCTCAACCGCTCCTTTCTTGGTTTCATCACCTTCTTCTGTCCTCTGACTCCTCCCATAACAATTTAGGCATCATGCAGTCTCTTCTTTAATTTGAAAAAAAAAAAAAAGGCACGGGGGGCAGTCTGTATCCCACTTATTTTGGTAACTATTCTGCCATCTTATTCTACCTCTCCTTTTTAAGCTCACTGACTGCAATCACTACCTGGAGTCAATCTCCTTGGCTTTCACCAGTTGTTCTTGTTGAACCTCACTTTCACCATGCCCTCTAATAACCTCTTTCTACCTAATGCTGTTAATCAGTAGTTATTTTCTGTTACTCCTCCAGCTTTGGTGCGACTTCATTCTGCTCTTCTTGGCCTATAAACATTCCTTCTTTATCAAGAGGTTCCAATCTGCTCATGTTGACAGGCTATCACTGGCAATTATCACTGACAATTAGATTTTCAGGAAATAGCCTTTGTATTTTCTCCCGAGCTGCTCTTCTCTTCTTAGAACCTATTCCCATGTTATTTTTCAATTGTTTTAAAAGTTTCCTTTTCTACCATCTCCCTTCCCTCAAAAGAAAAAGAAAGCCTGAATATACTGGGATCTCCTTGCCCATCATGCTTACCAACTGTTTCTCATAATTTCCTTGGAATCTCATTTGTCTGTACCCATCTTGCATTAATTGTTTGCTTTTAGACAGAGGCTGCTTTTTCACAGAACCTAATACAAAGGGGTACTTGTCTATAAAAAGGCTATTAAGCAACATGGTTATATAAATGCACATTACAACTGGAGTTCAGATTTCCTTGCTGTAAGCATAATATGAAGACCTTGACATAAAGAAAACAGAACTAAAAAGCTTAAGAATGTGACTTGGGCCTTAAAAACTCATTTCTTAGACATGCTGGACATACATGAGTGTAATGTATATATCTATTATATGACACACATCCATTGTCTTTAGAAAGTAAGGCTGATACATAGAATCCTGCCTTCACTGAAAGCAAATAGGCATTTTGTTACTGATTTCAATATGGTCAAGGATTTTCCACCTGAGTATTATCATATGCAATTTTTCTATATTTGCAAAGAGGCAGTCAAGTAGAATATATATAACAATAACATTTCATAGTTATATTCAGTGACTAGAAATTACCTCAACAGCTTGGTTTCTAATTCTGTATTAGGTTTGAATGCTAAGTCTGACAATACCCAGGTACCAAAGCCAATATTTACTGGATCACATACATGACTTAAGAAAACGTTGCTTGTTTTTTTGTGGTAGCTAGTTTTACATAGCATCTTCTGAACTTTAAATGAATAAATTATTTAGCAACCAGCACTTGTCCTTAGATGGCATAACTTAGATGTCAATACCACCCAAAGCGCCCACATTTGCCAAACCTGTCTTGCATGAAATGGAATGAAGATATTTGCATAAGTAAAATGTCAAAGCAAGAAATTAACCCTTCAGGGGTTTCATACAATCAAATATTGCAAGAATTTTTATTGTATCAGCATTTAACTGAGGCCAAAGGACCGTAATGTTTCCACTGATACTGTTTCTACCAGTTAGACTGGTGGTCTTCCTGGTTTGGAGGGTGCCATGGGCTTTTCTGCGATACTGCCTTTAAGTTAGTACACTAAGAAGTAAATTTAAGAGGGAATTTTAATACAAAAGATACAAAATCGAACTGTTTCCTCCAATACAAAAAGATACAACAAATCTTTGCTTTTGTGACAATGTGCCTCTTAGAGGAAGGTCATCTATATAGATGAGTCTCCAAAATAATGGTGTCTGTCTTTCTGGAGATTTACATTGGAAAGACAGACTGACAGCTGACTGGGCAGACCACCGGAGCCCCTTGTGTGCATAAATGCTAACTACTCTGAAATACAAGAGTGTCTGAGAGACACAGTAAAACTGTGAGGGGCTTCCACCCCTATCTCCATCCTTAGGAAATTCCTCACACCAAGTTTGAGTGAAAAGGATTTGCTCAACCCATTCATGCCCTTTAAATGCACTTCTTTACACCTACTGAGAGCAGAGACTACTCACAGAAAACACTCAAAGAAAAACAAAATTTTCAAAAATTTGACTGTGACCAAATAATCCATCTGGAGTAAATCCTTAGGCTGCTGAGTTTAGTGAATATTACTATGATGCAAGGTGCCCGGGACAGGAACCAGCCTATAGTGTGCGCTGCTTCCAGCCTGCCCCTGTGTAAAGAAGTGGGGATAAGGACTCAGCTGCATCACTATGCCCCACCTTACTGCAGATGCTCTTACCACCACTTAGGAACTTACGAGGAGGTTTTAGAAATTACTCCAAAAGCATTATTTGCAAATATTAGCACAAGAAGCTATTACTAAATGTCCCTTCCCTTCCTTGCATCTGATTTTTCACTCATCATACTCCAGTGTGATATTTGTGTCCTCCACCAGGGCTGGAGCTGTCCCAATGTGTTATCAGCTACACTACAGCATTTTGGAGAGTCTGAGAAAGTACATACATACACATATATATGCCTATACAGTCCCTCTAGAAACTGATCAAAAGATTGCTTTTGCATATAGACTGACAGAGATTAAAGTCCTGCTATGCCGTGCTCTCATGGAGAACAAGTCAAGTAAAAAACATGAACACTTACATAAATTAT